>NC_090934.1:1483235927-1483541552 GCF_040938575.1 Ambystoma mexicanum | reverse complement strand
CTCCATAGGCCAGTCTACCCGTGCCCAGGAATCTCCAGAGGTCCATGTAGGCCAGTCTACCCGTGCCAGGAATCTCCATAGGCCAGTCTACCCGTGTCCGGGGGCGGAGGCCAGGGGAAATCTTCCGAGTTCACTGTAGGCCAGTCTACCCGTGCCCAGGAATCTCCAGAGGTTCATGTAGGCCAGTCTACCCATGCCCGGGGGGGCGGGGGAGGCAGCGGAAATCTCCCGAGTTCCCTGTAGGACAGTCTACCCATGCCCAGGAATCTCCATAGGCCAGTCTACCCGTGCTTGCAGGGCCATAACTACTGGGCTGGGTGGGTTCTGGCAGCAGCCCAAGGCTAATGACCCCCTTCTCTCCCCCGCCCCCCCCCCCCCTCAGTTTATGTGGGCCACCTGTGCAGATTGATTGCTAATGTAAAGGATACCTTCTCCGCTAGGTCTTTTTATTATTACCCTTTTTTTGCGGTACTTTCTTTACTCTGGGGTCTTCACCCTGGGGGTCTTCACCCTGGGGGACCTCAGGTGCATGGACACGTGGAATGAGTGCTATCAGGGAAGCAACCGCGCTGCATGTCTCGGCCCGTCCGCGAAGGGCTCCTGCACTGCTCTTCTTTCCCTCTAGATGGCGCCCTTGGCAGGTACTGTGCTTGCTTGCAGTGCGGGAAAGGCTTCCGTGGCCCCCTTTACCTCCCTGATCCTGTATCGCGCCGTAAACGGACAACTCTATCTGGGCAACTGCATTTTCCACGTTCTTCCAACAGCTTTGCCAATCGTGGGGTCTGTAACACCGCATATGCCCCTATTCCGAATCGTTACACTGACAGTACATGTATCAGCATTGGAATGAGCAGGGGAGCTGTAGGGGTCTGCAACACTGCATATGGCCCCTATTCGTTACACTGACAGTACATGTATCAACATTGGAATGAGCAGGGGAGCTGTAGGGGTCTGTAACACTGCATATGGCCCCTATTCGATACACTGACAGTACATGTATCAACATTGGAATGAGCAGGGGAGCTGTAGGGGTCTGTAACACTGCATATGGCCCCTATTCGTTACACTGACAGTACATGTATCAACATTGGAATGAGCAGGGGAGCTGTAGGGGTCTGTAACACTGCATATGGCCCCTATTCGTTACACTGACAGTACATGTATCAGCATTGGAATGAGCAGGGGAGCTGTAGGGGTCTGTAACACTGCATATGGCCCCTATTCGTTACACTGACAGTACATGTATCAGCATTGGAATGAGCAGGGGAGCTGTAGGGGTCTGTAACACTGCATATGGCCCCTATTCGTTACACTGACAGTACATGTATCAGCATTGGAATGAGCAGGGGAGCTGTAGGGGTCTGTAACACTGCATATGGCCCCTATTCGTTACACTGACAGTACATGTATCAACATTGGAATGAGCAGGGGAGATGTAGGGGTCTGTAACACTGCATATGGCCCCTATTCGTTACACTGACAGTACATGTATCAACATTGGAATGAGCAGGGGAGCTGTAGGGGTCTGTAACACTGCATATGGCCCCTATTCGTTACACTGACAGTACATGTATCAACATTGGAATGAGCAGGGGAGCTGTAGGGGTCTGTAACACTGCATATGGCCCCTATTCGTTACACTGACAGTACATGTATCAGCATTGGAATGAGCAGGGGAGCTGTAGGGGTCTGTAACACTGCATATGGCCCCTATTCGTTACACTGACAGTACAGGTATCAGCATTGGAATGAGCAGGGGAGCTGTAGGGGTCTGTAACCCTGCATATGGCCCCTATTCGTTACACTGACAGTACATGTATCAGCATTGGAATGAGCAGGGGAGCTGTAGGGGTCTGTAACACTGCATATGGCCCCTATTCGTTACACTGACAGTACAGGTATCAGCATTGGAATGAGCAGGGGAGCTGTAGGGGTCTGTAACCCTGCATATGGCCCCTATTCGTTACACTGACAGTACATGTATCAACATTGGAATGAGCAGGGGAGCTGTAGGGGTCTGTAACACTGCATATGGCCCCTATTCGTTACACTGACAGTATATTTCATTGCTCTAGTCTTATCTAGCTTCCAGGTTTAGACCTGGTTTCCGCTGCCTCAGAAGGCGCGGTTATCATCAATGTGTTCCTCCAATAGGAACCAACAGCAATTATTCTGCTTTCTATTAAGGATCCATTCCAGGACACTCTGTAGGTCTCCTTGTACGCATTCCTGATTGCTGTGGGCTGGTATATGCAGCACTGAGCGAAGCTGACAGTCTCTCCTGCCCGAACCAACAGAAATAGACGGACTGGCACTTCTGCTCGTTCCCCGGGTATGCTTGCTGAGATCTGTGCCGGGAGAAGTATCGGCTAGCAACAGTAGCCACTTCTACCTCAGAGTGAGTGACTATTGGTATCTGCGCTGGGAGTAGTATCGGCTAGTATCAGTAGCCACTTCTGACTGAGAGTGAGTGACTATTGGTATCTGGGCTGGGAGTAGTATCGGCTAGTATCAGTAGCCACTTCTGCCTGAGAGTGAGTGACTATTGGTATCTGCGCTGGGAGTAGTATCGGCTAGTATCAGTAGCCACTTCTGCCTCAGAGTGAGTGACTATTGATATCTGCGCTGGGAGTAGTATCGGCTAGTATCAGTAGCCACTTCTGCCTGAGAGTGAGTGACTATTGGTATCTGCGCTGGGAGTAGTATCGGCTAGTATCAGTAGCCACTTGTGCCTGAGAGTGAGTGACTATTGGTATCTGCGCTGGGAGTAGTATCGGCTAGTATCAGTAGCCTCTTCTGCCTGAGAGTGAGTGACTATTGGTATCTGCGCTGGGAGTAGTATCGGCTAGTATCAGTAGCCACTTCTGCCTGAGAGTGAGTGACTATTGGTATCTGCGCTGGGAGTAGTATCGGCTAGTATCAGTAGCCACTTCTGCCTGAGAGTGAGTGACTATTGTTATCTGCGCTGGGAGTAGTATCGGCTAGTATCAGTAGCCACTTCTGACTGAGAGTGAGTGACTATTGGTATCTGCGCTGGGAGTAGTATCGGCTAGTATCAGTAGCCACTTCTGCCTGAGAGTGAGTGACTATTGGTATCTGCGCTGGGAGTAGTATCGGCTAGTATCAGTAGCCTCTTCTGCCTGAGAGTGAGTGACTATTGGTATCTGCGCTGGGAGTAGTATCGGCTAGTATCAGTAGCCACTTCTGCCTGAGAGTGAGTGACTATTGGTATCTGCGCTGGGAGTAGTATCGGCTAGTATCAGTAGCCACTTCTGCCTGAGAGTGAGTGACTATTGGTATCTGCGCTGGGAGTAGTATCGGCTAGTATCAGTAGCCACTTCTGCCTGAGAGTGAATGACTATTGGTATCTGCGCTGGGAGTAGTATCGGCTAGTATCAGTAGCCACTTCTGACTGAGAGTGAGTGACTATTGGTATCTGCGCTGGGAGTAGTATCGGCTAGTATCAGTAGCCACTTCTGCCTGAGAGTGAGTGACTATTGTATACTGAAACAGCTCACCATAAGAAATTAACCATCACTAATCCCACTAAAATGGGGCGCAGTAGATTGGACAGGCATAATGGAGACGCCCATCTTCGGCGATGGGCAGCTGCCCAAGCATTCAAACCCCCTCTATGCTGGCCAGTTCGCCATCTCCACATCACGTGGACCACACGCTCTTCATGGCTGTGACGTGGGCTGTGTTGCAACCACGAATAGCTGCTGGGAGCTGTGCTTGCTTAACTCCACACACATGTAGCTTTAGACGTTCCCGTTCTAGATTGTATTGGGACGTCCAGTGATGCGGCTCCTTGTCAGGTGGAAGGCGCGGCTGGGTGGGAATGTTGCACTGTGCAGCAAGCCCCTGCTAGGCCTCGGGTGCCTCGGAATGCTGCACTGTGCAGCAAGCCCCTGCTAGGCCTCCTCTGCTGCAGTGGCGCTGGGCTGGAATGCTGCACTGTGCAGCAAGCCCCTGCTAGGCCTCGGGTGCCTCGGAATGCTGCACTGTGCAGCAAGCCCCTGCTAGGCCTCCTCTGCTGCAGTGGCGCTGGGCTGGAATGCTGCACTGTGCAGCAAGCCTCTGCTAGGCCTCGGGTTCCTCGGAATGCTGCACTGTGCCTCAAGCCCCTGCTAGGCCTCCTCTGCTGCAGTGGCGCTGGGCTGGAATGCTGCACTGTGCAGCAAGCCCCTGCTAGGCCTCGGGTGCCTCGGAATGCTGCACTGTGCAGCAAGCCCCTGCTAGGCCTCCTCTGCTGCAGTGGCGCTGGGCTGGAATGCTGCACTGTGCAGCAAGCCCCTGCTAGGCCTCCTCTGCTGCAGTGGCGCTGGGCTGGAATGCTGCACTGTGCAGCAAGCCCCTGCTAGGCCTCGGGTGCCTCGGAATGCTGCACTGTGCAGCAAGCCCCTGCTAGGCCTCCTCTGCTGCAGTGGCGCTGGGCTGGAATGCTGCACTGTGCAGCAAGCCTCTGCTAGGCCTCGGGTTCCTCGGAATGCTGCACTGTGCCTCAAGCCCCTGCTAGGCCTCCTCTGCTGCAGTGGCGCTGGGCTGGAATGCTGCACTGTGCAGCAAGCCCCTGCTAGGCCTCGGTTGCCTCGGAATGCTGCACTGTGCAGCAAGCCCCTGCTAGGCCTCCTCTGCTGCAGTGGCGCTGGGCTGGAATGCTGCACTGTGCAGCAAGCCTCTGCTAGGCCTCCTCTGGTGCAGTGGCGCTGGGCTGGAATGCTGTACTGTGCCGCAAGCCCCTTAGGCCTCCTCTGGTGCAGTGGCGCTGGCCTAGAACCCTGCACTGTGCAGCAAGCCCCTGCTAGGCGGCCTCTGGTGCAGTGGCGCTGGGTTGGAATGCTGCACTGTGCAGCGAGCCCTTGCTGGGCCTCCTCTGTTGCAGTGGCGCTGGGCTGGAACGCTGCACTGTGCCACGAGCACCTGCTAGGCATGAATGCTGCACTGTGCCACAAGCCCCTTAGGCCTCCTCTGGTGCAGTGGTGCTGGGTTGTAACGCTGCACTGTGCCACAAGCCCCTTAGGCCTCCTCTGGTGCAGTGGTGCTGGGTTGTAACGCTGCATTGTGCCGCAAGCCCCTTAGGCCTCCTCTGGTGTAGTGGCGCTGGGTTGGAATGCTGCACTGTGCAGCAAGCCCCTACTGGGCCTCCTCTGGTGCAGTGGCGCTGGAACGCTCCACTGTGCAGCGACCTCTGCTAGGCCTCTGGTGCAGTGGCGCTGGGCTGGAATGCTGTACTGTGCCGCAAGCCCCTGCTTGGCCTCCTCTGGTGCAGTGGTGCTGGCCTGGAACGCTGAACTGTTCCGTGAGCCCCTGCTAGGCCTCCTCTGCTGCAGTGGCGCTGGGTGGGAATGTTGCACTGTGCAGCGAGCCCCAGCTAGGCCTCGGGTGCAGTGGAATGCTGCACTGTGCAGCAAGCCCCTGCTAGGCCTCCTCTGCTGCAGTGGCGCTGGGCTGGAATGCTGCACTGTGCAGCAAGCCCCTGCTAGGCCTCGGGTGCCTCGGAATGCTGCACTGTGCAGCAAGCCCCTGCTAGGCCTCCTCTGCTGCAGTGGCGCTGGGCTGGAATGCTGCACTGTGCAGCAAGCCTCTGCTAGGCCTCCTCTGGTGCAGTGGCGCTGGGCTGGAATGCTGTACTGTGCCGCAAGCCCCTTAGGCCTCCTCTGGTGCAGTGGCGCTGGCCTAGAACGCTGCACTGTGCAGCAAGCCCCTGCTAGGCCTCCTCTGGTGCAGTGGTGCTGGGTTGGAATGCTGCACTGTGCAGCGAGCCCCTGCTGGGCCTCCTCTGGTGCAGTGGCGCTGGGCTGGAACGCTGCACTGTGCCACGAGCACCTGCTAGGCATGAATGCTGCACTGTGCCACAAGCCCCTTAGGCCTCCTCTAGTGCAGTGGTGCTGGGTTGTAACGCTGCACTGTGCCACAAGCCCTTTAGGCCTCCTCTGGTGCAGTGGTGCTGGGTTGTAATGCTGCATTGTGCCGCAAGCCCCTTAGGCCTCCTCTGGTGTAGTGGCGCTGGGTTGGATTGGTGCACTGTGCAGCAAGCCCCTACTGGGCCTCCTCTGGTGCAGTAGCACTGGGCTGGAACGCTGCACTGTGCAGCAAGCCTCTGCTAGGCCTCCTCTGGTGCAGTGGCGCTGGAACGCTCCACTGTGCAGCGACCTCTGCTAGGCCTCTGGTGCAGTGGCGCTGGGCTGGAATGCTGTACTGTGCCGCAAGCCCCTGCTGGGCCTCCTCTGGTGCAGTGGTGCTGGCCTGGAACGCTGCACTGTTCCGTGAGCCCCTGCTAGGCCTCCTCTGGTGCAGTGGCGCTGGGTTGGATTGCTGCACTGTGCAGCAAGCCCCTACTAGGCCTCCTCTGGTGCAGTGGCGCTGGGCTGGAACGCTGCACTGTGCAGCAAGCCTCTGCTAGGCCTCCTCTGGTGCAGTGGCGCTGGAACGCTCCACTGTGCAGCGACCTCTGCTAGGCCTCTGGTGCAGTGGCGCTGGGCTGGAATGCTGTACTGTGCAGCGAGCCTGTGCTAGGCCTCCTCTGGTGCAGTGGCGCTAGGCTGGAACGCTGCACTGTGCCGCGAGCCCCTGCTGGGCATGAATGCTGCACTTTGCCACAAGCCCCTTAGGCCTCCTCTGGTGCAGTGGCGCTGGGTTGTAACGCTGCACTGTGCAGCAAGCCCTGATAGGCCTCCTCTGGTGCAGTGGCGCTGGGCTGGAACGATGCACTGTGCAGCAAGCCTGTGCTAGGCCTCCTCTGGTGCAGTGGCGCTAGGCTGGAACGCTGCACTGTGCCGCGAGCCCCTGCTGGGCCTCCTCTGGTGCAGTGGCGCTGGGCTGGAATGCTGCACTGTGCCGCGAGCCCCTGCTAGGCCTCCTCTGGTGCAGTGGCGCTGGGTTGGAACGCGGCACTGTGCCGCGAGCCCCTGCTAGGCCTCCTCTGTTGCAGTGGCGCTGGGTTGGAACGCTGCACTGTGCAGCGAGCCCGTGCTAGGCCTCCTCTGGTGCAGTGGCGCTGGGCTGGAACGCTGCACTGTGCCGCGAGCCCGTGCTCGGGCTCCTCTGGTGCAGTGGCGCTGGGCTGGAACGCTGCACTGTGCCACAAGCCCGTGCTTGGACTTCTCTGGTGCAGTGATGCTGGGCTGGAACGCTGCACTGTGCCCCGAGCCCGTGCTCGGCCTCCTCTCTGGTGCAGTGGCGCTGGGCTGGAACGCTGCACTGTGCCGCGAGCCCGTGCTCGGTCTCCTCTGGTGCAGTGGCGCTGGGCTGGAACGCTGCACTGTGCAGCGAGCCCGTGCTCGGCCTCCTCTGGTGCAGTGGCGCTGGGCTGGAATGCTGCACTGTGCAGCGAGCCCCTGTTGGGCCTCTTCTGGTGCAGTGGCGCTGGGCTTGAACGCTGCACTGTGCCGCAAGCCCGTGCTCGGCCTCCTCTGGTGCAGAGGCGCTGGGCTGGAACGCTGCACTGTGCCGCGAGCCCCTGCTCGGCCTCCTCTGGTGCAGTGGCGCTGGGCTGGAACGCTGCACTGTGCCGCGAGACGGTGCTCGGCCTCCTCTGGTGCAGTGGCGCTGGGCTGGAACGCTGCACTGTGCCGCGAGCCCCTGCTCGGCTTCCTCTGGTGCAGTGGTGCTGGAACGCTGCACTGTGCCGCGAGCCCGTGCTAGGCTTCCTCTGGTGCAGTGGCGCTGGGTTGGAATGCTGCACTGTGCAGCGAGCCCCTGTTGGGCCTCCTCTGGTGCAGTGGCGCTGGGCTGGAACGCTGCACTGTGCCACGAGCACCTGCTAGGCATGAATGCTGCAATGTGCCACAAGCCCCTTAGGCCTCCTCTGGTGCAGTGGTGCTGGGTTGTAACGCTGCACTGTGCCACAAGCCCCTTAGGCCTCCTCTGGTGGAGTGGTGCAGGGTTGTAACGCTGCATTGTGCCGCAAGCCCCTTAGGCCTCCTCTGGTGCAGTGGCGCTGGGCTGGAACGCTGCACTGTGCAGCGAGCCCGTGCTCGGCCTCCTCTGGTGCAGTGGCGCTGGGCTGGAACGCTGCACTGTGCAGCAAGCCTCTGCTAGGCCTCCTCTGGTGCAGTGGCGCTGGAACGCTCCACTGTGCAGCGACCTCTGCTAGGCCTCTGGTGCAGTGGCGCTGGGCTGGAATGCTGTACTGTGCCGCAAGCCCCTTAGGCCTCCTCTGGTGCAGTGGCGCTGGGCTGGAACGCTGCACTGTGCCGCGAGCCCCTGCTAGGCCTCCTCTGGTGCAGTGGCGCTGGAACGCTGCACTGTGCCGCGAGCCCCTGCTAGACCTCCTCTGGTGCAGTGGCGGATCGCCACGTTCTCCAGGCCCCCCGAAAATGTGCACTTACTTTGCTTAACATCATTTTCATTGCATTTGACACAATCCACACATTAATGTTGGGCCCCTCAGGGATTGTGAATATTTTGGGCCATTTCAAACAGATTTCATCGCAGCGAATAACGAGATGCCCCCAACCTCTCCCGCGTGCACCTGCTTCTCGGGCCTTATTCCAAAGCCCGGAAGTGCTGCCGCCCTGGAGCGTTGCCAAGATGCCCCCTGGGAATCACAAGCGCGTGTGGGCAGCTCACACCGCGCCCCATGAGAAGCCGTTCCGTGTGCTCCTGTGCAGATGGGGGAAATGGGGGGGGGGCGGTGCTAGCAGGACCTATGTTTGCAACTTCTGCCATGATGGTCAATTACAACGATTACTGCGTCAGTCCAGCAGGCTTCAGCCAGGGGAATAACCCCTGGGAACCACCCCGGGGAACCCCGTTGGGAACCATTCCTCTGTTCACCAGTCCTGAGATGGAAAGGCGTGGAAGCGGCCTGGTGCCTGGCTGGGAGCAGAAGCCGGAGCAAAAACACATTTGAAACTTGAGTATACAAGTATTTAAAGGAAGGTTGTGCGTGGAGACATGGCTCTGCAAAGGTCGTGGAGACATGGCTCTGCAAAGGTCGTGGAGACATGGCTCTGCAAAGGCTGTGGAGACATGGCTCTGCAAAGGCTGTGGAGACATGGCTCTGCAAAGGCTGTGGAGACATGGCTCTGCAAAGGTCGTGGAGACATGGCTCTGCAAAGGTCGTGGAGACATGGCTCTGCAAAGGTCGTGAAGACATGGCTCTGCAAAGGTCGTGGAGACATGGCTCTGCAAAGGTCGTGAAGACATGGCTCTGCAAAGGTCGTGGAGACATGGCTCTGCAAAGGTCGTGGAGACATGGCTCTGCAAAGGTCGTGGAGACATGGCTCTGCAAAGGCTGTGGAGACATGGCTCTGCAAAGGTCGTGGAGACATGGCTCTGCAAAGGTCGTGGAGACATGGCTCTGCAAAGGCTGTCGGCGGAGGGTAACATGGCGTCCATTTGATTAATGATTAAATGTTCCCTCGATGGCCTCTATCCACATTCATTGAGTTCAAGCATCTCTGAAGACTAGTGTTGTCTCCGTGCCCAGTGTGATGGTCAGGTGACCAGGGAACCGTCGAGAGCGTGGCCACAACGGCCCATGTGACCGGGTAAATAAAAGGGAGTGCGAAAGCCCGCCAAGGGCTCTTTCCTCCAGCAACCCACTACACGAGTGTTTCTTGTTGTTTACTCCCCTGACCCAAGGCCTCGCCCCGAGACCCCGGACACAACACCCTAAAGCGGCAGCACCACTTGGGCCAACTCTATTCCATCAGCCGGCCGATAAGCTGGCGTGCTCCCCAGAGTCATTCCTGATGGCCCCTCTGTGCCTCACTGTATGTGCCTGTATTGGTCGCCTTGGGCCTTACCACCCTGGTCTCATGATATCACGAGGTGCCCGGTGGCCTGGTTTTACTTCAGTTCTACGCCAGTACTCAAGCGCTCTGAGTTGGAAACAGAGCAGCGTTTCGCAGGTTGCACATCTATAAAAATGAAAAATGTATGCTATGAAACTTTTTACCCAATAGAAATATCTCCACAGTGACTGACTGAGCAACCGCAGCTTGAGCCTGCCTTCCGACTGGGACTGGGCTGTTACCAGTGCTGCCACAACTTCCCTGGCGTAGCGCCCCCGATGTATTCCCCTGATCCCCATTTCCTTATTCACTAAAGTTTTGGCAAGCTTTGCAAGGACTCTAATTTTTAGTTTTGGCTAGCACCACTTGTAGGCCCAAACTATTGCAATGGAGAACAGATGGGATGTGAGGATAGTCAAAGCTTGTAGAAGTGTTTGCTATCCAGGAGCTAGCTCTATCACATAGTAACATTAAATGGGGTGCCGAGTTTCAAGTCGGTTGTTCAAATGGGACTGATACACACACTCTTATCAGATTATGGCAAATAAATACATCTGACCCGTATATCAATCCGGCTGCACATTAGCCCAACACTTCAGGGGTATCCCTTCTAATATTCAACGCCAGGTGGAGAAAGAACTGTTGGCTCTAGTAGAGGCGGACATAATCAAACCTGCATCAGGACCAATGCCATGCGTCTCTCCAATGGTGCCAGTACCAAAATGGGGGGCCCAGAAGGCCAACTAAGGCTGTGGGTGGACATGCAGGCGCCCAATCAAGTCATCCTCTGGGAGCATCACCAGTCACCGCGCATCACCGACATGACGCGTCTACTCAACAGGGCCACCGTTTTCTCTTGCCTAGACCTAAACGAAGGAGACCACCAGATTGAACTCTGTGAAGAGTCGAGGTACATCACGACCTTCACCTCCCACCTAGGACTATTCCCCTATAAACGCCTGAGCTTTGGGATTTCATCAGCTGCAGAAATATTCCAGGAAGAAATACGCAGGATCCTCTCTCACATACCGCACTGCATACATTGCAGTGACTATATCTTGATATTCGGGCGCTGCCAGGAAGCCGCCAACGACACTCTGATCAAAGTCTGCGCAGCGCTCAACGCCAACCTGACACTTAACAGAGACAAATGTGACTTCAACAAGAGTACACTCACATTTTTTGGCCACATTTTTTTCCAAAAAATAATTCAGCCTGACTCTGAAAAGATTTGTGCATTGACAGAAGCCCCATGCCTGGCGAACAATGCACAAGTAAGATCTTTCTTGGGCTTGGCGAGCTACTGTACCAGGTACTGGTCAGATTTTGCCACCACTAGCCCCCCTCTTCACTTGCTCACGAAGCAGGGCAGACTTTTTGAATGGGTTCCATCACAGCAGGAGGCCGTTGACAGAATCTAGAGGGACATTGCTGCGGCTCTGTGCATGTGATACTTCAACCCCAACATACATATCAAAGTGATGGTGGACGCAAGCCTGGTGGGTCTCGGGGCATTCCTGGCTCAGCACTCAGAAAGTGAACATGTACCGAGGAAAATAGTATCCTATGCCAGCAAGAGTTGAACAGAGGTGTTCACAGATGTTGGCCCTAGCTGTTATGTGGGCATGCAAACATTTCCACCTGTTCCTCTAGGGAAAACCCTTCACTATAATTACAAACCATCAGGCTCTCATCACCATTTATGGGAAATCGACTGCTCAGATGCCACCCAGGATAGCAAGATGGGGACTGCGCCTACATGAGTGCAAAACGTGATCCTACACAATCCTGGAAAAGACAAGAATCCAAGCCTTTCTCTCTCATCACCTGCTTGCTGGCCCCCAGACAACGAGCAACCCGGCGGATGGTTACATAAACTACATTATCCAACATGCTCTGCCACCAGCCATCTTGATAGTGGAGCTAACAAAGTGCATGGCCGAAGACGCAACGCTCTCGCATGTCACATCGTGCATCAGAATTGGACGGTGGTAATCAGCCGAAGCTTCCTTTCAAAATAACCAGACTTGATGGGCAGTTGCTCAAAATACTTGCCAAGTCCAGAGATCAGCTGTCCGTAACTCCCTGGTCTCTGATACTCAAGGGGGACCAAATCGTACTGCCAGGTGCCTTGCACTGACGCGCAGTTGACATTGTGCATTAAAGTCACAGGGGCATCATGTCTACCAAACGCATGCTCTGGAGGAAAGTATGGTTCCCAGGCATGGACAAAATGATCGAGACAATGCTGAAATCGTGCCATATATGTCTCCGCTTGCAACCTCCAGCATTCCGTGAACCTCTGACCATGACCCCACTCCCTGAAGGGGTGTGGGAGGAAGTAGCAATCAACTTTTTCGACCCGCTGAGATTGGGAGAATATGTAGTAGTAGTAGTACGGATGAACACCTCAGGTATCCCGAAGCAGAAATAGTGTCCTCCACAGCGGTTACAGCCATTATACCCGTGCTAGATCGGATCTTCTCTGCGTTCAGAGTCCCCAAGGTGGTCAAGTCGGACAATGGCTCTCCGTTCACTAGCAGAGACTTTCGTTATTTTGGCACTTACATGGGCTTCTAACACTGCAAGGTCACGTCGCTATGGCCCCAGGCAAATGGGGCTGTGGAACGATTTATGCAAACATTAAGAGGGCCATATGCATAGCAAACATCACCCACACGCCCGTAGGACAGTCACTGTACCAGCTCCTACAGGATTACCAGAACACGCCGCTTGACTCCACTTGAACGTGCCCGGCTGAACTGATGGTTGGTTGCTGTGTAGAGTCAAGATTGCCTCAAGAATATCACGCATCTGAGAGCGCAGAAGAATGCGAAGGAAGGAAAAGGGACGGCCAAGCAAAGGAGAGAATGAAGTCGTATGCTGACCAGAGGAACCGGGCCCGAGTTGCAGACCTGGAGGAAGGAGACCATGTGTTGAACCTCGTTCATGCGTTCGTTCTCGGGCCTACAAATGACACGGAGCCGAATTCGCTAGCAACCAACTTTATTCCTCTCTCAACTCTAACTAACTTTCCCTCTCCCTCGCCCCTCCCTTTCCGTCTCTCCTCCCGCTCTTTCTCCTTGGCTGCCCTTAAAGGGGCAGTGTCCTTTTTCCATGTATAACACCTCCCCCGTGCTTATCATGGCAGTTCGGCTACATCTGTTCGATGAGCCGCATTGGTTTCTTTATCGTCCTTGGGGGTCTCCCTGGTGATTCTCTGCTCTCGCCGCTTGACTCTATTGGGGGTTCCGTTTCCTCTTCCTCATTGAGGCTCTCGTCGGGTATCTCTAGTGGTTCAGGTTCTTCCAGATACAGCTTCTTGAAGAATGAGGAGTTACGGGTAATGTCCCCTAGTTCTCCGGTTGCCGTGACCATGGGCCCTTTGATAGCTGTGATGATTCTTGGCTCTGGATGGTATCGAGTGTCCGTTTTCTTGCGCTGTGTTTGTCGGACCAGTACTGTTTGTCCAACTTCCAGCTGTTGTTCCTTTGCTCTCCTTCTTGTGTCAGCCCAGTGCTTGGCTTTCCTTCGTTTCTCAGCGTCACGTTCCCTGATGGCTAGGTCTTCTTCCGGTGTATAGTCCTCCCATCGTGGGATACGTGTCCTGGGTTGGTATCTCACCATGAGTTCAGCGGGTGGCTTTGCAGTTGCGTCATGTTGAGTGTTCCGATAGCTTCGGAGCATGCTACAGATGGCTTTCGGATGGGGTGTCTGTTCCGCTACTGCCTTTTGTCGGGTCAATTTGATCGTGGCCATAAATCGTTCAACCATCCCATTGGCTTGGGGCCAGAGTGGTGTGATCTTTTGATGGGAGAAGCCTAGGTGTTTTGCGAAGTTTGCGAATTCCCGTCCCTGGAAAGGGGACCCGTTGTCGGTCTTCACGATGTTGGGGATGCCCCATTCGCTGAAGAGTTCGTCCACTATGGGCGCATTGTCAGCGAAGGATGTCGAGGGTGTTTGTTTCACAAACGGGAATCTCGAGTACTCGTCTATTATTACTAATAGGTACCCTCCCTCTTCTACGGGTCCATAAAAGTCCATTGCGACCTTTTGCCAGGGTCTCGTTGGCAGCGTGGTGAGTTGGAGGGGGTTTGGGTTTTGTCCTTGGGCTGCCAGTTGGCAGGGTCTGCAGTGTCTGAGCATGTCCTCCACTATCATGTCCATGTATGGGAACCAGACATAGTTCCTGAGGAACCTTTTGGTGTTGTCCATTCCCCTGTGCCCTTCGTGCGCCAGCATTGCTAGTGTCTTCCTTAGGTCTCTTGGTGCTACTAGCCTCTTTCCTCGTAGTAGTAGCCCTTGGTCTGTTGCTATAAGTTCATCTTTTACTTTGGCTAGCCGGTCTAGTTCTTTCTGGTCCACGTCTCCTTCTTCAGTTCTATTTGAGTGGCGTTCCCTCCATTTGTTGGAGCGGGTGAGGGTGATAGCGGCCCTGATCGTTGGGTCGGCTTTGCTCCTTTCTTCGAACGTCGTGGTCGAGATGGTGGGCGGCATGGCATTTGACGATAGGTACAAGACATATTCAGTGGCTTCATGTGCCAGAGTGTCATCTTTGTCGGGCAGAGGATGTCTGGACAAGTAGTCCGCTGGGTTTGCGTCTCCTCCTGGTTTATGGATGATGGTGTAGTCGTATTCCTGTAGTCTTATCCCCCATCGCTCTATGCGGGGTGGCATCTTCGTCCTGGGGTTCCCAAAGATGGATAGGAGGGCTTGGTGGTCTGTCACTAGGGTAAATTTCCGGCCAATGATGAAGTGGTGGTATTTTTCGCACGCCCATACTGCGGCCAGGCTTTCTCTCTCTGCTTGAGAGTAGGCCTTTTCCGTGTGTGACAGGGCTCGGCTGGCGTAGGCGACTATTACGTGGTGGCTGTTGTCTGCGGAGTCAGTTTGTGCTAGGATGGCTCCCAGCCCCACCGGGCTCGCATCAACTGTGATGATTGTGTGCCAGTTGGGATCGAAATATGCCAGTTGTTTGTTGTTGGTGAGTCCCTCTTTTATCGCTGTGAATGCCTCCTGGCAGGGTGCGTCCCATATGAATGGTTGGTTCTTCTTCAGGAGGTTGCGGAGCGGGTCAGTCGTTGTGGCGTAGTTTGGAAGGTATCGCGCACAATATCCCGCCATTCCCAATAGCGAGCGTAACTCTGCTGTGTTCGTCGGTGCTCGAAGATCAGTGATGGCCTTTATTTTGTCAGGGTCTGCCGATATGCCGTTGTTGGAGAATGTGTGTCCGAAGAACTTGAGACTTGTTCTGTTAATGACGCACTTGCACTCATTTAATGTTAGCCCTGCATCTTGTAGGATGGAGCAGATGTTCCTGAGAGCCTTATCATGCTGGTCTTGATCTTTCCCAAATATGAGGATGTCATCACTGTAATTAAATGCATTTGTCTCTGATGCTATGAGACGCCTGATGGTCTCTTGGAATATTTCTGCGGCGGATGAAATGCCGAAGTTTAGCCTTTTGTATCGGAACAGGCCGTCATGCGTTGCAAATGTGGTTATGGGCCGTGATTCTGGATCCAGGACGAGTTGATGGTAGCCCTGGTTGAGGTCAAGTTTTGAGAAAAATCTCGCCTGGTTTAACCTGATTAGCATGTCCTCCAATCCTGGTCCTGGGTGCCTTTCTCTCTGGATGGCAGTATTCGGGATGCGCATGTCTACGCATATGCGAAGGCGACCATTGTCCTTGGGGACAATTACTATCGGCGACACCCAGGGTGTTGGCCCTTCCGCTTTCTCTATGATGTCGTTCTGGAGGAGAAGTTGTATTTCCTTCGACACTTGTTCCTGGAGGTGGAAACCCACTTTCCGTGGGTGTTGTGGAACTGGCCTGACGTTTTTGTCTATATGTAGTTTGATGCATGGCCCTTTTAGCATCCCTACCCCTTCGAATAGTTTGGGGAAGTTGTCCTTGAGGTCTCTTTTTGCCAATGGTCTGTCTATGATTGCCCTGACGGATTCACATGGTAGTGGCAGTCCTTCGATGACCTCTGACTGGTCATAGTGTAGGTCAATCAGGGCAAGTGCGTTAGCTGTCCTGTAACTGAGAAGGCAGCGGCCAATAGCTGGGCTTCTTATCACATGTATCGTGGCGGTTACTGTGATGCCTCTGTGTCGTAGGTCGCATTGAAATTTCCCTTTTGATGTCATGGGTTGGGTCGCTCCCCATTGGAAGATGTGTGTCCTAGACTCCTGGATGGGGTATGTTGAGGCTATTTCACGATAGATGTCTTCATTCATGACGTTGACCGTTGCTCCTGTATCAACAATAAATCTGTTTTGGGTTCTTCCCATCTGAATTGTTACTCTGGGAGCCGCGGTGTCCTCCTCCTCCACGCTGAGAAGGCATACATACTCTCGGTCGTAGCCATCCTGCAGGTATTGAGGCTGTTCGTTTCCACTTGGTGGATGGTGTGGTGGGGGGTAAGGGTATGGCTCCCTGTCACGTTCCCGGTTGTCTGGTGCTTCCGCTCTGCGGGTGTCTTCGCGTTCCAGTTCCCGCATGAAGTCATCCTGATAGGCATCGTATAATTCGTGGTCTTTCCTGTCTGGTTCAATCTGAAGTCCTTCCAAGGCTCTCACTGTGTTTGGGCGTTGATATGATGGCGCGAGAGGTGCGTTCCTGTCCACATGGTGATGCTGTTCTTTATGTGCGTCCATCGTGCGAGGGGTAGATCGTGGGCGTGCTGATCCTCCTTCCGGTAGTAGTTCTTTGCACATCACTTGGAAGTGGTTCTCCATTCCGCACCTCATGCATCGTTGCCCAATGGCGGGGCATGGTCCTCTGTGTGGATATTCGAATCCGCAGCGATAGCATTGGCGGTCACCCTGTGCTCGTTGTGTCGGGTACCTCTGGTTGGTCCTTGGTTGAGTGTTTGGCTGGCGGGCGTAGGGATGAATTGCAGCTATGGTTTCTCCCTTTTTGGGGTTCTCAATGGCTGCTGCTTGAATGTCCACTCTTTCGTATACCCTGGCTAGGTCTAGTACCTCTTTTAGGGATAGAGGTTTCTTGAGGAGGTGCTTCCGGAACATCGAGGATACGCACCCTTCTATGATGCGTAATCTAATGGCTTCTTCGTCATTAAAGTTAGCAAAGTCACATTTTGATATTTTCCTCTGAAGACGTATTACGAACTCCCCTATCGATTCATGAGGTAGCTGGCCGCATTGGTTGAAAGTGTACCTTTCATAGTCCCGGTTCGGTGAGATGACTAGTTTTTCGTTAATGGCTTGCAGGAGTCTTGCATATGTGGTGCGGTCTTGTGGAGGGATCGTGCGTATAATATTTTTGATTTCTCTCCCTGCGACATTTGCAAATATGCTCAGTATGTTGGGAGGTTCTTGTGTGCCAATGGCACCCACGAAATCGTCAAATTCCTCCATCCATTCTTCCCATCTCTGTCCCTGGTCATGGTGTGGGTTTAGCGTGAACGGGGCAGGTCTCCTCATTAGGCTTGCATGAGAGGAGGGGGCTCCCGGTGGTGGTGGTGGTGGTGCATTAGGGTCTGCCGCGTCTGCGGATGACATGGCGGTGTCTTGGTGTGTAGCGTGGGGTGCTGTGTCGCGGGTGCTCTGGGTGCTCTGATCGGCTTTTGCACCGTGGTTCTCTTGAACTGCTGCTGTATATATTCGCTCACTGGGGCACGTTGTTCACCCTCTGCTGTTTGTGTGCAGAGTGGCGTCCTGGCAATGTCACCTTCGGGTTCTCGCAGAATTATTTTTGGTGATTATACCAATGTCAATTATTTTTTTTTTTTTTTTTTTTTTTTTTGTGATTATACCAATGTCACATAGGTGGGAGACTCGGGGTTCCCCTTTGCAAATGTTACCTTTGCAGAATTTGTTTGGTGTTTTTATCAATGTCACATAGGTGGGAGACACGGGGTTTCCCTTTTCTGGTGTCACCTTCGGGTGTCTCTACAGATGTGTCACGTGGGTGGGAGACTCGGGGTTCCTTTTTGCTGGTGTCACCTTCGGGTGATTTCACTAGTTCCCTGATGTCACGTGGGTGGGAGACTCGGGGTTCCCTTCTCGCTACCCTTACTTGAGGGTGGATGCCGCGAGCCTGCGGGTCTCCTCTTCCGTGACGTGTGGGCCTCTTCTGGTCCGCGGGCTCCGCTCGTTGTTGGCGTTCGCGGTCCTTTTTCTTGTCGAGGTGCGCGGGACGTCTTCTGCTGGGCTCCGCGGTCCTGGTCGGCTAGCCGCTGTCGGCGGGCTTCCGCTGCTGGGCTCTTCGCTGCTGGGCTCTGCAGTTGGGGCGCACGGGCCTCTCGATCTTCCGGTCGGCTGGGCACTTCAGTCTCGGGCGCACGGGCCCCTCGATCACCTGGTCGGCTGGGCCAGCTGCCGGTGGGCCTCCGCTGCTGGGCTCTTCGCTGCTGGGCTCTGCAGTTGGGGCGCACGGGCCTCTCGATCTTCCGGTCGGCTGGGCTCTTCAGTCTCGGGCGCACGGGCCCTTCAATTGCTTGGTCGGCTGGTTAGCTGGCAGTCCTCCGCTGTCGGGTTCCTTGCCACCGGGCTCTCCAGTCTTGGGCGCACGGTCCTCTCCGATCTTCTGGTCGGTTGGTCTGCTGCTGGCCACCACTGCCGGGCTCTCTGGTCCTGATGCTGCAAGGCACACGGGCCTACCTGGTCTGCTGGGCTCACGAGCCCTCCTTGACTGCTGGGCACTCGGGCCCTCCCTGAACGCTGCTGGGCTCGCAGGCCCTCCTCGCACTGCTGGGCTTACAGGCCCTCCAAACTGCTGCCGGCACGCGACGGGTCGTATCGGCTTCGTCGCCAGTGTTGAACCTCGTTCATGCGTTCGTTCTCGGGCCTACAAATGACACGGAGCCGAATTCGCTAGCAACCAACTTTATTCCTCTCTCAACTCTAACTAACTTTCCCTCTCCCTCGCCCCTCCCTTTCCGTCTCTCCTCCCGCTCTTTCTCCTTGGCTGCCCTTAAAGGGGCAGTGTCCTTTTTCCATGTATAACACCATGTCTTAGTACGGCATGCACAGTCCCACAAGGACGTACCGCCGCCTTTGACCATCACTCACGTGAAAAGGTCTGTGGGAAGGGCGGAAAGAGAAGGCTGGACAGTGACCAGGAACAGTTTACTTTTCAGGAAGGCAGGAGTCAACAGTCCACAGACAATGAATGAGGAGGCGGACTATACACGGGTGACCTCAGGGCCCTCAGGAATCGGGAAAAGGGGGAACAGAGCGCACCTGAAGAAGCTCTGGAAGGAAGCAATGCCGCCTACCAGACCAACAGACCCTGCCGCGCCATTCCAAACCCGATGCTATTTTGGGGGGAGCTGTAGCTTCGCCCGTGGTCACCTGACCAGGCACACGCCGGTGCACGTGTTATGGTCAGCTGACCACTGTTAATGCGAGCGCCTGAATAAAGCAGATTGGGTTTAACCTCCCAGGTGCGTGGTTGTGCATTTGTAGTGCCGGTGCTGCCTGTTGGTGTTTTTTCTTCGCCTCTTCTGTTTTACTTTATCTCGCTGTGTTGTTTTCTTAGGGCCCACCCCCGGACCCCCCTCCTCTCTGCCTTCACTTCCGTGTTTTGCTTTTGTTTCTCTTCGTGTCTCCCACCCACACACTGGGCTCCCTGCGCTTCTGTGTTTTTCCTCTCTTCCTCCCCCCACCCCCGTGTGCCCCTCTTCTCTTCCTCTGCCCCCCCCCCCCCCGCTATCTCCGCCTGCCTCCTGTCTCCTCGGATCTTCCATCCCCTGCCCTTGTCTTGCTGTTTGTATTCCTCGCGTCGCCTCCTGCTACCCCCCCCGCCCCCCCCCGCCCCCTCTCCCGGCTCTGCCCTGTTTTTCCTGCCATTGTTGTGTCGTTCCCTTTCTGACCTGGCCTCATGGCCTCATGGCCTCATGGCCTCATCCTGTTGGCCCCCCCCACCACTCTGAGGGTCATCTTTCTCCCGAGTCTTGCCGGCTTCTGCCCCCTCTACCCCCAGTCTGTGAGTTGTGTGAGTGTCACCCTCATGTGCACTGTTGCTGCCGGCGACCCCCTTTACCGTGCACTTATCACCCTCGCGACAGTGCACACGTGAGAGCCTTCTGTGCAACCAGGACAGGCCTCCTTGGACCGCTTGGCCTCTGACCTCCCACTCGGATATTAATAAGAAGCGACGGCTGTGGAAAAGCCAGGAGGCGGACGCGGGGCGGGGGGGGCGGGAGTGCAGTCACGACCCCACGACGACTGCCCAGAAATAGGCACTGCTTCGGTTTATAGCGTCTGGGCATTTCCCTGATGAACAGGCCTGGGGTTCTTACTGCAGTTTCCAGGAGCAGGTGCGACATGGCCACAGGGTGTGCGTGATAACTGCTAAACAGCACTGCTCCCCACCACGGCGAGGCCTCGTGGTTCCAGGGAGATGACTGAGTGATCCCCTTGACAGGGTGCACCTGCGGGTGCACAGCCAGGCAGCAAGGAAGGGAGCACGATGCCAGAATAAGGCGCCCCGGAGTAGCAGATCACACAGCGCAGAGGCTAAGGAAAGGCAGGGCCAGGCTGAGCAGCAACTATTGCAAGGATCTGCAGGGCACATGCCCTGTGGCTGGCCCCCACGCCTTGACACTCGCTGAGGTCCCTTCTGCTGGTGCACACCAACTGGCCGATCCAGATGCTGTCTTCATGCTGCTAGCTCCATCTGTCCAGAACATCTGCACTGCTTCCATGGTGCAGTATCCCTTGTCTTTCTGGAGAACCCTGGCCCCATCTGTCCCGAGGGATGCCACAGGCCGTGCTCCCTGGCCAGACATGAAGTCGTTCATGAGGGATGCCATGGGCTGCGCTCTCTGGCCAGGCATGCAGTCGTTCGCAAGGGATGCCACGGGCCATGCCACGGGCCGTGCTCTCTGGCCAGACATGCAGCCGTCCACGAGGGATGCCATGGGCCGTGCTCTCTGGCCAGGCATGCAGCCATTCGCGAGGGATGCCACGGGCCGTGCTCTCTGGCCAGGCATGCAGCCGTTCGCGAGGGATGCCACGGGCCGCGCTCTCTGGCCAGGCATGCAGCAGTTCGCGAGGGATGCCACGGGCCGTGCTCTCTGGCCAGGCATGCAGCCATTCGCGAGGGATGCCATGGGCTGCGCTCTCTGGCCAGGCATGCAGTTGTTCGCGAGGGATGCCACGGGCCATGCCACGGGCCGTGCTCTCTGGCCAGACATGCAGCCATTCGCGAGGGATGCCACGAGCTGCGCTCTCTGGCCAGGCATGCAGCCGTTCGCGAGGGATGCCACGGGCCGTGCTCTCTGGCAAGACATGCAGCATTTCGCGAGTGAAGCCACGGGCCGCGCTCTCTGGCCAGGCATGCAGCCGTTCGCGAGGGATGCCACGGGCCGTGCTCTCTGGCCAGGCATGCAGCCATTCGCGAGGGATGCCACGGGCCGTGCTCTCTGGCCAGGCATGCAGCCATTCCCGAGGGATGCCATCGGCCGTGCTCTCTGGCCAGGCATGCAGCCATTCGCGAGGGATGCCACGGCCCGCGCCCTCTGGCCAGGCATGCAGTCGTTCGCGAGGGATTGCGAGGGATGCCACGGCCCGCGCCCTCTGGCCAGGCATGCAGTCGTTCGCGAGGGATGCCACGGGCTGCGCTCTCTAGCCAGGCATGCAGTCGTTCGCGAGGGATTGCGAGGGATGCCATGGGCTGCGCTCTATGGCCAGGCATGCAGTCGTTCGCGAGGGATCGCGAGGGATGCCATGGGCTGCGCTCTATGGCCAGGCATGCAGTCGTTCGCGAGGGATGCCACGGGCCGTGCTCTCTGGCCAGGCATGCAGTCGTTCGCGAGGGATGCCACGGGCCGCGCTCTCTGGCCAGGCATGCAGCCATTCGCGAGGGATGCCATGGGCCGCGCTCTCTGGCCAGGCATGCAGCATTCACAAGGGATGCCATGGGCTGTGCTCTCTGGCCAGGCATGCAGTCGTTCGCGAGGGATCGCGAGCGATGCCATGGGCTGCGCTCTCTGGCCAGGCATGCAGTTGTTCGCGAGGGATGCCACGGGCCGTGCTCTCTGGCCAGGCATGCAGCCATTCACAAAGGATGCCATGGGCTGCGCTCTCTGGCCAGGCATGCAGCCATTCGCAAGGGATGCCATGGGCCGTGCTCTCTGGCCAGGCATGCAGCCGTTCTCGAGGGATGCCATGGGCCGTGCTCTCTGGCCAGGCATGCAGCCATTCTCGAGGGATGCCACGGACCGTGCTCTCTGGCCAGGCATGCAGTCGTTCGCGAGGGATGCCACGGGCCGCGCTCTCTGGCCAGGCATGCAGTCGTTCTCGAGGGATGCCACGGGCCGTGCTCTCTGGCCAGGCATGCAGCCATTTGCGAGGGATGCCACGGGCCGTGCTCTCTGGCCAGGCATGCAGCCGTTCACAAGCGATGCCATGGGCTGCGCTCTCTGGCCAGGCATGCAGTCGTTCGCGAGGGATCGCGAGGGATGCCACGGGCCGCGCTCTCTGGCCAGGCATGCAGCCATTCGCGAGGGATACCATGGGCCGTGCTCTCTGGCCAGGCATGCAGCCGTTCACGAGGGATGCCACGGGCCGCGCTCTCTGGCCAGGCATGCAGCCATTCACGAGGGATGCCATGGGCCGTGCTCTCTGGCCAGGCATGCAGTCGTTCTCGAGGGATGCCACGGGCCGCGCTCTCTGGCCAGGCATGCAGCCGTTCACGAGGGATGCCACGGGCCGCGCTCTCTGGCCAGGCATGCAGTCGTTCTCGAGAGATGCCACGGACCGCGCTCTCTGGCCAGGCATGCAGCCATTCACAAGGGATGCCACGGGCTGCGCTCTCTGGCCAGGCATGCAGTCGTTCGCGAGGGATGCCACGGGCCGCGCTCTCTGGCCAGGCATGCAGTCGTTCGCGAGGGATGCCACGGGCCGCGCTCTCTGGCCAGGCATGCAGTCATTCGCGAGGGATGCCACGGCCGCGCTCTCTGGCCAGGCATGCAGCCGTTCGCGAGGGATGCCACGGGCCGCGCTCTCTGGCCAGGCATGCAATCGTTCTCGAGGGATGCCACGGGCCGCGCTCTCTGGCCAGGCATGCAGTCGTTCTCGAGGGATGCCACGGGCCGCGCTCTCTGGCCAGGCATGCAGCCGTTCGCGAGGGATGCCACGGGCCGCGCTCTCTGGCCAGGCATGCAATCGTTCTCGAGGGATGCCACGGGCCGCGCTCTCTGGCCAGGCATGCAGTCGTTCTCGAGGGATGCCACGGGCCGCGCTCTCTGGCCAGGCATGCAGTCGTTCTCAAGGGATGCCACGGGCCGTGCTCTCTGGCCAGGCATGCAGTCGTTCATGAAGATATCACACCGGAACATTGGCAAGAGGCACTTGTATGTGCATATTGCACGCACGCTTTTGTCATCTTGTTGTTTTGCAGTCACACAAGATGACGTTTTTGATACCTTCTAGTGGACTCATTGAAAATATTATGCAGAAATGGAAAAAGCATTCGCTTTCGAAGTCCCACCGATTTCTTCATCAGATGTTGCACAGTGGAACCATTCGTAATAGAAAGCCAAAGTGCAGATCATTCTCAAAACTCAGAAAGAAGGAACATTTCAGACTTCATTGGCTTAAGGAACAGTATGCATGGAATGTGGGTCTGGAACGGATGCCTTATCTAAAAGACCACGCACCTCCTGGAAGCAGGGCAAACATCATGGCATGGAAACAGTAAACATTCTGAGAGTGGCTTTTAACAAAAAAAGACAAAACAATGCTTTACACATGAAACCGTTCAGTTAGGCCAAGGCTGTCATTTCGTGGGCCCCACTAGTTTCCTAAATGACTGGTGTTACTTTCACGGGAAACAGTTGTGCAATGCCAACTCGCATATAAAAACCAAGGGCAGAATTGGTACTTCACCCAAATGAGAGAATCGGCATTAGCCCACAGAACCTCGTCCGGATGCAGCACCAGAGAGAACCTCGTCCGGATGCAGCACCAGAGAGAACCTCGTCCGGATGCAGCACCCCAGAGGACCTCGTCCGGATGCAGCACCCCAGAGGACCTCGTCCGGATGCAGCACCCCAGAGGACCTCGTCCGGATGCAGCACCCCAGAGGACCTCGTCCGGATGCAGCACCACAGAGGACCTCGTCCGGATGCAGCACCACAGAGGACCTCGTCCGGATGCAGCACCCCAGAGAACCTCGTCCGGATGCAGCACCCCAGAGAACCTCGTCCGGATGCAGCACCCCAGAGAACCTCGTCTGGATGCAGCACCCCAGAGAACCTCGTCTGGATGCAGCACCCCAGAGAACCTCGTCTGGATGCAGCACCCCAGAGAACCTCGTCCGGATGCAGCACCACAGAGAACCTCGTCCGGATGCAGCACCACAGAGAACCTCGTCCGGATGCAGCACCACAGAGAACCTCGTCCGGATGAAGCACCACAGAGAACCTCGTCCGGATGAAGCACCACAGAGAACCTCGTCCGGATGCAGCACCCCAGAGAACCTCGTCCGGATGCAACACCCCAGAGAACCTCGTCCGGATGCAGCACCCCAGAGAACCTCGTCCGGATGCAGCACCCCAGAGAACCTCGTCCGGATGCAGCACCCCAGAGAACCTCGTCCGGATGCAGCACCCCAGAGAACCTCGTCCGGATGCAGCACCCCAGAGAACCTCGTCCGGATGCAGCACCCCAGAGAACCTCGTCTGGATGCAGCACCCCAGAGAACCTCGTCTGGATGCAGCACCCCAGAGAACCTCGTCTGGATGCAGCACCCCAGAGAACCTCGTCTGGATGCAGCACCCCAGAGAACCTCGTCTGGATGCAGCACCCCAGAGAACCTCGTCTGGATGCAGCACCCCAGAGAACCTCGTCCGGATGAAGCACCAGAGAGAACCTCGTCCGGATGAAGCACCAGAGAGAACCTTGTCTGGATGAAGCACCACAGAGAACCTAATCGGGATGAAGCACCAGTTCTGCCCCAGATTGTTGTATGCTGTTCTTTTAAAAGTCGTATTGACGTGAGAGGTTTGAAACCACATAATAGGTAAACTGGGCCAGTATGGCAGTTTCTTCGCATAGCCTACAAATGTGTTCTGCAGTCTTTAAGTAGTGCCAAGACTTTGAAGTGATTAAAATGCAGCTGCTGTGGTTTCCTGGCTGGCATACAATGCGGCACTAGAAACCAGGCTCTTATGGATTAACTGGTGCAGCCTCAATCCTACCTCATTATGCCTCAAGCTTTGCAGTGGTTCCTAGCTGGCATACAATGCGGCACTAGAAACCAGGCTCTTATGGATTAACTGGTGCAGCCTCAATCCTACCTCATTATGCCTCAAGCTTTGCAGTGGTTTCCTGGCTGGTATACAATGCAGCACTCTCATGGTTGAACTGGTGCAGTCTCTAATCCCACCTTATTATGCCTCAAGCTTCGCAGTGGTTTCCTGGCTTGCACACAGTATGGCAAATGTTAAATATGTTACCCATTTTTTAACAGTGCAGCGTTTGCTATTCTCTCGGCATGTTGCATGCCCAGTAATGGGTGCCACACATTTGAGCTTGGATACCCCAGGTTTCTGTTGTCCGTGTTCTGTGCCCCTCACATATATGGGGTCCTGAATAGTCGGATCTGACAGCTATTGAGAAATGGTACCGGAAGGGGCTCTCTTCTGACTTGCAGTTGATCCAATAAAAGCCATTAAATCCTGCATCTTGTGTGATTCTAAAATTGGACTAACCGGCTATCGCATATTTCTTTGCTGTTTTGTCTGTAAAGTCAATTTGCACTATGTGTATAGAGTGGTCGCTTGTATTATGCCTTCTCTCCATTTACCTAGAGAAGAGTACCCAAAAAGATAGCCTGGACTCCATTTCATATCGTTCCTCTGAGACACCTGTAGTTGGACACGTATCACATGCCTTGGGCCTGTGCCTAGCCAGAGGCGTAGACTGGGAAGAGCCTGAGCGGGCAAGAGGCAGAGGGCTCAGTTAACCAGAGAGACACTTTGATCTAAAACAGACAGGAAGATGGGTGCAACGTGGGTATATGTTGTCACCCCCTTGTCTGTCCTATTGCAATGAACTCTGGTCCTGACCTCATGCATAACAGAAGGTTGTTGGTGGGGACCCAGGATTGGTGCATTAAGGTGGGCTTAGCCTGCACCAATCACTGGGGCCCATTTGGCTTTAAAAGAGGGCTGAACCCCTCACTGATCAGATCATCTGATGACTTTGAAAGGAGTAAGAAGCACTCATTTGGACCCCAAGCTGAATGTATACTCTACCTTACATCGTCCACCAGTGAAGGAAGGCCAGGAGTTCCAAGAGGGAAGCAAGACCCTTCCCATAAACATCTCACAGGGAACAGGGGGAGATACCAGACTCAGAGGACCCGTCCAGCAGCTCTAGAACCGGTATCCAGCCAGCACATAGCGTGCCCTGCTAGGTTCTGCCAGCAAGCTTCCTAGGTGGGAAGTGCCAGAGAGTCTCTGAACAAAGGGAAAGGCCGGTGCCTGCAAACACTCTCCTGAGCTTTGGGCCGCCCGCCTTGAAAGTACACAAGCCCTACGAACAAGCTAGGAGGAGTGCCACACAAACATCATCCAGCGTCCATCTTTTAAGGACAATTTTGAGACAGTGGAGTCCTTAAACCGCATCCGGGTCCACTGTGGACTGTTGTCACTCCGCAGTCACCAGAGCCATCTGAGACGCCTCGATCAGCATTCCAGATATGCCAACCAGCACAGAGACAACTATTCTTGGCCTAGAGCCACCACGGCGGACAGCCTGCAGACGTCCATTCAACTTTGCTTGCCGAACTGCCTGCTTCCTGGTACCCGCAGCTGTCTCCCGCCACTAACTCTGTCTCATGGGCTACAAAGTGCCTGGGAACCGCCTTGACGCTATCGAGCGCAAAGAACTTCTTCAGCACCAGGTACATTGTTGTTCAGCCCGCCAGGTCCTTCTCTGAAGGCCCCTAGAGACAGTTACAACCCTTTGGTCTTGAAACCAAATAACCTTGAACAGTAAGACTGATTGCTTTACCAAATACGCTCATGTCAGTATCCAGAGTGCATCCCTTTCCTTTGTGAAACTGCCTGTCCTCTGTGTTCCTGTACAGTGTGTGTTGTAATTTAAGTTTACTAGAACTGTCTATTGTAGTAATAATAAAATAGATATTTTTATACAACCTTGACTGGACAGTCCCTTTGGGTAATAATTGTATTTTCATTGTGTTGCAACTAACCAACGATCCACGACCTTGCAGAGATAAGCCGGCCGTTCCGTCCATGTTACGAAAATTGGACAAGGAGGTCTTATAATTCACTTGTATTCCAATCTGTTCGGATCCCTTCTGGCTTACTAGAGGTGTGGGGTTGATTGATGGTTTAGAAACCGATATTCATCCCTGGACCGCTGGTGCCCCGGAATTGGATTCGTCACACTGAGCCACTTGGGAAGAGCAATTCTAAGGAGCGAAAGATGGATAAACCCTTTGCCAATATACGCAACTCGGGTACATAGCTCTGAAACCCAGGATTGGAGCTCCGCCGGGGCCCAGTACGAATACACACAGGGGGCCTTGCAAGGACCAGCAAAGAATGGGGGAACGGATACGTGCCCTCAATTCTATTCTAGCCGAAGACTGCTTATCCAGTAGGAAAATGCTTGTAATTATTCGTTTGGAATTCACATTACGGCTTTCATAAGTTAAGTCAAGTGTCAATTAAAAAACACATCAGAAAATACATTGGCGTGTGGGGGATTATCGCACATTGTTGTCTAGTAAAGTCTGCCAACATACTCTTGGGGATGAGTTGGCCACATCGTGGGCACAGCCTGACTCCGACGTTCTACCCTATCAGGGTGATACAGTGAGTGTGATGGAGGTAGATCCTATTCTAGATTATAGAAAGTCTCATGCCTCTAATAGGCTGGCTCAGCCTTTCTACCCTTTGAGGGTGAAACAATGAGTTCGATAGATGTAGGTCCTGTTCCAGATTATAGACTGGTTCATGCCTCCCATAGGCTGATTCAGTCTTTCTACTTTTTGAGGGTGATACAATGAGTGTGATGGAGGTAGGTCCTAGTCTAGATTAGACTAACTCAACCTTTCTACCCTTTGAGGGTGATCCAATGAGTGTGGTAGAGGTAGGTCCTCTTCTAGATTAGACAAACTCAACCTTTCTACCCTTTGTGGGTGAAACAATGAGTTCGATAGATGTAGGTCCTGTTCCAGATTATAGACCGGTTCATGCCTCCCATAGGCTGATTCAGTCTTTCTACTTTTTGAGGGTGATACAATGAGTGTGATGGAGGTAGGTCCTAGTCTAGATTAGACTAACTCAACCTTTCTACCCTTTGAGGGTGATGCAATGAGTGCGGTAGAGGTAGGTCCTGTTCTAGATTATAGATGGGCACATTCCTCTGATAGGCTGACTCAGACTTTCTAACCTTTGAGGGTGATACAATAAGTGATATAGAGGCTTGTCCTATTCTAGATTATTGGGGTGGTGCTGTGGAATAGCCAGGAGGAGGTTTCAGCCCAATCTGATGTTTCTGGGAGGCTGGAAGTGGATGTAGGAACTCGGATCCTGTACTATGGAGGGCTCGGTGTGTGATGCACAGGACTTTGAAGGTTGCTCTTAGGCTAACAGGGAGCCTGTGCAAAATTATTATGGGTAAAATATTTTCGAAGCAATAACATAAATCCAGGGTAGTTCAGGCGGGAGATGACAGTGGCCACTATTGCTGACACTCTTTGAGGGTAAGAGAAGTAAGGAAAGATTCATTTTAGGATGCGTAACCATGCTTTTGATTACAAACTGCTCAGATCATGACACAGCTTTGGGTATGCCATGCTTCGGATCATGATCTGCTCAGATTGTGACACACAGTTTTGTTTATGCCATGCTTTGGATCACGGTCCTCTCAGATCGTGACGCAGCTTAGGTTATGCCATGCTGCTTTGGTTATGCCATGCTGCTTAGGTTATGCCATGCTGCTTTGGTTATGCCATGCTGCTTAGGTTATGCCATGCTGCTTTGGTTATGCCATGCTGCTTTGGTCATGCCATGCTGCTTTGGTTATGCCATGCTGCTTTGGTTATGCCATGCTGCTTAGGTTATGCCATGCTGCTTTGGTCATGCCATGCTTCGGATCATGATCTGCTCAGATCGTGACACAGCTTTGGTTATGCCATGCTTCGGATCACGGTCCTCTCAGATCGTGACGCAGCTTAGGTTATGCCATGCTTCGGATCACGGTCCACTTAGATCGTGACGCAGCTTAGGTTATGCCATGCTTCGGATCACGGTCCACTTAGATCGTGACGCAGCTTAGGTTATGCCATGCTGCTTTGGTTATGCCATGCTGCTTTGGTTATGCCATGCTGCTTAGGTTATGCCATGCTGCTTTGGTTATGCCATGCTGCTTTGGTTATGCCATGCTGCTTAGGTTATGCCATGCTGCTTTGGTTATGCCATGCTGCTTAGGTTATGCCATGCTGCTTTGGTTATGCCATGCTGCTTAGGTTATGCCATGCTGCTTAGGTTATGCCATGCTGCTTTGGTTATGCCATGCTGCTTAGGTTATGCCATGCTGCTTAGGTTATGCCATGCTGCTTTGGTTATGCTATGCTTCTGATCATGATCTGCTCAGATTGTAACACCGATTGCTTCTGATTATACAAAGTATCGGATTATGCTTGTGATTTTGTTATGCAACTCTTCTAAATTACAACACTTCTCTTTGCCCTAGGCTGTAATTATGCAATTATTGCGTTGAGCCAGGATTATCCCACTGCCAGGGATTTCATGACGCCAGGATTATCCCACTGCCAGGGATTTCATGAGCCAGGATTATCACACTGCCAGGGATTTCATGACGCCAGGAAGGGTTTTCATGACACCCGGATTATCACAATGCCAGGGATTTCATGACGCCAGGAAGGGTTTTCATGACGCCAAGATTATCACACTGCCAGGGATTTCATGACACCAGGAAGGGTTTTCATGACCCCAGGATTATCACACTGCCAGGGATTTCATGACGCCAGGAAGGGTTTTCATGAGCCAGGATTATCACACTGCCAGGGATTTCATGACGCCAGGAAGGGTTTTCATGACGCCAGGATTATCACAATGCCAGGGATTTCATGACGCCAGGAAGGGTTTTCATGACGCCAGGATTATCACAATGCCAGGGATTTCATGACACCAGGAAGGGTTTTCATGAGCCAGGATTATCACACTGCCAGGGATTTCATGACGCCAGGAAGGGTTTTCATGACGCCAGGATTATCACACTGCCAGGGATTTCATGACACCAGGAAGGGTTTTCATGAGCCAGGATTATCACACTGCCAGGGATTTCATGACGCCAGGATTATCGGATTATCACACTGCCAGGGATTTCATGACACCAGGAAGGGTTTTCATGGCGCCAGGATTATCACACTGCCAGGGATTTCATTACACCAGGAAGGGTTTTCATGAGCCAGGATTATCCCACTGCCAGGGATTTCATGACACCAGGAAGGGTTTTCATGAGCCAGGATTATCCCACTGCCAGGGATTTCATGACGCCAGGAAGGGTTTTCATGACGCCGGGATTATCACACTGCCGGGGATTTCATGACGCCAGGAAGGGTTTTCATGAGCCAGGATTATCACACTGCCAGGGATTTCATGACGCCAGGAAGGGTTTTCATGACGCCAGGATTATCACACTGCCAGGGATTTCATGACACCAGGAAGGGTTTCCATGAGCCAGGATTATCACACTGCCAGGGATTTCATGACACCAGGAAGGGTTTTCATGACGCCAGGATTATCACACTGCCAGGGATTTCATGACACCAGGAAGGGTTTTCATGACCCCAGGATTATCACACTGCCAGGGACTTCATGACGCCAGGAAGGGTTTTCATGACGCCAGGATTATCACACTGCCAGGGATTTCATGACACCAGGAAGGGTTTTCATGACCCCAGGATTATCACACTGCCAGGGATTTCATGACGCCAGGAAGGGTTTTCATGACGCCAGGATTATCACACTGCCAGGGATTTCATGACACCAGGAAGGGTTTTCATGAGCCAGGATTATCACACTGCCAGGGATTTCATGACACCAGGAAGGGTTTTCATGACGCCAGGATTATCACACTGCCAGGGATTTCATGACACCAGGAAGGGTTTTCATGACCCCAGGATTATCACACTGCCAGGGATTTCATGACGCCAGGAAGGGTTTTCATGACGCCAGGATTATCCCACTGCCAGGGATTTCATGACGCCAGGATTATCCCACTGCCAGGGATTTCATGACGCCAGGAAGGGTTTTCATGACGCCAGGATTATCACACTGCCAGGGATTTCATGACACCAGGAAGGGTTTTCATGAGCCAGGATTATCCCACTGCCAGGGATTTCATGACACCAGGAAGGGTTTTCATGAGCCAGGATTATCACACTGCCAGGGATTTCATGACGCCAGGAAGGGTTTTCATGACGCCAGGATTATCACACTGCCAGGGATTTCATGACACCAGGAAGGGTTTTCATGAGCCAGGATTATCACACTGCCAGGGATTTCATGACACCAGGAAGGGTTTTCATGACGCCAGGATTATCACACTGCCAGGGATTTCATGACACCAGGAAGGGTTTTCATGACCCCAGGATTATCACACTGCCAGGGATTTCATGACGCCAGGAAGGGTTTTCATGACGCCAGGATTATCACACTGCCAGGGATTTCATGACACCAGGAAGGGTTTTCATGACCCCAGGATTATCACACTGCCAGGGATTTCATGACGCCAGGAAGGGTTTTCATGACGCCAGGATTATCACACTGCCAGGGATTTCATGACACCAGGAAGGGTTTTCATGAGCCAGGATTATCACACTGCCAGGGATTTCATGACACCAGGAAGGGTTTTCATGACGCCAGGATTATCACACTGCCAGGGATTTCATGACACCAGGAAGGGTTTTCATGACCCCAGGATTATCACACTGCCAGGGATTTCATGACGCCAGGAAGGGTTTTCATGACGCCAGGATTATCACACTGCCAGGGATTTCATGACACCAGGAAGGGTTTTCATGAGCCAGGATTATCCCACTGCCAGAGATTTCATTACACCAGGAAGGGTTTTCATGAGCCAGGATTATCCCACTGCCAGAGATTTCATTACACCAGGAACGGTTTTCATGAGCCAGGATTATCACACTGCCGGGGATTTCATGACACCAGGAAGGGTTTTCATGACCCCAGGATTATCACACTGCCAGGGATTTCATGACACCAGGAAGGGTTTTCATGACGCCAGGATTATCACACTGCCAAGGATTTCATGGCGCCAGGAAGGGTTTTCATGACGCCAGGATTATCACACTGCCAGGGATTTCATGACGCCAGGAAGGGTTTTCATGAGCCAGGATTATCACAATGCCAGGGATTTCATGACGCCAGGAAGGGTTTTCATGACGCCAGGATTATCCCACTGCCAGGGATTTCATGACGCCAGGAAGGGTTTTCATGACGCCAGGATTATCCCACTGCCAGGGATTTCATGACGCCAGGATTATCCCACTGCCAGGGATTTCATGACACCAGGAATGGTTTTCATGACGCCAGGATTATCGCACTGCCAGGGATTTCATGACACCAGGAAGGGTTTTCATGACGCCAGGATTATCACACTGCCAGGGATTTCATGACGCCAGGAAGGGTTTTCATGACGCCAGGATTATCACACTGCCAGGGATTTCATGAAACCAGGAAGGGTTTTCATGACCCCAGGATTATCACACTGCCAGGGATTTCATGACGCCAGGAAGGGTTTTCATGATGCCAGGATTATCACACTGCCAGGGATTTCATGACACCAGGAAGGGTTTTCATGACGCCAGGATTATCACACTGCCAGGGATTTCATGACACCAGGAAGGGTTTTCATGACGCCAGGATTATCACACTGCCAGGGATTTCATGACACCAGGAAGGGTTTTCATGAGCCAGGATTATCACACTGCCAGGGATTTCATGACACCAGGAAGGGTTTTCATGACGCCAGGATTATCACACTGCCAGGGATTTCATGACACCAGGAAGGGTTTTCATGACCCCAGGATTATCACACTGCCAGGGATTTCATGACGCCAGGAAGGGTTTTCATGACGCCAGGATTATCACACTGCCAGGGATTTCATGACACCAGGAAGGGTTTTCATGACGCCAGGATTATCACACTGCCAAGGATTTCATGGCACCAGGAAGGGTTTTCAGGACGCCAGGATTATCCCACTGCCAGGGATTTCATGACGCCAGGATTATCCCACTGCCAGGGATTTCATGACACCAGGAATGGTTTTCATGACGCCAGGATTATCGCACTGCCAGGGATTTCATGACACCAGGAAGGGTTTTCATGACGCCAGGATTATCACACTGCCAGGGATTTCATGACGCCAGGAAGGGTTTTCATGACGCCAGGATTATCACACTGCCAGGGATTTCATGACACCAGGAAGGGTTTTCATGACCCCAGGATTATCACACTGCCAGGGATTTCATGACGCCAGGAAGGGTTTTCATGACGCCAGGATTATCACACTGCCAGGGATTTCATGACACCAGGAAGGGTTTTCATGACGCCAGGATTATCACACTGCCAAGGATTTCATGGCACCAGGAAGGGTTTTCATGACGCCAGGATTATCACACTGCCAAGGATTTCATGGCACCAGGAAGGGTTTTCAGGACGCCAGGATTATCCCACTGCCAGGGATTTCATGACGCCAGGATTATCCCACTGCCAGGGATTTCATGACACCAGGAATGGTTTTCATGACGCCAGGATTATCGCACTGCCAGGGATTTCATGACACCAGGAAGGGTTTTCATGACGCCAGGATTATCACACTGCCAGGGATTTCATGACGCCAGGAAGGGTTTTCATGACGCCAGGATTATCCCACTGCCGGGGATTTCATGACACCAGGAAGGGTTTTTATGACGCCTGGATTATCACACTGCCGGAGATTTCATGACACCAGGAAGGGTTTTCATGAGCCAGGATCATCACAATGCCAGGGATTTCATGACACCAGGAAGGGTTTTCATGACGCCAGGATTATCACACTGCCGGGGATTTCATGACACCAGGAAGGGTTTTCATGAGCCAGGATTATCCCACTGCCAGGGATTTCATGACGCCAGGAAGGGTTTTCATGACGCCAGGATTATCACACTGCCAGGGATTTCATGACACCAGGAAGGGTTTTCATGACCCCAGGATTATCACACTGCCAGGGATTTCATGACGCCAGGAAGGGTTTTCATGACGCCAGGATTATCACACTGCCAGGGATTTCATGACACCAGGAAGGGTTTTCATGACGCCAGGATTATCACACTGCCAAGGATTTCATGGCACCAGGAAGGGTTTTCATGACGCCAGGATTATCACACTGCCAAGGATTTCATGGCACCAGGAAGGGTTTTCAGGACGCCAGGATTATCCCACTGCCAGGGATTTCATGACGCCAGGATTATCCCACTGCCAGGGATTTCATGACACCAGGAATGGTTTTCATGACGCCAGGATTATCGCACTGCCAGGGATTTCATGACACCAGGAAGGGTTTTCATGGCGCCAGGATTATCACACTGCCAGGGATTTCATGACGCCAGGAAGGGTTTTCATGACGCCAGGATTATCACACTGCCAGGGATTTCATGAAACCAGGAAGGGTTTTCATGACGCCAGGATTATCACACTGCCAGGGATTTCATGACGCCAGGAAGGGTTTTCATGACGCCATGATTATCGCACTGCCAGGGATTTCATGACACCAGGAATGGTTTTCATGACGCCAGGATTATCGCACTGCCAGGGATTTCATGACGCCAGGAAGGGTTTTCATGACGCCAGGATTATCACACTGCCAGGGATTTCATGACGCCAGGAAGGGTTTTCATGACGCCAGGATTATCCCACTGCCAGAGATTTCATTACACCAGGAAGGGTTTTCATGAGCCAGGATTATCCCACTGCCAGAGATTTCATTACACCAGGAAGGGTTTTCATGACGCCAGGATTATCCCACTGCCAGAGATTTCATTACACCAGGAAGGGTTTTCGTGACGCCAGGATTATCACACTGCAGGGATTTCATGACGCCAGGAAGGGTTTTCATGACCCCAGGATTATCCCACTGCCAGGGATTTCATGACGCCAGGAAGGGTTTTCATGACGCCAGGATTATCACACTGCCAGGGATTTCATGACGCCAGGAAGGGTTTTCATGACGCCAGGATTATCCCACTGCCAGAGATTTCATTACACCAGGAAGGGTTTTCATGAGCCAGGATTATCCCACTGCCAGAGATTTCATTACACCAGGAAGGGTTTTCATGAGCCAGGATTATCCCACTGCCAGAGATTTCACTACACCAGGAACGGTTTTCATGAGCCAGGATTATCACACTGCCGGGGATTTCATGACACCAGGAAGGGTTTTCATGACCCCAGGATTATCACACTGCCAGGGATTTCATGACACCAGGAAGGGTTTTCATGACGCCAGGATTATCACACTGCCAAGGATTTCATGGCGCCAGGAAGGGTTTTCATGACGCCAGGATTATCACACTGCCAGGGATTTCATGACGCCAGGAAGGGTTTTCATGAGCCAGGATTATCACAATGCCAGGGATTTCATGACGCCAGGAAGGGTTTTCATGACGCCAGGATTATCCCACTGCCAGGGATTTCATGACGCCAGGAAGGGTTTTCATGACGCCAGGATTATCCCACTGCCAGGGATTTCATGACGCCAGGAAGGGTTTTCATGACGCCAGGATTATCCCACTGCCAGTGATTTCATGACACCAGGAAGGGTTTTCATGCCGCCAGGATTATCCCACTGCCAGGGATTTCATGACACCAGGAAGGGTTTTCATGACGCCAGGATTATCCCACTGCCAGGGATTTCATGACGCCAGGATTATCCCACTGCCAGGGATTTCATGACACCAGGAATGGTTTTCATGACGCCAGGATTATCGCACTGCCAGGGATTTCATGACACCAGGAAGGGTTTTCATAACGCCAGGATTATCACACTGCCAGGGATTTCATGACGCCAGGAAGGGTTTTCATGACGCCAGGATTATCACACTGCCAGGGATTTCATGAAACCAGGAAGGGTTTTCATGACGCCAGGATTATCACACTGCCAGGGATTTCATGACACCAGGAAGGGTTTTCATGAGCCAGGATTATCACAATGCCAGAGATTTCATTACACCAGGAAGGGTTTTCATGATGCCAGGATTATCACACTGCCAAGGATTTCATGGCACCAGGAAGGGTTTTCATGACGCCAGGATTATCACACTGCCAAGGATTTCATGGCGCCAGGAAGGGTTTTCATGACGCCAGGATTATCACACTGCCAGGGATTTCATGACGCCAGGAAGGGTTTTCATGAGCCAGGATTATCACAATGCCAGGGATTTCATGACGCCAGGAAGGGTTTTCATGACGCCAGGATTATCCCACTGCCAGGGATTTCATGACGCCAGGAAGGGTTTTCATGACGCCTGGATTATCCCACTGCCAGGGATTTCATGACGCCAGGAAGGGTTTTCATGACGCCAGGATTATCCCACTGCCAGGGATTTCATGACACCAGGAAGGGTTTTCATGACGCCAGGATTATCCCACTGCCAGGGATTTCATGACACCAGGAAGGGTTTTCATGACGCCAGGATTATCCCACTGCCAGGGATTTCATGACGCCAGGAAGGGTTTTCATGACGCCAGGATTATCGCACTGCCAGGGATTTCATGACGCCAGGAAGGGTTTTCATGACGCCAGGATTATCACACTGCCAGGGATTTCATGACGCCAGGAAGGGTTTTCATGACGCCAGGATTATCACACTGCCAGGGATTTCATGAAACCAGGAAGGGTTTTCATGACGCCAGGATTATCACACTGCCAGGGATTTCATGACACCAGGAAGGGTTTTCATGACGCCAGGTTTATCACACTGCCAGGGATTTCATGACACCAGGAAGGGTTTTCATGACGCCAGGATTATCACACTGCCAGGGATTTCATGACACCAGGAAGGGTTTTCATGACGCCAGGATTATCACACTGCCAGGGATTTCATGACACCAGGAAGGGTTTTCATGACGCCATGATTATCACACTGCCAGGGATTTCATGACACCAGGAAGGGTTTTCATGACCCCAGGATTATCACACTGCCAGGGATTTCATGACACCAGGAAGGGTTTTCATGACGCCATGATTATCACACTGCCAGGGATTTCATGACACCAGGAAGGGTTTTCATGACCCCAGGATTATCACACTGACAGGGATTTCATGACACCAGAACGGTTTTCATGACGCCAGGATTATCACAATGTCAGGGATTTCATTGCACCAGGAAGGGTTTTCATGAGCCAGGATTATCACACTGCCAGGGATTTCATGACGCCAGGAAGGGTTTTCATGACGCCAGGATTATCACACTGCCGGGGATTTCATGACGCCAGGAAGGGTTTTCATGACGCCAGGATTATCACACTGCCAGGGATTTCATGACACCAGGAAGGGTTTTCATGACGCCAGGATTATCACACTGCCAGGGATTTCATGACACCAGGAAGGGTTTTCATGAGCCAGGATTATCACAATGCCAGGCATTTCATGACACCAGGAAGGGTTTTCATGAGCCAGGATTATCACACTGCCAGGGATTTCATGACACCAGGAAGGGTTTTCATGAACCAGGATCATCACAATGCCAGGGATTTCATGACACCAGGAAGGGTTTTCATGAGCCAGGATTATCACAATGCCAGGGATTTCATGACACCAGGAAGGGTTTTCATGACGCCAGAATTATCACACTGCCAGGGATTTCATGACACCAGGAAGGGTTTTCATGAGCCAGGATTATCACAATGCCAGGGATTTCATGACACCAGGAAGGGTTTTCATGAGCCAGGATTATCACACTGCCAGGGATTTCATGACACCAGGAAGGGTTTTTCATGACGCCAGGATTATCGGATTATCACACTGCCAGGGATTTCATGACACCAGGAAGGGTTTTTATGACGCCATGATTATCACACTGCCAGGGATTTCATGACACCAGGAAGGGTTTTCGTGATGCCAGGATTATCACAATGCCAGGAATTTCATTGCACCAGGAAGGGTTTTCGTGATGCCAGGATTATCACACTGCCAGGGATTTCATGGCACCAGGAAGGGTTTTCATGACGCCAGGATTATCACACTGCCAGGGATTTCATGGCACCAGGAAGGGTTTTCATGACACCGGGATTATCAAAACTGCCAGGGATTTTATGACACCAGGAAGAGTTTTCATGACGCCGGGATTATCACACTACCAGGGATTTCATTGCACCTGGAAGGGTTTTCATGACGCCGGGATTATCACACTGCCAGGGATTTCATGACACCAGGAAGGGTTTTCATGAGCCAGGATTATCACAATGCCACGGATTTCATGACACCAGGAAGGGTTTTCATGACGCCGGGATTATCACACTGCCAGGGATTTCATGACGCCAGGGAGGGTTTTCATGACGCCAGGATTATCACACTGCCAGGGATTTCATGACGCCAGGAAGGGTTTTCATGACGCCAGGATTATCACACTGCCAGGGATTTCATGGCGCCAGGAAGGGTTTTCATGACGCCAGGACTATCCGAAGGGTTTTCATGACGCCGGGATTATCCCACTGCCAGGGATTTCATGACGCCAGGAAGGGTTTTCATGACGCCAGGATTATCCCACTGCCAGGGATTTCATGACGCCAGGAAGGGTTTTCATGACGCCAGGATTATCCCACTGCCGGGGATTTCATGACGCCAGGAAGGGTTTTCATGACGCCAGGATTATCCCACTGCCGGGGATTTCATGACACCAGGAAGGGTTTTCATGACGCCAGGATTATCCCACTGCCGGGGATTTCATGACACCAGGAAGGGTTTTCATGACGCCAGGATTATCCCACTGCCGGGATTTTCATTGCACCAGGAAGGGTTTTCATGACTCCAGGATTATCCCACTGCCGGGGATTTCATGACGCCAGGAAGGGTTTTCATGACGCCAGGATTATCGCACTGCCGGGGATTTCATGACGCCAGGAAGGGTTTTCATGACGCCAGGATTATCACACTGCCGGGGATTTCATGACGCCAGGAAGGGTTTTCATGACGCCAGGATTATCACACTGCCGGGGATTTCATGACGCCAGGAAGGGTTTTCATGACGCCAGGATTATCACACTGCCGGGGATTTCATGACGCCAGGAAGGGTTTTCATGACGCCAGGATTATCACACTGCCGGGGATTTCATGACGCCAGGAAGGGTTTTCATGACGCCAGGATTATCACAATGCCGGGGATTTCATGGCGCCAGGAAGGGTTTTCATGACGCCAGGATTATCACACTGCCGGGGATTTCATGACGCCAGGAAGGGTTTTCATGACGCCAGGATTATCACACTGCCGGGGATTTCATGACGCCAGGAAGGGTTTTCATGACGCCAGGATTATCACACTGCCGGGGATTTCATGACGCCAGGAAGGGTTTTCATGACGCCAGGATTATCACACTGCCGGGGATTTCATAACGCCAGGAAGGGTTTTCATGACGCCAGGATTATCACACTGCCGGGGATTTCATGACGCCAGGAAGGGTTTTCATGAAGCCAGGATTCTCACACTGCCGGGGATTTCATGACGCCAGGAAGGGTTTTCATGACCCCAGGATTATCACACTGCCAGGGATTTCATGACGCCAGGAAGGGTTTTCATGACCCCAGGATTATCACACTGCCAGGGATTTCATGACGCCAGGAAGGGTTTTCATGACGCCAGGATTATCACACTGCTAGGGATTTCATGACGCCAGGAAGGGTTTTCATGACGCCAGGGATTTCATGACGCCAGGAAGGGTTTTCATGACGCCAGGATTATCACACTTCCAGGGATTTCATGACACCAGGAAGGGTTTTCATGACGCAAGGATTATCACACTGCCAGGGATTTCATGACACCAGGAAGGGTTTTCATGAGCCAGGATCATCACACTGCCAGGGATTTCATGACACCAGGAAGGGTTTTCATGAGCCAGGATCATCACACTGCCAGGGATTTCATGACACCAGGAAGGGTTTTCATGAACCAGGATCATCACAATGCCAGGGATTTCATGACACCAGGAAGGGTTTTCATGAGCCAGGATCATCACAATGCCAGGGATTTCATGACACCAGGAAGGGTTTTCATGAGCCAGGATCATCACAATGCCAGGGATTTCATGACACCAGGAAGGGTTTTCATGAGCCAGGATTATCACACTGCCAGGGATTTCATGACACCAGGAAGGGTTTTCATGACGCCAGGATTATCACACTGCCAGGGATTTCATGACACCAGGAAGGGTTTTCATGACGCCAGGATTATCATACTGCCAGGGATTTCATGACACCAGGAAGGGTTTTCATGAGCCAGGATTATCACACTGCCAGGGATTTCATAACACCAGGAAGGGTTTGTCATGACGCCAGGATTATCGGATTATCACACTGCCAGGGATTTCATGACACCAGGAAGGGTTTTCATGACGCCAGGATTATCACGCTGCCAGGGATTTCATGACGCCAGGAAGGGTTTTCATGACGCCAGGATTATCACACTGCCAGGGATTTCATGACGCCAGGAAGGGTTTTCATGACGCCAGGATTATCACACTGCCAGGGATTTCATGACGCCAGGAAGGGTTTTCATGACGCCAGGATTATCACACTGCCAGGGATTTCATGACGCCAGGAAGGGTTTTCATGACGCCAGGATTATCACGCTGCCAGGGATTTCATGACACCAGGAAGGGTTTTCATGACGCCAGGATTATCACGCTGCCAGGGATTTCATGACGCCAGGAAGGGTTTTCATGACGCCAGGATTATCACACTGCCAGGGATTTCATGACGCCAGGAAGGGTTTTCATGATGCCAGGATTATCACACTGCCAGGGATTTCATGACGCCAGGAAGGGTTTTCATGATGCCAGGATTATCACACTGCCAGGGATTTCATGACGCCAGGAAGGGTTTTCATGACGCCAGGATTATCACACTGCCAGGGATTTCATGACACCAGGAAGGGTTTTCATGACGCCAGGATTATCACATTGCCAGGGATTTTATGACACCAGGAAGGGTTTTCATGACGCCGGGATTATCACACTACCAGGAATTTCATTGCACCAGGAAGGGTTTTCATGACGCCGGGATTATCACACTGCCAGGGATTTCATGACACCAGGAAGGGTTTTCATGAGCCAGGATTATCACAATGCCAGGGATTTCATGACACCAGGAAGGGTTTTTATGACGCCTGGATTATCACACTGCCAGGGATTTCATGACACCAGGAAGGGTTTTCATGACGCCAGGATTATCCCACTGCCAGGGATTTCATGGCACCAGGAAGGGTTTTCATGACGCCAGGATTATCCCAATGCCAGGGATTTCATGACACCAGCAAGGGTTTTCATGGCTCCACGATTATCACACTGCCAGGGATTTCATGACGCCAGGAAGGGTTTTCATGACGCCAGGATTATCACACTGCCAGGGATTTCATGACACCAGGAAGGGTTTTCATGACGCCAGGAAGGGTTTTCATGACGCCAGGATTATCACACTGCCATGGATTTCATGACACCAGTAAGGGTTTTCATGACGCCAGGATTATCGCACTGCCAGGGTTTTCATAACGCCAGGATTATCACACTGCCAGGGATTTCATGACACCAGGAAGGGTTTTCATGACGCCAGTATTATCACACTGCCAGGGATTTCATGACACCAGGAAGGGTTTTCATGAGCCAGGATTATCACAATGCCAGGGATTTCATGACACCAGGAAGGGTTTTTATGACGCCTGGATTATCACACTGCCAGGGATTTCATGACACCAGGAAGGGTTTTCATGAGCCAGGATTATCCCACTGCCAGCCATTTCATGGCACCAGGAAGGGTTTTCATGACGCCAGGATTATCCCAATGCCATGGATTTCATGACACCAGCAAGGGTTTTCATGGCTCCAGGTTTATCACACTGCCAGGGATTTCATGACGCCAGGAAGGGTTTTCATGACGCCAGGATTATCACACTGCCAGGGATTTCATGACACCAGGAAGGGTTTTCATGACGCCAGGAAGGGTTTTCATGACGCCAGGATTATCACACTGCCATGGATTTCATGACACCAGTAAGGGTTTTCATGACGCCAGGATTATCGCACTGCCAGGGTTTTCATAACGCCAGGATTATCACACTGCCAGGGATTTCATGACACCAGGAAGGGTTTTCATGACGCCAGGATTATCACACTGCCAGGGATTTCATGACGCCAGGAAGGGTTTTCATGACGCCAGGATTATCACACTGCCAGGGATTTCATGACACCAGGAAGGGTTTTCATGAGCCAGGATTATCACAATGCCAGGGATTTCATGACACCAGGAAGGGTTTTTATGACGCCTGGATTATCACACTGCCAGGGATTTCATGACACCAGGAAGGGTTTTCATGAGCCAGGATTATCCCACTGCCAGCCATTTCATGGCACCAGGAAGGGTTTTCATGACGCCAGGATTATCCCAATGCCATGGATTTCATGACACCAGCAAGGGTTTTCATGGCTCCAGGTTTATCACACTGCCAGGGATTTCATGACGCCAGGAAGGGTTTTCATGACGCCAGGATTATCACACTGCCAGGGATTTCATGACACCAGGAAGGGTTTTCATGACGCCAGGAAGGGTTTTCATGACGCCAGGATTATCACACTGCCAGGGATTTCATGACACCAGTAAGGGTTTTCATGACGCCAGGATTATCACACTGCCAGGGATTTCATGACACCAGGAAGGGTTTTCATGAGCCAGGATTATCACACTGCCAGGGATTTCATGACACCAGGAAGGGTTTTCATGAGCCAGGATTATCACACTACCCGGGATTTCATGACACCAGGAAGGGTTTTCATGACGCCGGGATCATCACACTGCCAGGGATTTCATGACACCAGGAAGGGTTTTCATGACGCCGGGATCATCACACTGCCAGGGATTTCATGGCACCAGGAAGGGTTTTCATGACGCCGGGATTATCACACTGCCGGGGATTTCTTGGCTCCAGGAAGGGTTTTCATGATGCCGGGATTATCACACTGCCGGGGATTTCATGACACCAGGAAGGGGTTTCATGACGCCAGGATTATCGCACTGCCAGGGATTTCATGACACCAGGAATGGTTTTCATGAGCCAGGATCATCGCACTGCCAGGGATTTCATTTCACCAGGAAGGGTTTTCATGACGCCAGGATTATCGCACTGCCAGGGATTTCATGACACCAGGAAGGGTTTTCATGACGCCAGGATTATCACGCTGCCAGGGATTTCATGACACCAGGAAGGGTTTTCATGACGCCAGGATTATCACACTGCCAGGGATTTCATTGCACCAGGAAGGGTTTTCATGACGCCGGGATTATCACACTGCCAGGGATTTCATGACACCAGGAAGGGTTTTCATGACGCCGGGATTATCACACTGCCAGGTATTTCATGACACCAGGAAGGGTTTTCATGACGCCGGGATTATCCCACTGCCAGGGATTTCATGACACCAGGAAGGGTTTTCATGACGCCGGGATTATCCCACTGCCAGGGATTTCATGAAGCCAGGAAGGGTTTTCAGGACGCCGGGATTATCGCACTGCCAGGGATTTCATGACGCCAGGAAGGGTTTTCAGGACGCCGGGATTATCGCACTGCCAGGGATTTCATGACGCCAGGAAGGGTTTTCATGATGCCAGGATTATCGCACTGCCAGGGATTTCATGACGCCAGGAAGGGTTTTCATGACTCCAGGATTATCACACTGCCAGGGATTTCATGACGCCAGGAAGGGTTTTCATGACTCCAGGATTCTCACACTGCCAGGGATTTCATGACGCCAGGAAGGGTTTTCATGACGCCAGGATTATCACACTGCCAGGGATTTCATGACGCCAGGAAGGGTTTCCATGACGCCAGGATTATCACACTGCCAGGGATTTCATGACGCCAGGAAGTGTTTTCACCAGGAGTCTGTCTCTTATCTGAGATAATTTTCAGGAAGCGCTTCAGTGAGTTATAAGGAAAGACTTTCACTGCACTGCAGACGAATACATACCCAACATACATACATGCCCACACAGCGGCAGTACAGCAGAGGAAAAGGCCATCTGTGTGTCCTTATGCACGTACCCGGCTCTAGAGACACACAGACACACACACACACACACACACACACACACACACACACACACGCATACACACTCCTGCAGTGCAGCAGAAGAAATGGCCATCTGTGTGTCCATGAACATGTACACGGCTCTAGACTCAAACATACATACACACACACAGTACAGCAGAGGAAATGGCCATCTCTGGGTCCATGAACATGTACACTGCTCTACTCTCAAACATACACACACACACACCTGCAGTACAGCCGATGAAATGGCCATCTGTGTGTCCATGAACATGTACACGGCTCTAGTCTCAGTTCCCTCTTGACCACAATGTGTGATCCTAGTTAAATTGCTGGGCCTCCCTGTTCCTCAATGACCTTTTCTGCCAAAATCTAGAATCCGACGGAAGTCGCCACCTGCAGCATTGAGCCCTTAATCAATAAGTGGTCCTCCACCCCTCGGAATACTTATGCTCCTTTTATGCTCCTTTTATGATTTGAAAATGTTGTTTTTGATACTCTTATTCTTTGCAACCTGGCCATTAAAGGTTTGAAATGTAATAGGTTTCCCCCAAATCTTCCTTCTTGAAGCTTGGAGGGCTGACCAACACCATCCAATGTATTTAAAAGGTTTACTGTAACACCAACATGTTGCATACGTTATGTCTACAGTGTCATAACTCTATTTCTGAAAGATTCCTTTCACCCATTGAATCCTCATCTTCTGAAATATCTCGCGGGGACGTAGTCTGGTCAGGAACATGTCTTGTGTCTTCTCCCAGGAAAAACTCATCACCACGGCTCCACCGATACAAATATTGTGGAGCGACCATCTCCTCATCCCTTTCATCATCAGACTACCAACTCCACTCTGTATCCAGGCCCCCAAACTCACAACCACCACAAAAGAAACTGGAAAACCGTCAAAACAAGCAACCTGTTTGAACAACTGGAGACGACAAAACCTTCAATTACAGAACTAGAGCTGGCTGACCTAGACGGGAAAGCTGAGCCGCTACACAAATGGATCGCTGATACAATCGAAGAGATCACCCCAGAAAAACCATTCACCCCATCAAAAAAAAAGAGCAATGGCAAAATGGTTCACCCAGTACTAAACACCATGAAAAGGACAACAAGAAAATGGAGCTGGAATGGAGGCAAGAATACAAACCATAAAAAAACGGTTCCAGAAACAAAATCAGAGCATACAAGAAGGAAGTACAGAAGGTAAAGAGAAGGCATTATGACGACAGAATCACCAACGCAACAAACTCACAAAAAGAAATGTTCAACATCATTAAAGAAATGAGAAACCCATCAGGCTGCGACAACACCCCAACCCCTTCTGAGAAACTTTGCAACGACCTGGCAGACCACTTCAAGAACAAAATCAACAACATCTGACAAATCATACAAAACAGACCAACCAACCATAACATCCAACCAACCGAACCTAACACAGAACCACAGCATAAACTCCAAAACTATCCTGAAATATCAGCAGAGGCTTTCGTCTTGCGGGTGAAACACAGAGAAATCAGGTTCACCCATGGATCCATGTCCACCTGACATCTACAAATCAATCCTCGCACAAGGAACATCATCAAAATATTACAGATACCTCCTAAATCTCTCACTAGCAACAGGAACCGTATCAAAATCCTTCAAAACAGCTTACATCAAACCACTCTTAAAAAACACAAGTGGAGATGTGGAAGACCTCTCCAACTACAGGCCAATCTTAAACATTCCCTACCCAGCAAAACTCCTGGTAACCTACGTATACAAATTAACCCAATAAAAACACCACCTGCTGGACCAAGCTCAAGTCGGCTTCAGACCCGCAAGAGGAACAGAACTAGCTCTACTATCCATCTGGGACGACCTAAAAACAAACGCGGACTCTGACACAACCGCAGCCCTGATTCTGCTTGACCTCTCCGCAGCCTTTGACACAGTTAGCCATGACATCCTAACCAAAAGACTAGAAGACATAGGCATAACAGACACGGCACTATGCTGGACTAATTCATTCCTAGCAGACAGAATAGAAACCGTATGGTTAAAGCCCTTCAAATCAACACCACGAGTCAACGACTGTGGAGTACCGCAAGGGTCCTCACTATCACCATTGTACTTCAACATCTACCAAACTGCACTAATCAGAATCTTCAAAAAATACATTACGTGCTACAACTACGCAGATGACACTCAAATCATCTACAAAATCGAAGACAATCAAGCCGTTCACACAACCCTAATTGAGTGTCAAAAAGAAGTCTTTAACTGGATGAACGCCAACAACTTGAAAATCAACCCATGAAAGACATTTACATCCAAAAATCAAGAGAACACCTATATTCAATGTCCAACAGAGATGGGAACCACACCAACTGCTTCTAAGGTAGTAAAAAATCTGGGAGTCCTGACGGACAACACCCTAATCTTAGAACCACAAATAAATGCAATAATCAAGAAATGCTTCTTCCTCCTTCACACGGCAAGAAGAATCTTCTCTTACCTCTCCTTGACCCACAAAAGACTCACAATCGTCGCCCTAATCACCAGACACCTCCTGAAGAAACTACAACGGATCCAAAATACAGCAGCCAGACTCCTCCTCAAACTATCCAGAAGAGACCAAATCACTCCAGCCCTAAAAACATTGCACTGGCTCCCAGTCAAACATTGCATCACCTTCAAAACAATGTGCATAACACACAGGGCAAACAGCGGACAAGGAGCTCAATTCCTGCATAAGAAACTAACAATCTACAAGCCGACAAGAATCCTCAGATCAAGCAACGAAAATCTGTCCGGAAGAAAAACCATACCTTTAAGAAAAAACTTGGGGGCTCCTCCTTCTACCCCTTAGCTGCAAATAGTTGGAACAACATCCCGAAAGAAATAAGAAACACCAAAGACCACCTACAATTAAAAAAAAACGACTAAAAACCTGGCTCTTCAACATAACAGACTCAAACTGAGAAACCAAACGGGAAAAACAATGAAAAGGTTGACTACCCAATACAACAATGAGAACATCCAAAACCGAATAAAGAAACTCTTACTACAACAAGAGAGACAACACTAAGTATAATAGGACACAAGCGACACCCATGAGGACAGAACCCAACATCCCTAGCCAACTCCCAGCGAACAACCATCACCCACGCGATAAATGCCACTACAGTTCATACCTGTACAAAGTTAGGTGAGCGTTAGCGCCTACCACACCAACTAATGTGTGGATATTGGCAGGGCCATGGACGAAGAGAGTTGTGAATTAAGGCAGACGCCGCGCATGGAGATAATTGCAAGCGCTAGCATTGCCACACTCCAAAGGGCTAGTAGCGGTAACATGAATGAGCAACCAAATAAGAGGGTGAAGCTGAAGAACCAAACTTATGGAGGGAGCAAAACCGGGCTTACTGAGGCCACCCTCGTACTAGACTAGATTGGGAATACTCTCTGGGCTAGACTGCAAGGGACGCACAAAACGCCTACCCGCCCCGCACACAAACGGGGGCCACGCAGACATCCGGTACACAACTTGGGCAAAGTTATGCATATGAACGGATGCCATATGGTAAAGGGACCGTGAGCATCGCACAACCCTGTCCTGGATGCAGACACAGTGACACTCATACAACCCACCGAATTAGGAATGGGGAAATGTAGCGCCCCACTTCCAGACAGCAATGCCAATTAACCAACCCACTAACAACTTCAGCCTCTGCACACACCTCTCAAACTATAACCAAACACAACCATAGACCTACAACACAACAATCCGCACAAACTTCACTACAATGCAACAACAAACAAAGCACACATGAACCACCACAACAGAGCACGACGTCTCCCGACAGTATAACACCCCAAGCCCAGCCAACGGAATTCCGGGCCGAGGCCGCCAACAGCACATCACTGCTCTCTTGCACTTCTCCAGCTCAACCCACTAACTTCCCCCAACCCCTTCCTTTTTCTTTCAGAGCCGCCAGAGCGAGTGCGCAGTACAAATATCCTTTAACATTAACAATGCCACGGGACAGTACTGAATACGTCTGCGCTGACCCCATCATGACGTAGATGGCTCCAACGGTGATGTGTAACATTTCTAGCATATATTCAGAATCACATGACCCTTATGACATCAGTTCCTTTTTTCTGCGGTATAGACAGAGGGCCTGATCACGAGTTGGCCGGTAGCCCTTAAATGTGTCGATAAGTGTTACTGCTGCATTTAAGGTACCGCCCAATCTCGAGTCTGCTGTGTTTACCCCCAGCTCAGAGCTGGGGAATGTAAACGCAGAGAAAATGCAATTACTGTGTGGTAATTGTGCTGAAAATTCCCCAATGGGGAATGGGCTCTAACAGTGTCCAACCTGTGATCTGGCGGTAATACCACCGGATGGGTGGGTGCTAACGGTAATAAAGTTAAGTGGTATCTCAGCCGGGATACCGGCCAACTCGTGATGAGGCCCAGAGTCCTGAAATAGCCTCTTTTTGTTTTGACAAAATGTCACCGAAGTTGAACAAAGGCAGCAAACTGAGAATAAAATATTGCCAAATTATAGAAAAAGGCAATGAAAGTTTGGCACATGTTATATTGCATTTGTACAGCACCTAATGTCATTGGTGTGGCCTAAAAGCACTGTGGGTGAACACCCTTGGAGGATCGAAGTACAAGGTTTAAGAATTGATGAAGGCTCTAGAATACGTGTGTGCATTTTAGCCAATATGAAGGTAGTGAGGGGCAGCTCGGTCCCTGCTAGCTACGCATAGAGATCAGGCTAGTGGGTGGGTGCTGTCTGTCAGGAGAGTAGGCGAATCAAGAAGACTGAATGTGTCCAGCTGGACCACATTTATTTCGGGGGACTCGGCTGCGTTCTAATGGCAGAGGTGATGTGCGTTATAAAGTCAAGTAGTACATTATTGCGTGTGGTTGGCTGTGGCCCAGTAGGGTTACTGCCATGTTAGATTGAGATGAAGTGCTGAGAATCAAGGCTGATATCCAGTTGCGATGCGGGTATGCAGATAATATCATGCGGATCGACTGGAATAGTTTCTGTGCCAGCTGCATACCGTCTTGACTCATCGGTGCTCCTGCCTACTTTACCCAGGAGGTGGACTAAGTTAGTCAAGATGCACAGGTGAAGAGCCAAGTCTTGAGAGCCTTCCGGAAAGCAAGTTGATCCTCTATGCGGTGGATGCTGACTGGAATTCACTTCCAGATGGTGGGGGCTTCGATGGAGAAAGAAGACCCCCCCAACCCTCAATTCTGGTCGGTTTTTGTGAATTGGATAACAAATAGGAGAGCTGTGCTTAATCTCAGATTTATGAATGGCCTGTAGGGGTGCGAGCTTGTGCTGTAGATATTCTCGTCCTGTGTTGGGCAGAGCTTGGTGGGTGAGGTACATGCTTTGAAGGTGGATCGTCACCCTATTGGCAGCCATTGAAGGACAGAAAGGGCGGGTGTGGTGTGCTCTCTGGGACCTAGGAAAAGGAGCCTTGCTGCAGTGTTTTGAACATGTTGGAGTTTTCTGAGATGTGATGTAGGGCACCCAGGTAAAGGGAATTGGCATGGTCTAGACGTGAAAGGACGATGGCTGGAATTGTGGCAATTCAGTGGGGGAAGGTTGGGTAGGAAAAGATGTGTTGGAGAGTGCGTAGCTGTAGATTTTGACACTGAGTTATTGTTATGTGATAGTGTCAGGTCTGAGTCCATAGTGTACCCAAGGTTTTTACTGTGTTTGAGGAAGGCGGGGCCTAGAGAGAGAGAGAGAGCGGGCAAGTGGTGGGCTGAGGGAACAGGCCATGTCATACACTAATGAGTCACCCAGCATTCTAAAACTAGCAATAACCCGGTGCAAATGGAGGAGCACCCATGGGCCCTGACAGAACCAAGTGTGACCAACCTATGGAAATGTAGCATAGCATGGACACGGTAGAAACCACATTATAAGGTTTCGGAAAATTAGAGCAGGCCTCAGGCCTCTGAGCAAGAGACGAGCTGAGCTGATTCAGGCTGGACAGAGAGCAAGACGTGTGAGACAGGACCCGCAGCCAAGGTCAAGAGATACAAATGACTTTCCAATCCCCAGATGACAAAGGGAGCAGCTGCAGAAAATGCAAATAAATCCTCATACTTCAGAGCTCAAATACGTGGTCTCTGAACATGTGACGTGGCCGAAGCAGACAATGAATAGCGAGCAGTGGTGGGAACGACGCACTCATCCCAAGTATGCAACAAGTCCCCCCTGCCCTTTTATCTGTACTTATCAGACACACCCTCTCTTTTGCCTTGTACCTAGCACTTGCCACTTGCTGACTGCACTTGCCACTTGCTGACTGCACTTGCCACTTGCTGACTGCACTACCACTGTTTACTGCTTTTATTATTTATCATTTATCTGTATTTTTTTGCTCAGCAGTTTCCAGTTCTCCCCCTATCCCAAACCCTTTCCCCTTTTCCTTTCCTATGTACTTGCGTGTTCTCTGTGTCACTGAGCCTAGTAAGATTGTTGGTTTTGTACTCCCTTGTTCCCATCCCTTGCCTCGTCGCGCTCTGAAACACATGTGTATGAGCGCGATACAAATAAAATAACAATATCAAAAGTGTTGTACCGATCGGGAGAGCACTCGCTTAAGCTAAGGTGGTACACACAAGTTACAATGCAGACACATAAAAGTTCTCATTACCTTGAAAAGGTATACAGTGAGCTGAGAACCTTTGCGTATCCCCGGCCTGGGGACGTCGGCTCTAGCCAATCACAGTTTTGTACCCTATGGATGGGTAGCAACGGGCAAGAACCAATGGTAAGTCCACAACACTGCAACAATGTTCTAGTTAGTGGCTAGGGGATGAACCAGGCCAGCCACCTGGCATGCGAGGGCCAGTAGAATAACATCTATAATACCCACTATACGTGGTAGAATACTCAATACCCAATCACTTGGCCCGATAAGTTTTCTGGCGAAGGGCCCAAGTTGTGACCTCATGCTGATGCCATTCGGACGTACAACTGGCCTGCGAGCCGAGGAAGAGTGAGATGTGCATGGATATTCTCTGTTCCTGTGCTGATCCCTGTTGGTTTTGCCTGCAATAAAACCAGAGTTTGAATTTGCTGTTGACTGAGTCCTCCGTGTATTCTGGTGGACAGAGTTGGGCCCTCCAAGCCCGAGAGACTTCCAGTATCCCTCTGGCATACCTGGAGGTCCTCCCCAACACCACATCCAATGATTGAGCCAAAAGTGCCACTGTAATAGCCCTTGAAAGAAGGTCATTGGATTAGAAAAACAAAATGATCATTAGTATTACGATGATTCTTTCCTAGTGTGCCCTGCACGGCCTGACCTCTCTGCCCAAGTGCTTTTTTCCTTTTGGAGCTGGTCTCCTCACTTTTTGAATGGTTCCTCTGAAACTAATCTTTCCCAACAATCTAAGGTATCAAGGGGTGGGCAGCTGGCGTGGGGTGACGTGGATGGGTGGGATCACTTGGCAGGGATGGGCGGGTGGCGTGGGGTGACGTAGCTCTGTGCCGTTTCTGGAGTGCCTGGCAGGTGATGCCAGGAACTGAGATGTATAGCTCTGTGCTGGGTCTGGAGGAACTGAGATGTATAGCTCTGCTGTTTCTTGAGTGCCTGGCAGGTGATGCCAGGAACTGAGATGTAAAGCTCTGTGCTGTTTCTGGAGTGCCTGGCAGGTGCTGCCAGGAACTGAGATGTATAGGTCTGTGCTGTTTCTGGAGTGCCTGGCAGGTGCTGTCAGGAACTGAGATGCATAGCTCTGTGGTGTTTCTGGAGTGCCTGGCAGGTGATGCCAGGAACTGAGATGTATAGCTCTGTGCTGGGTCTGGAGGAACTGAGATGTATAGCTCTGCTGTTTCTGGAGTGCCTGGCAGGTGCTGCCAGGAACTGAGATGTATAGCTCTGTGCTGGGTCTGGAGGAACTGAGATGTATAGCTCTGCTGTTTCTGGAGTGCCTGGCAGGTGATGCCAGGAACTGAGATGCATAGCTCTGTGCTCGGTCTGGAGGAACTGAGATGTATAGCTCTGCTGTTTCTGGAGTGCCTGGCAGGTGATGCCAGGAACTGAGATGTAAAGCTCTGTGCTGTTTCTGGAGTGCCTGGCAGGTGCTGCCAGGAACTGAGATGTATAGGTCTGCGCTGTTTCTGGAGTGCCTGGCAGGTGCTGTCAGGAACTGAGATGCATAGCTCTGTGGTGTTTCTGGAGTGCCTGGTAGGTGCTGTCAGGAACTGAGATGTATAGGTCTGTGCTGTTTCTGGTGTGCCTGGCAGGTGCTGCCAGGAACTGAGATGCATAGCTCTGTGCTGTTTCTGGAGTGCCTCTCAGGTAGCTGTCAGTGTTTCAGATCTAGGAGTTCACTGAAGTGGTTTGACGTGCCACTTTAGGTTTGATGCAGTACTGCACTGAGGTACTGGCTTGCGACCTCATTTACACATGCCTGCAGTGTGGATACTTGAAAGAGGTTGGGAACACTGTGCTTTCCACGGTGTTCTCCTTGCAGATGGGTATTCTGGGGAGATTGCAGCAGAAAGACAAATGGTATCGGAAATTGACATCAATATGAGTAGTGAATTGCCAGTATGCAGATTACCAGTGTGTGCATTGCCTGTCTGGGCAATGCCAGTGTGTGCATTGCCTGTCTGCACAATGCCAGTGTGTGCATTGCCAGTATGCAGATTACCAGTGTGTGCATTGCCTGTCTGCGCAATGCCAGTGTGTGCATTGCCTGTCTGCGCAATGCCAGTGTGTGCATTGCCTGTCTGCGCAATGCCAGTGTGTGCATTGCCTGTCTGCGCAATGCCAGTGTGTGCATTGCCAGTATGCAGATTACCAGTGTGTGCATTGCCTGTCTGTGCAATCCCAGTGTGTGCATTGCCTGTCTGCAGATTGCCAGAATGTTTATTGCCTGTCTGCGCATTGCCTGTCTGTGCATTGCCTGTCTGTGTGTTGCCTGTCTGCAGATTGCCAGAATGTGTATTGCCAGTGTGTGCACTGCCAGATTGCAGGTTTTGGACACCGGAGCAGAGAAGAAACCCCCTCTTCCACACTAATGAATTTGGGGAAAGAAATGACAAAGATCTATATATGTGTATATTTATTAAGGATTTGTTTGTTTATTTCTTGTATAGCGCCATGAACACTGAGGTAGCTAGGTGCTTAACTTGTGGAGTTAGTTAGATACATATTCTAAATACAGGTTACAGGTGAGAAAGCCATGTAATTTACAATCAAGTAAGCAGGGGAGTGTGTAGCAGGGGAGGTTACAAGTATAGGGATATCAAGGAAAAATGAAAATTTACAGTATCAAAAGAAGCAGTCAAATACATCATGATTTACAGTAATGTACAGAGATGAACATATAGCTGGCAGTCGGAGTCTGTGGTAGATAGTTATATGGTTCATTGGGTGGGTGAGATCGTGGAGGAGCCAGGTTTTGACTTTGAAGTGAAAGGCTAGAAAGAGTGTTTGATTCTCAGCGCTGGGGGCAATGTGTTCCAAGTTTTGGCAGCTAGAACTGGAAAGCTGGTTCCGCCGGATTTTTGGAGTCTGTACTTGGGAATGCTAAGACAGCGTGAATAGTTGGCTCTGGTGGGTCTGGTTGTGGTTTTGGGCCAGAATGTCAGCCAGGTATTTGGGGGTGGTGTTGTTGAGACATTTGTGGGTGATCATGAGAATTCTAAAGGTGATTCTGTCTTTTATGGGAAGTCAGTTGGCCGTCTGTCTGGCTTGGGATATCTGGTCTGTTCGTGGGATGTTGAGGGCTGCTCGGAGGGCGTTATTTTGCAGGATTTTGAGTTTTTGAATGTTTTGCTTACTGGTGCCGAGATAGAGGGAGTTACAGTAGTCCAGTTTTGAGAGTATCAGCGCTCTCGCTAGAATGGTACAGCTTTGTGAGGATAGGAACGGTCTACAGGCAGTTATTAGTTTCGTGGTGTAGGCTGAGCAGGAGGCTGTAGCATGAAACTGTCTTAAGAGTGATAGTGTGGAGTCGAGCGAGGTCCACCCCTAGTGTTTTGGCATTTTTTGAGACCTTGATGATGTTTCCATCTGTATTAATTGAGTTGAACTGCGGGTTGAGTTTGTTGAGGCGTTGTTTGGTGCCAATGAGTAGGAGCTCGGTTTTGTCATCGTTTCCACACAGCCCGTGTTTGGGTATCCAGTCTTGAGGAGTCCTTCTCGTAAGAGCCTGAGAGCGTGATGAGGATCTGAGTATCATCAGCCTAGTTGGTGTATGGGACTTTCATTTCATCTAGGAGATCGAATAAAATCTTGGTAAAGATGTTATATAGGGTGGGTGAAACGCAACAGCCTTGTGGAACTCTGCAGGGGATGGGCGAGGGGTCTGCTGATGCATTATCTGAGAAGACCTTCATGGATCATTCGGCTAGAAAGGATTGGACCCATTTAGCTGCGTTGGCATATGTACAATTCATAGACATTATGAGCTCCACAATGAGGTTATCCACTAATGAATGGACATCCTTTCTAAGATGTCTGTTTTCAGTTGTTTTTTTCTGAGATTACAGAGAACATGTTTTGGGCTACCTGCTGGCCCGTCGGTGGCAGATGAAGGCACACCTTTTATGTTATTTACTCTTATAAGGAGAGCGTACACTGGCCATTGCCCACAGAATCTGTGCATGGCCATAGTTATTGTCCAAGAATTGAGATGCGTGTGTTGCCTCTTTCCTGTTTTACTGGAGGTAGTGCAACAGCTCTACAGGCTGTGAAAGGGATTGTGCAGCCTATCCTGCTCTCTGATCTGAAAAGGTAGCCAATGGTAGAGGTTAATGCACCCTATGCTTGAATGTATTTGCAGCAGCTATAATTAATTGTACTATTTCTTAAATCTGCTAATGTTCTCATCAATTGGCAGCAGTGTTTCTATGTATTAGTGGTTATTGAGCAGTAAACCGATCCGCCTCACACCCTTGTAGTGTTTGAATTAAATGTTACTCTGGTTATTAACCTCTTTCTCCCTCTTACTTCCGCAGAAATGGTCCATTAGGCAGATGGTGTGGGAGATGGAGCGCTTCACGGACTTCGGCACACAGACTGATGCGGTGGTGGTGCTCTCCCTGGCACAGGCCGCCGTCCTGGGCCTGGTGTCAGAAAATGAGATCTTTGGTGCTACCATTAGTCCCAGCGGTTTCTTCCCATCCTCTGGGAATGAACTTTTGGACAACGGACCAATTGAAGCTGAGCAGCCGGAGGGTGGCTCCTTCCTGGAAGCCGGGTTTCGGGTCGCAGCAGAGCCACAAGAGGAAGAGGCCTTGGAGGCCGAAAAGCACACAAGGAGGAAAAAAAGACCCCCTGTGAGGCTTGTGCCTAAAATTAAATATGAGAAATCGGAGGAAGAGGAAGGAGTGGATGGCATCTACCCATTGACTATGGCACCTGAGCATAAGAGTGATCCAGAGACCAACCCCACTGCAGACCCAGATGAGACGGCTTGCGAGCAAAGCATGGTCCAAAGCAGAACTGTGAAAATGATCGACCTCAGTACCTTCCGCCGAAGACCGCGGCGTATCCGGCACTCACGCCAGCTGAATGATGTGGACTCACGGCCCTATGATCCTGGTCTCCAGGATACCGTGCAAGATGGATACCCGGAGTCCATGATGGATGCCATCCCCGAAGGCACGGGGTCCGAGCACATGAGGGGGGATTGTACCGTGGAGCCAAATGCAATGTCCTTGAGTGAGATAGATGCACCAATGCCAGCATTGCCCGTGGAGAACGGGCAGAACTATGTGTGGCAAGAGTCCTCCAACGAGCCTGACTTGGACACCACTGACACCAATATGGAACGCAACAAAAAGGCTCAGCTGGATCGCTTGGATATTAATGTGCAGATTGATGACTCCTATCTGGTGGAGGCTGGTGACCGGCAGAAGCGCTGGCAGTGCCGCATGTGTGAGAAATCCTACACCTCAAAGTACAACCTGGTGACGCACATCCTTGGCCACAGCGGCATCAAGCCCCACTCCTGCCCACACTGCACCAAACTCTTCAAGCAGCCCAGCCACCTGCAGACGCACCTCTTGACTCACCAGGGCACCCGGCCGCACAAGTGTGACGTGTGCAGCAAAGCATTCACGCAGACGAGCCACCTCAAGAGGCACATGCTGCTGCACACGGACATCAAGCCCTACAGCTGTCGCTTCTGCGGCCGGGGCTTTGCCTACCCGAGTGAACTCAAAGCCCATGAAGTGAAGCACGAGAGCGGGCGCTGCCATGTCTGCGTCGAGTGTGGCTTGGACTTCGCCACCCTGACCCAACTCAAGCGCCACATCTCCTCCCACCAGGGTCCAACGCTGTACGAGTGCCTGGAGTGCAGCAAGACGTTTCACTACCGCAGCCAGCTGCAGAACCACATGCTGAAGCACCAGAACGTGCGGCCCTTCGTGTGCACGGAGTGCGGCATGGAGTTCAGCCAGGTCCACCACCTCAAGCAGCACCTGCTCACGCACAAGGTTGGTCTGTCCCATTCGGGTTTACACACTCTTCTATTATTTCTTTTTATTTGTTTTATTAATTTTCTAAGACACCAACAAAACTTCACACAACTGTATCACTGCAATGTCAACAGCCAACACATTAACACACCTCGCAAACTTGCCCCAACACCCTCGCCCCTTCCCTCCTCCACCCTCCCAGTTCGCGCCTCCCCTTCTTTCCTGCAACCCACTGATGCTATGGACGCACTACATTCCAAAGGTTAGATGCTGCACCGCTATTACTAAAGTCAACCTGTCTCCTCTTCTGCCGCGGCTGCCCTATCAAACAGCGAATGCAGTAACACCTCCCATTCCCTGATTCCCCCTAAAGCTTCCACATATTCCTGGTGCAATGCCCCCTTCCATGCCACAGTTTCTGCCGGTCCTTCCACCACTCCTCCACTCCTCCACTTCAGGGCCCTTGAAGGATTTCCATGTCATAGCAATTTTACGTTTAGCTAGGATACACGCCAGGTCTTTTACTCTAGTGACATGCTTCCATCTTTTGGGGCCTGAGAAGCAGCCCAGCAAACATGCAATACGCCCCCCCCCCCTTTTTGAAGTGAAGGTTTCCCCTAAATCCTCTTCTATTTTCCTTTTATCACCATTGGGGAGGCCGGCCCATTAGTCAATAGCAGTTCATATATTATGTGATTTGGTATGCCCCCCCCCCTCAGCTATATCATATAGGGTATCCACAATCAAGTGTTTTTCCACGAGTTCGCTATATGCAGGCCACCACCTAGGTACAACCTCTTTCTGGCCTGCGTGCATGCCCGTCTGGCTTGTCAACTCTAAGAAGGGTTCAAAAGCTGTTTCATGTCCCCTCTGGTGTCCACCCCGTAGGCTTCCCAGCACTTGCGTATCCCCATTCTCGCTTGGAACGACGCGGACACTACTGAGACCAAAGGAGTCTGTACCGATATTGGGTCTGTCAACCCCATCACTGCCAGGGCCCTGGCACAAATGTTCACCCCTAAAGACACCAGGTGTGACCATCGTCCCCTGCAAGGTTTCTTGAACCACAATATTTCCCTTAGGTAATGATGCTGCCCGACAGGTTGTAACATCAGTGTGTCCGGAGTAGGGTCTTCGGCCAGTCAATCTACCACGAATTGCAGTTGCTGGTGATATAATAGTGAGCAAAGTGTGGGACCCTGATACCATCCTCATCATGCGGCTTATAGAGTGATGACAACGCTATTCCACTCCTCCCATTTTACCACAGGAAGCTTCTGCTGATACCCTCCAATATCTTTAAAAAAAAAAAGGCCTGGATATGTAAAACTGGACATTCCGAAAAAATGAAATGTAGCAGTCTGGGCAATACCACCATCTTCAGGAAAGCCGCCTTCCCCATCATCTTCCATTCGTATTTTTTGGGAGAATGTTCAGCTAGAAAAACCATTATTTTACTTTTCTCAATGTTAATTCGTAACCCATTTTTATTTGAATACACCGCTAACGCATCTAGTAAGATGTTAAAACTAAACTATTAAATTCCATAGCCAAATCCGCAAGGTATAAGTTCGACAGGGTTGCTGCAGCAATGCAACCCTGCTTGACTCCCCAACATGAAGGTAATACAACTGACAGCTTCCCCCTCGTATCTAGGCGTATCCGCACATACGTATCGATATATAAGAGCATCAACAGCTTCCCCCTCGTATCTAGGCGTATCCGCACATACGTATCGATATATAAGAGCATCAACAGCTTCCCCCTCGTATCTAGGCGTATCCGCACATACGTATCGATATATAAGAGCATCAACAGCTTCCCCCTCGTATCTAGGTATATCCGCACATACGTATCGATATATAAGAGCATCAACAGCTTCCCCCTCGTATCTAGGCGTATCCGCACATACGTATCGATATATAAGAGCATCAACAGCTTCCCCCTCGTATCTAGGCGTATCCGCACATACGTATCGATATATAAGAGCATCAACAGCTTCCCCCTCGTATCTAGGTATATCCGCACATACGTATCGATATATAAGAGCATCAACAGCTTCCCCCTCGTATCTAGGCGTATCCGCACATACGTATCGATATATAAGAGCATCAACAGCTTCCCCCTCGTATCTAGGCGTATCCGCACATACGTATCGATATATAAGAGCATCAACCTCTTTAATAATCCCCTAGGAATATTCCAAGCTTGTAATTTCAGCCACAAACGATTTCTCAGCACAGAATCGAAAGTAGCTGAGAAACCGATCAGGGCACAATATACACTTATACTTTCCGTACAACCCAATGTTACACAGATATGATTTCCCCATGCCTCCGCAGAAATGAAATTTACCGTTGCATTTCTTTTCTTGTTAATAACATCCCATATCTTAGAAGAAGAACTGGAAGGGGCTAATAATGCAATCTCTTGCCACCGCTCCATTTCTAAACTTTTCTTATGGCACATCAGCCATTGACGATATTGCTTCTTAATGCATTTTACTTTACTAGAAATTAGTGTTCCATGTGTACCAGGCATTGCCTTACATAGCACAGTAGCTATTTCACTTCGTATTCTTTTTTTCGCCTTACTAATGACTTTATCGTAGACTTTATATTGACCTTTATTGGATCGTTCCAATGCTGACTTATATGTACGTTTCATGGTCACTTTCTGTTGTATTGTTTCCATCATCTCTGAAAAGTGATAGATTAACATATTCCCATGATTATTTATTAGTGAAAACCTTTTCAGATATCAATTTTGCGAGCTCACTTTCTGCAACTACGTTAGCATGTGACAAAGTGTTGGTATGCCAGTGAATTCTATTATTACCATCATTAACAAACAATTGTCCATTTAGGTCATACTCTACTGATGTTTTATCGTTGTTAGGCCAGCTTAGTCGTATACACAATGGGAAATGGTCACTCTCCTCATGATAGACCAAAGCCATGTCTTCAATAAAGTCAATGCTCCTATTATTAACAAACGCATAGTCTAAGACTGGGGCAGCTTTCCCAACAACCCTCGGAGCTCCCATGACTTTCATTTAGCATTGTTAACCCATGGGTGACTAGCATACAATGCCATAATTTCCAATGCTTGTTATTTTCCGTTTTGTTAGGGGAAGATTTATTAAATACGGTTGTCAAGCCGTTACGTGTATAATTCGCTATCTTGGCATTAAAATTGCCCACTAGTATTATCAGTAATTTAGAACTATATTTCATAAGAACTGTGTTAACCACTTTTATATTTACCTTTTGTTTGCGACATATTTGGAGCATCGTAGATGTTAATTACAATAACTTCATCCTTTAAATGGGATAGTTTAGTCGCCAGAATGTTCGCTGTTGATTCACCTAGCATTTCTACAACCCATGGCAGTTTTACAGTGGTCACTAGTCCACCTTTAGGCCGCCCTAATTTCCCTACAGTTGCCACTTGATGGGCTGTGCTTCGTCCATCAAACAGTACTTTATCCTTAAGCCAGGTTTCTTGCAGTGTTGCTATAGTAATACTGTCAAGCATAGATACTAACCCTTCTTCTATGAAAAGGAGGCTATAACCCCTGGTATTCCATGGCATAAATAAGTCAGATCAACTAGATTTCTCCTGAAAGTGCTGTTTAAATGCTATTAACCAGTTTTGCAGATGGCTAATGGATCTGTTACCATGTTAGTGTTAGCTTGTCCTACATGAGACACCTTGGTCCCCTTCATAACAGAGGACTGTAGCACTGTGTATGCTTCTTTATTCACTATAGACACACGATTGGGAATAACCTCTATATTGTTAGCCAAAACACTATTTAGAGATTTTGCAGTGATGCGCTTTTTAGATATTAGTGATATTGTAATAATACTGCTATTATAGCCCATGCACAAAAGCTCCTCCTCAAAGCGCATGACATAATTTAAGATGGAATCGCTGTTAAAACATACTCTTGATATGTAAACACCTAGCTCTTCAGTTTGATCCACCAATGTTATGTCACAGGCCCTAATTGACCTCAAGGGTATTATGCAATGGAATAGCATAATTGGCATTGGTCATCGCTATATCAGTGTGAGAATTTAGTTTCCAGATGTCTGTAAGGGTACTTTATTTGTGATTGGAGCCACTGTGCCGACATTGGTTCACAATCACTGGTTGTGACAATGGTATTGCATTTACTCCTTGGGGGTAGATAACACCTTGTGCCGTGTGATCAATGGCTGCGATATCTAAAGCTGCCCCCTCACATAGCGGCGCCTCCAACTGAGTATCAGATATAACGGCTCCACTATTATGAGTTGTGCTTTTCGTTATATTTTCCTTTCCTTTTTTCTTAATATAATTGTATTGCCATACATAAACGCATGATGACGTTTGGATTTCGTTTTGGGCCTAATATTCCTCACATGTGTAGGTTTTTTACTATACATATATCATTAAGTTGCAATGTTTCTAAACCAGACGTACTTGTTCCACGTTCACATAATACTTTCCCACGGGTATCCATGTTTTATATATAAGTGCCTGAATGTCCATTTTCACCTCCAGTCTTGCACATTTTGCCACAAGGTCAGTCAATAAATTCTCAAAAGCATTAAACACCATGTCAGAAGTCATACTAATATCCCCCCATGCTTTTATTTTTACACTCACTCGGATCATATATGGCCTTTGTCGGGGGAAGTACAATAGCTTCTGGCTGGTATGAAGCTACTGGTTGCTTTAGGCCACCAAAGAAATATCCATCTTTCAAGCCACTAGAGACCCCAGGAACGAAGCCTGCCACAGATAACTCTACGGGAAGCATGACATCAATTGCCAAAGGGATATTTTTCATGCATCCTAGTGGGGTTAAATACTCGCAAATACCCCAAATACCTAAACGTGTGCACTGTCCGCTGCAAGGCAAGCGCCGGCAGCGCCCTGCGCTCTATTTTGCACAATCCTGCCAGAAGGAATAATGACTATTTATCAGTGCTCATTGTAATCCCTGACGGCTCTGCAAAACATGCCATGGCCTCCAACAGCAACTCTAGGTTATCCTCCGGGTTCTGAATATACAATAGAGTATCACCAGCATATTGGGATATCACATTTCTGACCCCATCTAATTCGACACACGCTTCGCTGTACTCCGTCCTGAGGTACTGGGCTTTCGGCTCCATAGCCAGGACGTAAAGCAGCAGCGACAGGGGGCATCCTTGTCTCGTCCCTTTTCCCAATTCCCATGCCTTTAGAAATATATTTTCCCGTTTTAACCCTAGTCATCGGCATGGAGTATACTAGTTGAACCCATTTGATGTACCTCTGCCCGAATCCAAATCTATGCAGAGTTGCATACAGCCAGTCCCACCTCACCGAGTCAAACGCCTTCACCGCGTCCAATGTAGCTGTGGCGCACAGAGTTTCCCAGGATGCTGTCCTATCCAACACATGATGTAGCCTCCTCAAATTCCACGCCATGCTTCGGCCTGGGACATAGCCCGTCTGATCCATCTGCACTAGTTTATGTACCCCAGTTTTCCTCCTAGCCGCTAGTATGGCCGTCAATATCTTGCAATCTCGATTAAGCATTGAGAGGGCCTGTAGGAACCACATTTCATTGGGGTTTTGTGGGGTTTGAGGAGAGATATTATATTAGACTCTCTCAGGCTAAGTGGACGAACTCCCGCCTCATAAGAATCATTGAAAGTGCTAAGCAAATGGGGGGGGGGCAATTATTGCACGTAATCCTTATAGAATTTGCTGGGTAATCCATCCAAACCCGGTGTTTTCCCTGTCAGCAAGCCCTGAATTGTATTTTGTATCGTGTCTAGGATTATGGGCCCTTCTAGGCCATCTCTATCCTCCTGGAACAGTTCTGGCAGCTCAATCTCGCCTAACACTTCCTCCAAGAGGACGGTTCACCCTGGGGGTCCCTCCTGGTACAGTTGTTGATAGAATTATCGAAACGCCTCATGAATCCTGCTTTGTGTACAACATAAGGTCCCTTGTCCCTTATCTATCGAATGTATGGGGCCTCAATGCGCTTCTCTCCTATATAGCCATGCTAGCAGCCGGCCAGGCTTATCCCCTTCTTTGTGCTGCCTCTCCGTATATCTAGCAAAGCTGTATTTGCCCAGCCTCTCCCGACAATCCATGCATTCTTGGTTTTAAATCTCTAGTCTTCTCCACACCATCCGGTGGTTGCACTCTAGACTGCTCTAGTATCCTCAATCGCTCCTCCGCGGAAGCTGGCTCTATATTGATATTTGCCTGAACGCTGTTGACGCCCGCTATGGCGACCCCGCTAACCACCACCTTCAATGCCTCACAGAAAGCACCAGCACTAGGTACACTGTCCAAATTGTGGGAGACCTATTAGGTAATGCCTTGTCCTATACAATTGCGAAATGGGGGGATCTTTCGGTGATTCGCGCCTAAGTCTCCACGTGGGTATTGGGGCCCTCAGGGGGCACATATTGCACTGTAGGCACAGCGGAGCGTAGGCTGGCAGAACTGTGCCTTTATACTGTGCGTGCATTACCTGATGTACCAATTCTTTACCTACAAACAAATAAACTATTCTTGTATGTTCTGCGCGTGGAGCAGAGAAGTGTGAATAATGTCTAGCGTCTGGGTGCAGAACTCTCCAGGCGTGTTCCAAATCGAAGGAATCCAGGAGTGTCTGTAATGCCCTGGCAGGCGGAGCCAGTTTGGTGTATTTGGAGTTCGACCTATCTAGGGTTGGATTTAGGGTGCAGTTAAAGTCTCTCCCCCATATCATATTGCTGTCCCGATTGAAGCCTAGTGATAGGGTATAGAGTCTGAAAAAATGTGGCGGCGCTGTGATTGGGGGCATACGTGTTCATCAGGCAAATATCTGCTTGTTCTAAAAGGCCTTGTACTAACACCATCCTGCCCTCCTTGTCCGTTTTAGTGTGGATGCCCTTGAAGGGTACAGACAGCACTATCCATATCAGGACCCCACGAGCATAGGCGGAATACAGGGAACCGAATACTTGCCCTTTCCCTTTACTCGCTAATACTCCCTGTTTATCCAATGTGAGGTGTGTTTCTGGTAATAAGGCAATATCTACTTTACATCTCTTAAAATAGGAGAACACTATTTAAGCAATAGAACCCGAGCGGCGGGGGCATTACCGACTCAGGTAATGCCCCGGGGCCCAAAGCGAAAATTTGCGTGACCGGGGTACTAAAAGCAATTTTTTTCTGTCCCGAAACGCTGTGGCGTTTTGGGACACAAAAAAAAAATGACCAAGAAAATGGCCGCCACCATGGAAAGGGAAAACTGAGTCCATTTTCCCTTTCCATGGTGGCCATCAGGAGCGGACGCGCTGGGAACACAAGTGTTCCCAGCGCTTCCGCTCCCGAAAAAGGATAAAAAAAAGGTAAGTGGGGTTGGGAGGGCGGGAGTGGGACGAGGGAAAAAGGGGAAAAAAAAAAAAGTACCTGCATCCCCGGCGGGGGGTGGGGGGGGGTGGGCTTGAAGGGAAAAATAAAGGGATAAATCCCGACGGAGGGATTCCCGGCCGGATAGGGACCAGGCGAGATATTGTCTCTTGCCGGGGTACTAATTCTCTTTATGTAAGCATTCAACCCTCTGACATTCCAAGTCAGTATATAATCCATGCCATTTTTTCCTATCCCTCTCTAATCTGCCGGCTGTCACTGCCATTACGTTAGGCATCGCTCGCCTCCTGTATATTGCTCCCTCCTGGAACGCTGCGCTACTGACCCCATTCAACATACAAGCAGGCAACCCTTTCTCCGATTTAACTGCCCAACTTCCCGAACTATAAACAACTGCCCAGCTATGGTACTTCTGACAGGCATGTCCGCTTTCCGTGTTTGCCCCAGGCAGTCCTGCCTGGGGCTGCTGCACAACGGATGGGCACAAAAACAAGTGCCCTGAAATTATGAAACTTGAAAGGTGTGGCAGGCGCAGCCATGTACTCAGAATCTCCCTCCTTGTTGTAAAGTATTGACTACTAGAAGCTCGCCACATATAAAACCAAACCAGTTATAAGCGTCTAGGACCAAATTTGCAGGCAAGTGGCCCCATAATAACGCCCTTTAGACTTCAGATATTCGCTCAACTGCAGTTGACTGGTAGCCTTGAGCTGTGTCGGTCGCACTGTCCAAAGTAACCTAGTTCACTTTCGCTTCCAGCTGAGTGGGACTCCCTTTGTGCCTTCCGCGGTTGTTATCTCCATCCCCTTCACCAGCGTCTATCTTCTCTCTGTCCATCCATGATTGCACTTCCTCCGCGAGATAAAAAAAACAAGTCTTATTTTTGTATATGACCTTAAGCTGCGCTGGGTAGGTCAACATGTATTTTAGTCCGGCCGTATGCAGTCTAGCTTTAGCTGCCCAGAATTGCGCTCTATTCTTCTGCACCTGAAATGTGTAATCTTTGTAGACTGCCAGTTCTGCAGAGGCTCTCTTCAGTTCTCGCCTTCCCGGGAATAAGCCAATATTTTTTCCCAGCCCTTGTAGTTCAGGATTTAAGCAATAATCTGTCTCGGGGGAGCCCCCGGGAGTGGGCTCCGATTAGTGCTCTGTGCGCTCTCTCTATTGTAAAGCCCTGCGTAAGGGTCCCTGGCCCATTCTCCTGGAGTAGCATGTTTTCTATGTGCATCGTCATTTCAACGCCCGGAGAAAACACAATCTGAATAAATGGGGGTGTAGATGTGGCGCTCAATGGCATCAGCAGTTTTTTAGCGCCGCCCCCATGAGGGGCAACTGGGACTACGAACCTCGACAAACCAGGACATCAAACGTACTCCCCTGCACTGTCCCCCCCCCCTGCACTTTCCTCTTTCCCCTTCCCATGCACTTGCGCGATCTGAATGACACCTGGCCTAGTAGGATCGTTTGTCTGTCTTCCCCTTGTTTCCCTCCCTCCCTCCCTGCCTCGTCGCACCTTGAAACACTTGTGTATAGGCGCATTATAAATGCCATATCATATCATATCATACTAGTGAACTTGTCGGTTTATGTACACAAGTCCTGATAAAATCTCTGTTCTTAATAAAGGTGTTGGGTTTGAACCCATTACCAATTATGATAAGTTTAAGATGAGCACAGAGATTCACCAACTACTTAGAAAATACATCTTAGACAATATTTCTCTGATAATTCTAAAGAGTCACAAGGGAATTCGAGTGGCCTGAGTAAGCCCTCCACTTTTCACCCTCCAGTGGAGGGTCACACCCCAGAGTCCATTGTTTTTGAGGACAGGGGGATGCGTGACCTATAGTCACTAGAATTACAGGGCATACGAAAGATGTTTCAAAATGCAAAGCCATGAAAGATCTGGCTAATAATAAGCCTATAGTCGTAAGAAAAGCAGATGAAGGTGGAGCTATTGTCTTGTTGGATGATCGACGAACGTGAACGCCAACTAAACGATGATCATTCTATGAAGAGATTAGGGAGGCTCCTAGTTCCCGGTTACAATCACTTATAGAAATTAAAGTAGATGTAGCTTTGAAGGTGATGACCTTTTTTTTTACAAGACACTAGAGAGGTCATTCATTTAATTGAGGACTAGTCCTTTGCATGAATCCCCAGTTATTGGGGGGACTAGACATTGGGCCTCATTATAAGTTTGCTGGTCCGGTAACAGCGGTACCGGTAAGCTACCGGACCGGCAAACTACGAGTTCTGCTCGCAGGTACTGGCACCCGCGAGCAGAGCATGTCAGATGCACCGGCACCATTCTGAATGGTGCCGGTGCATCCGACCTCTCCATTCCCATCGAGCACTAGGGGGCTTAATGGGAATGAGGAGCATTTTTTTCTGGCATCCGCGAATGGGCAATTACCGGGACCGGCAAGGCCATAATGACCCGGTAATTGCCCATTTGTGGACACCGGAAAAAAATTACGACGGCAGCCTACTGCCAGTATCGTAATGAGGCCCATTGTCTCTGTACACCTGAATGCCACAGGTAGTTACTCGGAATGTGATTGAAGAACTGATACTAACTCGAAGAAATGACGGTACCACTACAAACATACCCTCTGGTGCACTGAAATGGCACTGTGTGAGACTTATTTTGCATTTAACAAGATGTTCGTCAATTGCATGGCAGTGCTATAGGGTCAGCTGTATGGTATTGTTTATTTATATAGCGCCTAGACACAGGCAAGTGTTTCAAAGCGCGCAAGGAGTCTGGGAACAAGGGGAAAAACAAACTGTCACTCAGAGCCCTTCAAATACTGAGACGATAATAGTATAGGCAGAGTAAGTGCATAAAAAATAAATTTAACAGTTTGGGAGACAGCAAATAGGCCTGTCGTTTTTACAGTGCAATTAGGGGTGAGGACAAGGGAGAACAGACAGACGATCTTCAGGCGCGGTGCGTGCTGATCGTGCAAGTGCACAGAGGGTCACAGGGAGGGGGAGGATCAAGTGCACCTGGTTGGTGAGACTGAGGTAAGTACAGAGAGAGACAATCTCTGATTAATTTCTCAATTGCATTGAGTTTGGGTGGGGTGCAGTGCCCTGTGAGAGAAGACTGGAGGGGGGTGCCGGAGACCAGTGAGACTCTAAGGTACACCCGGCGGCCAGTCAGCATGCTGTAAGGAAGAGGAGGGAAAGTGGTGAAAACGGAACTGTGTTTTCAGGGTAGAGGAAGAGAGGAGGAGGAGGAGGAGGAGAAGAGGAAAGTCTTGAGGAGTTTCTGGAACTTAAGGAGATCCGGCTCAAGACAGAGGGTGGGAGGGAAGTTATTCCAGAGGGAGGCAATTGCTGAGGATGAGGATCTCCCTCCAAATCTCTGCTTGGAGAACCGACTTACTCGCAGAAGGTTGGCAGTAGATGAGCGGAAGGCTCATGAAGGACAGCATTTAGGTAGGCAGCGTTGCAGGTAGGTAGGTCCCAGGCCCCAGAAAGCATTGTGAACAGTGAAAAGGGTCTTGAATGTGATCCTTGCAGCCACAGGGAGCCAGTGAAGGGATTTCAGTGCTGTAGAGATGCAGTCCCAGGGCTGTAGCACCTATGGTCGCGAATCTGTCTGTTTAGTCTTTGCAAACACAAAAGATTTTGTCCGAGACCAACCTATTTGCTGGGAATATCCAATAATGGAAGGGTTATAGCGATGATATCCTGCTGATCTGGAACAGTGATGTAACTTCCTTTGACGCTTTTCTGCTTTGGCTTAACGAGCAAGACCGGTTTCTAGATTTCACTGCCAGTCATGGCCCACTAGAAATCAATGTCCTTGATATTACAATTGTGGTTGATCAACCAAACAAGCTCTTAAAAGTGAGGCCATATCATTAGCCAACAGACCGAATTTCATGGTTAATGTTTTCCAGTTGTCATCCACGCCACTCCAGGGAGCATTTACCACTAGGACGATTCTTAAGACTCTTCTGAGATCAGCTTTTGAGTCAGAAGCCACCGACTTGAGTTTGAAACTAAGAACAAGAGGCTACCCAGAGACTATTAAGAGATCTTGTAAGAGAAGGACTAATAATCATAGGGAAGCCCTCCTGGAACATGAAGGGGAGGCAGATATAAATGATAATGTCGTATTTGTGTGTACCTTTAACCATCTGTCTAAAGTAGGGAAGGCATGGTATCACAAGCAGAGACTGGCACAAAAGAAATACGTTTTCAAAACCTTTATTTAATATTTGTGGGGTTGGAAAACTCCTAACTTGCCCTAATACTAGGATGGGAGTAGTCTCTACCATCAAAATAAAGAAAACACAGTCCTAGTCAGTCTTTTAGTCAAAATAATGATGGTCTATACTAAAATAAACGAATGCCTGACCTTACACATATAGAATAACCGTGAAAAGAGATAAAGGTAGGCAAAAAGAAAAATGTGTGTTCAAATGAGAATGTGGCTGAACCAGCTCTGCTCCCCACGTTAGGCCCCACCGGGTAGAGCAATCCTTGTGCGCAGGATGACACACTGGCTCGGTTTCCAACAAAGTTCAAAACCGTGGACTGAGGCTCGCCTGGTCTTCCACGTTAGTCTCTTCCTCAAAATTAATGTTTCAATCAAAACGTTCACAAAGGTCCCCCTCTGCCGGGCTCAGACCTCACATGATAAATTGCAACACAAAATTGCAAGGGGGGCTTCCTTGCCCAAGCCTGCTATACTTCGGGGCTCCTTCAATCGGGTTCCCTTCTTACTTCCTAATATCAGGGCCTTCCGAAAATGCACAGTATCTTTTCCCCAGCCCTGTGCGGGACCCCCTGATTTCCTGGCTGTGGCTTGTGTCTCTGCTACTTTTAGTTTCACTTTCGGATCACAAGTCCCATAAGGCTTTGTTCTTGCCTCCTTCTCTTTATACTGTATTACTTGCACGTTTGTTATCTTTCCCTTTCTTCTTATTTACATACTTTAGACTTCCGGTTCCAGAATGCACTGCTTCTGCACCCTTTTTATACTGTTCTTTCTCTTACTTGGCTTTCAGAAATCTTGCTCTCACATGTCCTTTCCTTAGTAGCAATGTACTTCACATATAGAAAAAAATGTTCCTTTAGTTGTGTTTATTTAATCCTCGCGTACAACGCACTGGGCTCCTTTGAGCTTTGGACACTCACTGGCTGCCGCGGGGCACTGTAACAATTTCTTTCCTTCAGCCTCGGGATCAGTGCTCACTCTCACAGCCCCTCTGACGCCTGAGCTCTCTCTACTCCAGAGGAACGAGCACTTGTTCACACAATGTCCTTCCTCTATGTTTGCTCTTCATCGTCCCAGTGATTGGGGAGGGGGTATGGGGTATGAAGGTACGTGACTAAAGGGGAGAGGGTTCTGGCTTGAATAGGAGAAAGGTGGGACTCTCGATTCTCAAGCTTGGATACTTTCCTCCCATTTCCTTGCCTTCCCTTCTCTTTGTCAGTATCTGAGGCATTGTGAGACAGGTAGTCCTCGGATAGTTTTTACACTCCTTTGTTTTCTGACTGGGATGGCAGGAAATGGGTATGGTGATTGGAATAAAGGGGGATTAAACAGGAAAATACCATCAGGTTTCTCACACTAATAAAGTAAACAAGAAAACGGGCATATTTTAGAAGGCGGAAAAGCGCCCTTGAATCGCCCACTATATGCTTCTAGAAGGGGCAAAAATCTGAAAGACTTGGTAACAAGAAATGTTATCTATATATCCAGCGAGATACAATTGAGTATTACAGAAATCTGGGGATTAGAAACCCTACAGCACGTGCTGTGTGTGGCCAATGTCACTACTGTGCTCAGACAAAAGAACGCAAGAAGTGCATATCGGCCTTGAGAAAATGTGGCCTAAAGATTGCTTACAAATTAAAACGGTTGTGTACGCCATCTGGTGTCCATGCGGTAATATATACCATGCGGTATAAGGCAAGACCGAGAGAAAAATCAAGGTGCTCATTTCGGAACGTAAGAGGTGCATCAAAAGGCAGTATTGAATGCTCCCCTTGTGGGACGTTTCTTAGGCATGGGTTATACAGCGAATTACTGGAGTGGACAATTTTATTAGAAATTCCTTGGAGTGGTTGCCTTGCCAATGACAAAACGAAACTGTATGAGAGTGGGCAGCGCACTATATTCTTGACAAGTAGTGTGGAGAATGGACTTAATGAGAATGTCGATTGGCTGAGAGTTGGACTTTCATCTACATTATTTATAATGCATGAGCTGCTGAACATGAATGGGAGGGGCATATATAATGTGTATATATCTGTGACTATTTCTAGTTCTCCTACTTGGCCATACTGTGTGCAGTTGAGTAGACCTGGTTATTGCTATTTTTCTGCGCGGTTACGCTGCCGGCCTATTGTACTTCAAACCCTCATGCTTTCCATAATTACGTTTCTTTGTTCAGGGCAATCACTTGTGATGTTGTAACTCGACTGAACAGCTCTGTACTTGCAGATACTAACGTGAAATGATTTAATCACGTCATTAACATATGGGTTCTTACCTATTTCTAGACACCAATTTGATCAGCAAGGCTTATTACACCTCTACACAACTAGTGCAGTGTATGGTTACATACTAGTTACTATTACTATTATCATGTCCCTTTATTTGACGCACCAAAACGTTGTTTTTTGTGCATATTATATCTGCTCAGCATCAAAGATCTTTTAATTTTCTAAGCAAGCCTCTGCCTAGCACGCCCACCAGATGGCAACTCAATGTCACTTGTCACCTTGATTAGGAAATCAGAGGTCACTCTGTGTCACCGTGCAGGCACTAGTACGTGGCAAATCAATGCAGTGATATGTTTGCAGCAATGATTTGTGCGCTGCCAAAGTCCGCACCCTGTTAGTTAATGGTGTCTATGTGGCGCTGCCGTATGTAACAGCACATATGCCTGTTTTTGTCTGATGTGTCCAATGTCCACACAATAGCGCCCTGGAATGTTTTGTGTATGTGGCTCTGACGTGTATGCCGTACTGTGCCCACACTTAAATGCATAAAGCAATCAAAGAAGTTGCCGCAAATTGTACATCCACTAGAAACGCCCTGTCTACACCACCACACCATGCTTGTAATTAGCTGCAGGCCAGCACTAAGAGATGCTAATGCCAGCCCTCTTAGATAAAGCATGGGCCTGCTCTTTTTTGCAGCAATAACCGCTGAGGCCTGCGTAATAGTGAGGAGGTAGTGGCTGAGGAACTGTGGGCCCTTTACCACGCATCAGAAGCCGGTTTGGTTTAAAACGCTTCATCAGCTTATCACTGGTCAGGCTAAAGTTTGTAAGAGGTAAAATCCTTTCTGTGTAACCTTTCTGTGCATTGTTTATTGGATCTCACTTCTACGGTATCCTGTCCGGTCCATAGATATAATTCCCTAAAGATGTTTCTGTATTGGTGGTGCGGCATGCTCACACTGTGATCCAGCCCTTCCTCCTCTTCAATCCTTCAGAAACAAGAAGCAAAAGAGCCCTTGCACCCCATTTGAGTGGCTGATGTTGCAGCCTTGTTATACTTGAATCTAAAAACTTAAGCTGTCCAAATGAGCATGTATGGCTCATGGTTACAAACATTTTAATGTCAGGGTCAGAATTGTGAACGGTGATGTGAGCACCAAGCCATGCGTCTGTTGTGAATTTAAAGATTCTCACATCCAATCCTTTTATCACAGACTTGCTTTTTCCAATATAGAGATCTCTGATCACTGTTCTGGTCCTGAAATGCTCTGTGATCTAATGCAAAGCATACAGGAACCCTCACTGGTGCTATTTGTCCTCTTTCCCACTCTCAGAGGTATTTCAAAAGAGTACAATAGGAGCGTACCAGACTGTACATCTTGGAATGATAAACTTCCATCAGAAAATAATTCATATGGTTAGTCTAGTATTGCCCCTTGCGAAATACAAGTGAGGTGGAACAAACAACACAGGGCCAGTGGGCCCTCAGACCCCGGTAGGCTGGTCATACCGCAGTGTGCACGTACGGACAGTTTGAAACAGCATTCAGGCAAGGCCTACCCTAAGAGCAGGTGACGGAGGAACCATTTACTTGGGTAGGAACAGCTGTGTTTTCACATTAGATTTCTTCTGTAAAGTTCTTGCATTACAATGTAATGAAACTAGCTTCATTTCTATAATAATAATAATTTAGCATTTATATAGCGCTGCAAACCCTCTGGCATCTGAGCGCTGCTTATTATTACCCACTGTGTGTGGTGCTCATTTATCGACCTCGGAAGGATGAAAGGCTGAGTTTGGCCCTGCCGGGATTCGAACCTGCATCGGCTCTGCACTGATGTCAAAGCGAGCGCTCTACTCACTGTGCTATCGGACCAGCATTAGCAATTATTTATTCATATTTTCAGAGGGGTTTTGTCGCACGACACAGAGGTGTACTTTGGGAGTGACGTGTACCAGTCGGGGGGAGGGGTACGCATTCTGGTGTTTCGCCCAGGTCACCAAGTTGGCTAGAAACTGCCCTGCCTTGGAGCCTTCTGCACCCTGTAACGATTGGCATTGTGTTACAGCGCCCCCCCAGGGAAGCCTTCTGTGCGCAGCTGCGAAGGTCAGTAGCTGAGGCTGATGCTTCCCCTGACCTGCACCGCCTCCTGGCCCCCCGGCAGACTGGCATCGCCCAAGTCTTAGGGTTCCCCCCTGCTCCCTGATCGCTCTTCCCTTTGATCTGTGCTCTTCCATAAAGTAAACATTGCATTTGCTTCTAGGCAAAGTGGCGTTTGCTCTCTTGGCGCAGTGTTGTTTGCTCCTTTGGTGCAGTGGCGTTTGCTCCTTTGGTGCAGTGGCGTTTGCTCCTTTGGTGCAGTGGCGTTTGCTCCTTTGGTGCAGTGGCGTTTGCTGCTTTGGTGCAGTGGCGTTTGCTGCTTTGGTGCAGTGGCGTCTGCTCCTTGGCGCAGTGGCGTCTGCTCCTTTGGTGCAGTGGCGTTTGCTTCTTTGGTGCAGTGGAGTGGCGTTGGCTCCTTGGCGCAGTGGTGTTGGCTCCTTGGCGCAGTGGCGTTGGCTCCTCTGGCGCAGTGGCGTTGGCTCCTTGGTGCAGTGGAATTTGCTCCTCTGGCGCAGTGGCAATTGCTCCTCTGGCGCAGTGGCAATTGCTCCTCTGGCGCAGTGGCGTTTGCTCCTTTGGTGCAGTGGCGTTTGCTCCTTTGGTGCAGTGGCGTTTGCTCCTTTGGTACAGTGGCGTTTGCTCCTTTGGTACAGTGGCGTTTGCTCCTCTGGCACAGTGTTGTTTGCTCCTTTGGTGCAGTGGCGTTTGCTCCTTTGGCGCAGTAGCGTCTGCTCCTTTGGTGCAGTTTGCTTCTTTGGTGCAGTGGAGTGGCGTTGGCTCCTTGGCGCAGTGGCGTTGGCTCCTTGGCGCAGTGGAATTTGCTCCTCTGGCGCAGTGGTGTTGGCTCCTTGGCACAGTGGCATTTGCTCCTCTGGCGCAGTGGCATTTGCTCCTCTGGCGCAGTGGCGTTTGCTCCTTTGGTGCAGTGGCATTTGCTCCTTTGGTACAGTGGCGTTTGCTCCTCTGGCGCAGTCGTGTTTGCTCCTCTGGCGCAGTGTTGTTTGCTCCTTTGGTGCAGTGGCGTTTGCTCCTTTGGTACAGTGGTGTTTGCTCCTTTGGTACAGTGGCGTTTGCTCCTCTGGTGCAGTGTTGTTTGCTCCTTTGGTGCAGTGGCGTTTGCTCCTTTGGTGCAATGGCGTTTGCTCCTTTGGTGCAGTGGCGTCTGCTCCTTGGCGCAGTGGCGCCTGCTCCCATGGCACAGTAGCATCTGCTCCTTTGGTGCAGTGGCGTTTGCTTCTTTGGTGCAGTGGAGTGGCGTTGGCTCCTTGGCGCAGTGGCGTTGGCTCCTTGGCGCAGTGGCGTTGGCTCCTTGGCGCAGTGGAATTTGCTCCTTGGCGCAGTGGCATTTGCTCCTTTGGTGCAGTGGAATTTGCTCCTGTGGCGCAGTGTTGTTTGCTCCTCTGTTGCAGTGGCGTTTGCTCCTTTGGTGCAGTGGCGTTTGCTCCTTTGGTGCAGTGGAGTTTGCTCCTTGCCGCAGTGGCGTCTGCTCCCTTGGCGCAGTGGCGTTGGCTCCCTTGGCACAGTGGCGTCGGCTCCCTTGGCACAGTGACGTTGGCTCCTTGGCGCAGTGGTGTCTGTCTCTTGGCGCAGTGCTCTGTAATATCGGCTCCACGCGGTTGGCGCCGGCATCGTTGAGTCCAAGCTTTTGCACTTGGATGTTTTCTCTCTGTTGAGATTTTCTGAAGGATTGTTTCCTGCCCTCTGGATTGCGCGCCAATGACCTTTTCAGGCTCCCAACATAAGATACACCACACTCTACACAAAACACAATGAGCAGAGCCACCACAAAGCACAGAGCCAACATGCACAATGTGAAGAGGAGCACCTTAAGGCCAAAGACACCCACCCAACAAAGCAGCCCACACGACTGTAACTCAAACCTTAAGAGGCTTCGGCAGTGCAGCCAGGCATAGCCCGGCACATGCACCTGCACCCAGGCATAACCCGAGCACATGCACCCGCACGCAACCACCACCCAGGCATAGCCCGGCACATGCACCTGCACCCAGGCATAGCCCGGCACATGCACCTGCACCCAGGCATAGCCCGAGCACATGCACCCGCACGCAGCTTGCACCCAGGCATAGCCCGGCACATGCACCCGCACACAACCTGCACCCAGGCATAGCCCGGCACCTGCACCTGCACCCAGGCATAGCCCGGCACCTGCACCCAGGCATAGCCCGGCACCTGCACCCAGGCATAACCCGAGCACATGCACCCGCACGCAACCTGCACCCAGCCATAGCCCGGCACATGCACCTGCACCCAGGCAAAGCCCGGCACATGCACCTGTACCCAGGCATAGCCCGAACACATGCACCCGCACGCAACTTGCACCCAGGCATAGCCCGAGCACATGCACCTGCACGCAACCTGCACCCAGGCATAGCCCGGCACATGCACCCGCACGCCACCTGCACCCAGGCATAGCCCGGCACATGCACCTGCACCCAGGCATAACCCGAGCACATGCACCCGCACGCAACCTGCACCCAGGCATAGCCCGGCACATGCACCTGCACCCAGGCATAGCCCGGCACATGCACCTGTACCCAGGCATAGCCCGAGCACATGCACCCGCACGCAACTTGCACCCAGGCATAGCCCGAGCACATGCACCCGCACGCACTTGCACCCAGGCATAGCCCGGCACATGCACCCACACGCAACCTGCACCCAGGCATAGCCCGGCACATGCACCTGCACCCAGGCATAGCCCGGCACATGCACCTGCACCCAGGCATAGCCCGAGCACATGCACCTGCACACAACCTGCACCCAGGCATAGCCCGGCACATGCACCTGCACCCAGGCATAACCCAAGCACATGCACCTGCACGCAGGCATAGCCCGGAACATGCACGTGCACCCAGGCATAGCCGAGCACATGCACCCGCATGCAACATGCATCCAGGCATAGCCCGGCACATGCACCTGCGCCCGCGCCCAGGCATAGCCCGGCACATGCACCTGCGCCCAGGCAAAGCCCGAGCACATGCACCTGCACCCAGGCATAGCCCGAGCACATGCACCTGCACCCAGGCATAGCCCGAGCACATGCACCTGCACCCAGGCATAGCCCGGCGCATGCACCTGCACCCAGGCATAGCCCGGCGCATGCACCTGCACCCAGGCATAGCCCGGCACATGCACCTGCACCCAGGCATAGCCCGAGCACATGCACCTGCACACAACCTGCTCCCAGGCATAGCCCGGCACATGCACCTGCACCCAGGCATAGCCCGAGCACATGCACCCGCACGCAACTTGCATCCAGGCATAGCCTGGCACATGCACCTGCACCCAGGCATAGCCTGGCACATGCACCTGCACCCAGGCATAGTCTGAGCACATGCACCTGCACACAACCTGCACCCAGGCATAGCCCGGCACATGCACCTGCACCCAGGCATAGCCCGAGCACATGCACCTGCATGCAGGCATAGCCCGGCACATGCACCTGCACCCAGGCATAGCCCGAGCACATGCACCCGCACGCAACTTGCATCCAGGCATAGCTCGGCACATGCACCTGCACCCAGGCATAGCCCGGCACATGCACCTGCACCCGGGCATAGCCCGAGCACCTGCACGCAGGCATAGCCCGGCACATGCACCTGCACCCAGGCATAGCCCGAGCACATGCACCTGCACGCAGGCATAGCCCGGCACATGCACCTGCACCCAGGCATAGCCCGGCACATGCACCTGCACCCAGGCATAACCCGAGCACATGCACCCACACGCAACCTGCACCCAGGCATAGCCCGGCACATGCACCTGCACCCAGGCATAGGCCAGCATATGCACCTGCACGCAACTTGCATCCAGGCATAGCCCGGCACATGCACCCGCACGCAACCTGCACCCAGGCATAACCCGAGCACATGCACCCGCACACAACCTGCACCCAGGCATAGCCCGGCACATGCACCTGCACCCAGGCATAGCCCGAGCACATGCACCCGCACGCAACTTGCACCCAGGCATAGCCCGGCACATGCACCCACACGCAACCTGCACCCAGGCATAACCCGAGCACATGCACCCGCACACAACCTGCACCCAGGCATAGCCCGGCACATGCACCTGCACCCAGGCATAACCCGAGCACATGCACCCGCACGCAACCTGCACCCAGGCATAGCCCGGCACATGCACCTGCACCCAGGCATAGCCCCGCACATGCACCTGTACCCACGCATAGCCCGAGCACATGCACCCGCACGCAACTTGCACCCAGGCATAGCCCGGCACATGCACCCGCACGCAACCTGCACCCAGGCATAGCCCGGCACCTGCACCCAGGCATAGCCCGGCACATGCACCTGCACCCAGGCATAGCCCGGCACATGTACCTGCACCCAGGCATAGCCCGAGCACATGCACCTGCACACAACCTGCACCCAGGCATAGCCTGGCACATGCACCTGCACGCAGGCATAACCCGAGCACATGCACCTGCACGCAGGCATAGCCCGGCACATGCACCTGCACCCAGGCATAGCCCGGCACATGCACCTGCACCCAGGCATAGCCCGAGCACATGCACCTGCACACAACCTGCACCCAGGCATAGCCCGGCTTATGCACCTGCACCAAGGCATAACCCGAGCACATGCACCTGCACGCAGGCATAGCCCGGCACATGCACCTGCACCCAGGCATAGCCCGAGCACATGCACCCAGGCATAGCCCGGCACATGCACCTGCACCCAGGCATAGCCCGGCACATGCACCTGCACCCGGGCATAGCCCGAGCACCTGCACGCAGGCATAGCCCGGCACATGCACCTGCACCCAGGCATAGCCCGAGCACATGCACCCGCACGCAACTTGCATCCAGGCATAGCCCGGCACATGCACCTGCACCCAGGCATAGCCCGGCACATGCACCTGCACCCAGGCATAGCCCGGCACATGCACCTGCACCCAGGCATAGCCCGGCACCTGCACCCAGGCATAGCCCGGCACATGCACCTGCACCCAGGCATAGCCCAGCACATGCACCTGCACCCAGGCATAGCCCGGCACATGCACCTGCACCTGCACACAGGCATAACCCGAGCACATGCACCCGCACGCAACCTGCACCCAGGCATAGCCCGGCACATGCACCTGCACCCAGGCATAGCTCAGCACCTGCACCCAGGCATAGCCCGGCACATGCACCTGCACCCAGGCATAGCCTGGCACATGCACCTGCACCCAGGCATAACCCGAGCACATGCACCCGCACGCAACCTGCACCCAGCCATAGCCCAGCACATGCACCTGCACCCAGGCATAACCCGAGCACATGCACCCGCATGCAAAATTCACCCGCATGTAACCTGCACCCAGGCATAGTCCGAGCACATGCACCCACACGCAACCTGCACCCGCACGTAACCTGCACCCAGGCATAGTCCGAGCACATGCACCCGGACGCAACCTGCACCCGCATGTAACCTGCACCCGGCATAGCCCGGCACCTGCACCCAGGCATAGTCCGAGCACATGCACCCAGACATAGCCCGGCACATGCACCCGCGCGCAACATGCAACTGTACGCAACCTGCACACAGGCATACCCCGAGCACATGCACCTGCACGCAACATGCACCCGAACGCAACCTCCACCCAGGCATAGCCCGTGCACCTGCACCCAACCCGCACCCAGCACCACTCCCTGCTATCCTACCCATTTGCCTGCAGTTGGGAAAGCGCTAGGAAGCCATCAAAACGGCAGTAGTTGTGCTATGGACACCCCAATAGCATAACCAACTTCGAAGCGTAAAGTTTAACGTTGCAATGTGAAACTCACCTCCAGTCTGATGGAAAGGCTGCTCTCACCAAATGAAAAAGCCGAGAGCCTGCAGAAAGCCCCTTTTTAGCTGTAAACGGACGGGGCATGATGTTCTTATTGTGAAGCATTTTGCATGGCTTGACAAGGGCGGCCTTCAAAGAAAAATATTTCCTGAGGTGATGGCTCTCCTGGGAGCGAAATTCCACTCCTGGGAGCGACATGCCTCTATGCCTCTTCAGGGAGTGACGTGCCTCTTCAGGGAGCGACATGCCTCTTCAGGGAGCGACATGCCTCTTCTTGGAGCGACATGCCTCTTCTGGGAGCGACATGCCTCTTCTGGGAGCGACATGCAATGTGATCTTCCCTACAGCGGCAATAAGGGAAGCGTGTGCCAACTGCCCAATGAGATCTTCCCTACAGCGGCAATAAGGGCAGCATGTGCCAACTGCCCAATGAGATCTTCCCTACAGTCGCAATAAGGGCAGCATGTGCCAACTGCCCAATGAGATCTTCCCTACAGTCGCAACAAGGGCAGCATGTGCCAACTGCCTAATGAGATCTTCCCTACAGTGGCAATAAGGGCAGCGTGTGCCAACTGCCCAATCAGCTCTTCCCTACAGTGGCAATAAGGGCAGCGTGTGCAACTGCCCAATCAGATCCTCCCTACAGTGGCAACAAGGGCAGCGTGTGCCAACTGCCCAATGAGATCTTCCCTACAGTGGCAATAAGGGCAGCGTGTGCAACTGCCCAATGAGATCTTCCTACAGTGGCAATAAGGGCAGCGTGTGCCAACTGCCCAATGAGATCTTCCCTACAGTGGCAATAAGGGCAGTGCGTGCAACTGTGCAATTAAATCTTCTCTACAGCGGCAATAAGGGCAGCATGTGCCAACTGCCCAATGAGATCTTCCTACAGTGGCAATAAGGGCAGCATGTGCCAACTGCCCAATGAGATCTTCCTACAGTGGCAATAAGGGCAGTGTGTGCAACTGTGCAATGAAATCTTCTCTACAGCGGCAATAAGGGCAGCATGTGCCAACTGCCCAATGAGATCTTCCCTACAGTGGCAATAAGGGCAGCATGTGCCAACTGCCCAATGAGATCTTCCTACAGTGGCAATAAGGGCAGTGTGTGCAACTGTGCAATGAAATCTTCTCTACAGCGGCAATAAGGGCAGCATGTGCCAACTGCCCAATGAGATCTTTCTACAGTGGCAATAAGGGAAGCATTTGCCAACTGCCCAATGAGATCTTCCCTACAGTGGCAATAAGGGCAGCGTGTCCCAAGTGCCCAATGAGATCTTCCTTACAGTGGCAATAATGGCAGCATGTGCAACTGCCCAATGTGCTCTTCCCTACGGTGGCAGTAAGGGCAGCATGTGCAACTGCCCAATGAGATCTTCCCTACAGTGGCAAAAAGGGCAGCATGTGCCAACTGCCCAATGAGATCTTCCCTACAGTGGCAATAAGGGCAGCATGTGCCAACTGCCCAATGAGATCTTCCCTACAGTGGCAATAATGGCAGCGTGTGCAACTGCCCAATGTGCTCTTCCCTACGGTGGCAATAAGGGCAGTGCGTGCAACTGTGCAATGAGATCTTCTCTACAGCGGCAATAAGGGCAGCATGTGCCAACTGCCCAATGAGATCTTCCCTACAGTGGCAGTAAGGGCAGCATGTGCCAACTGCCCAATGAGATCTTCCTACAGTGGCAATAAGGGCAGCATGTGCAACTATGCCATGAGATCTTCTCTACAGTGGCAATAAGGGCAGCATGTGCCAACTGCCCAATGAGATCTTCCTACAGTGGCATTAAGAGCAGTGTGTGCAACTGTGCAATGAGATCTTCCCTACAGCGGCAATAAGGACAGCACATGCCAACTGCCCAATGAGATCTTCCTACAGTGGCAATAAGGGTAGCATGTGCCAACTGCCCAATGAGATCTTCCCTACAGTGGCAAAAAGGGCAGCATGTGCCAACTGCTCAATGAGATCTTCCCTACAGTGGCAATAAGGGCAGCATGTGCCAACTGCCCAATGAGATCTTCCCTACAGTGGCAATAAGGGCAGCATGTGCCAACTGCCCAATGAGATCTTCTCTACAGTGGCAATAAGGGCAACGTGTGCAACTGCCCAATGAGATCTTCCCTACAGTGGCAATAAGGGCAGCATGTGCCAACTGCCCAATGATATCTTCCTACAGTGGCAATAAGAGCAGCATGTGCCAAGTGCCCAATCAGCTCTTCTTACAGTGGCAATAAAGGCAGCATGTGCCAACTGCCCAATGAGATATTCCCTACAGTGGCAATAAGGGCAGCGTGTCCCAAGTGCCCAATGAGATCTTCCTTACAGTGGCAATAATGGCAGCATGTGCCAACTGCCCAATGAGATCTTCCTACAGTGGCAATAAGGGCAGCATGTGCCAACTGCCCAATGAGATCTTCCCTACAGTGGCAATAAGGGCAGCATGTGCCAACTGCCCAATGAGATCTTCCCTACAGTGGCAATAAGGGCAGCATTTGCCAACTGCCCAATCAGCTCTTCTTACAGTGGCAATAAAGACAGCATGTGCCAACTGCCCAATGAGATCTTCCCTACAGTGGCAATAAGGGCAGCATGTGCCAACTGCCCAATGAGATCTTCCTTACAGTGGCAATAATGGCAGCGTGTGCAACTGCCCAATATGGTCTTCCCTACTGTGGCAATAAGGGCAGCATTTGCCAACTGCCCAATCAGCTCTTCTTACAGTGGCAATAAAGACAGCATGTGCCAACTGCCCAATGAGATCTTCCCTACAGTGGCAATAAGGGCAGCATGTGCCAACTGCCCAATGAGATCATCCCTACAGTGGCAAAAAGGGCAGCATGTGCCAACTGTCCAATGAGATCTTCCCTACAGTGGCAATAAGGGCAGCATGTGCCAACTGCCCAATGGGATCTTCCCTACAGTGGCAATAAGGGCAGCATGTGCCAACTGCCCAAAGAGATCTTCTCTACAGTGGCAATAAGGGCAGCGTGTGCAACTGCCCAATGAGATCTTCCCTACAGTGGCAATAAGGGCAGTGTGTGCAACTGTGCCATGAGATCTTCTCTACAGTGGCAATAAGGGCAGCGTGTGCAACTGCCCAATGAGATCTTCCCTACAGTGGCAATAAGGGCAGCATGTGCCAACTGCCCAATGAGATCTTCCCTACAGTGGCAATAAGGGCAGCATTTGCCAACTGCCCAATCAGCTCTTCTTACAGTGGCAATAAAGGCAGCATGTGCCAACTGCCCAATGAGATTTTCCCTACAGTGGCAATAAGGGCAGCGTGTCCCAAGTGCCCAATGAGATCTTCCTTACAGTGGCAATAATGGCAGCGTGTGCAACTGCCCAATGTGCTCTTCCCTACAGTGGCAGTAAGGGCAGCATGTGCAACTGCCCAATGAGATCTTCCCTACAGTGGCAAAAAGGGCAGCATGTGCCAACTGCCCAATGAGATCTTCCCTACAGTGGCAAAAAGGGCAGCATGTGCCAACTGCCCAATGAGATCTTCCTTACAGTGGCAATAATGGCAGCGTGTGCAACTGTGCAATGAGATCTTCTCTACAGCGGCAATAATGGCAGCGTGTGCAACTGCCCAATGTGGTCTTCCCTACGGTGGCAGTAAGGGCAGCATGTGCAACTGCCCAATGAGATCTTCCCTACAGTGGCAATAAGGGCAGCATGTGCCAACTGCCCAATGAGATCTTCCCTACAGTGGCAATAAGGGCAGCATGTGCCAACTGCCCATTGAGATCTTCCTTACAGTGGCAATAATGGCAGCGTGTGCAACTGCCCAATGTGCTCTTCCCTACGGTGGCAGTAAGGGCAGCATGTGCAACTGCCCAATGTGCTCTTCCCTACGGTGGCAATAAGGGCAGTGCGTGCAACTGTGCAATGAGATCTTCTCTACAGCGGCAATAAGGACAGCACGTGCCAACTGCCCAATGAGATCTTCCCTACAGTGGCAATAAGGGCAGCATGTGCCAACTGCCCAATGAGATCTTCCCTACAGTGGCAATAAGGGCAGCATGTGCCAAGTGCCCAATGAGATCTTCCCTACAGTATCAATAAGGGCAGTGTGTGCCAACTGCCCAATGAGATCTTCTCTACATTGGCAATAAGGGCAGTGTGTGCAACTGCCCGATGAGATCTTCCCTACAGCGGCAATATACATCTGCAGCTGCTCCTTTTCTTTATTTTGAGCGAATGGCGCCGAGTGCTAGAATTGCCCTTGTATTCACACATATCCTCTCTTTTGTCACCAAGGTATCTCAAGCAGGAACCTTTAGCAATCAATCACTTCCCATTATCTGGGATTATCCATTGGTCACAGAGGCAGGATGTCGCTGCTTTCAGCATTCCCCGAATCATTGTGCAGTGTATCTACACATTATAAATTGACTGGATGTCTTCCAGGGCTCGCGGAAAGAATTGCTAGATCCTGTCATCCTTTGGACCCTCGAACATGCACACACAAATGCACCTTTACTTAAATGCCCCAGCGGACGACAAATGCTGAGGTGCAATAGCTGCCTAAGGGCACTTAAACCAAGAGAGAATCCCCCCAGCCCCCTCGCCCGTGGTGCACACACTACAAGCAGTGTTTCACCATTGTTGGAGCTCCTCTGTTCCACTTCACCACATAGCTCTACAACGGCTGGAGTGCCGGAGCCTCCAGCGGCCAACCCCCCAGGCATGGGAACCCCACAAGCAATTAATTCCAAACCACCCAGCCCGTAGGACATGAGTAACTTCACTCCTGCAGACTTGAACCCAAACAGGAGCCAAGCGTCTGAGTGTCTGTTCAGAAGCCGACAAAGATGGCAGACTCATAAATGACCAGAACGTTTGAGCACTCCCCCAGAAGCACGCGATAAGTCACGACCGACCCTAAAGGACCCAAGCCCGTGACTGCCCTCCAATGGTCCAACATTTTCTACTATGCTTCCCCTTCCAGGCATCTTAAGGGTTCACTCACTCAAACAATCTCCAACCCCACTAAGTTATTCTACCTTTTTATTAGTATTCTTTTTTTTAAATAATGGGTTAAAATGTTGCATTTTAGAGCAGAATTTATTTTTTAAAAAATTGGGTAAAAAGCCAAACAGTTTGCAATTGGTGCTGTTTGGGGGGGGGGGGCAGAGGGAAAGCATGGTGTTTTTCACTGGACATCTCTGATAGATATTCAGTAAAAAAAATACCATTCCTGTCCCCTGGGCTCCATAGCACCTCCGAAGGAGAGCTGATTTTGGCAGGTGGGGGATTGTGCAACAAAGGCATTTTTAAAATGACTTTGTTTTATAACCTCCCCAAACCCCCACTTGCTAAAATCGTCTCAACGGACCAACACATAAACACACACACACACACATTCACACAGAATTCATGCATCATTCACACAAGCACCCTTCACCATACACTAACTGATAGCACAAGCATATATGCTTCCATACACGTTTAAATAAAAAAGAAATGAACATAAACGTACCTTCTGCCCCGGTCCGGAGGTTTTCTCCCCAGCGCTCCAGCTCCTGCATCATGAACAGGAAGGGGTACTGAAATGCCCCGCTCCGGCCTGCTCTGTCCGTATGTGCGAGGAGGCGCAGGAGCTCCCCCTCGCACATACAGACATGCAGTTCCCAGCCAGCATTTCCAACGAGCGATGCAAGGCTGGCGAAGCAAAACACCTCAGCCTTTTTTTTTAATTTTCAGGCTGGGGTCTTTGCTGCTGTGTTGATGGGTGCAATTTGGACATATCTGAGTACTGTGTGGTTAGTGGCAAGAACACGCTGGGTATTAGTGTGCAGAAGGGAGCCTCATAAGGTACAGAAACGAGACCCCTGTCCGGACAGTCCATTGAATCCAGGTGATAACTCTATTACCCATGATCAAGTTCCTGAGGAGGCTCTGATTGCGGAACCACTGCTCTTGCCCCTTTCACTACCAATGGCGCCCCCTTCCCTAGTAGGCCAGGCTGCCGCAGCCAAACCAATACGCTTTGAGTGCAATATAGGCAACACAGTTAACAGGACCCTTTTCTTATTGTGTTTCAGGGAGTGAAGGAGTTCAAATGTGAGGTATGCGGCCGGGAGTTCACCCTTCAAGCCAACATGAAGCGCCACATGCTGATCCATGCCAGTGTGCGCCCCTACGAGTGCACCACCTGCTTCAAGACGTTTGTTCAAAAGCAAACACTCAAGACCCACATGATTGTGCACTCACCAGTCAAGCCTTTCAAATGCAAGGTAATGGATCACGCGCTCCAGATGTTCAGCATGGCGCGTATGCACGTCTTCATCCGCCATCTTGCTTTGGGACGCTATGTATAGGTATTGATGATGACTGTGCCATGTTTCAGCGCTGAGGCTAAGCTATAGATTCCAGCTTAAGGCGTCACTTAACATATCGGCCCTCTTGCGCCCTTGTGAAACCGGTCCCCGCAACAGCCACCACCCCATCACTGTGTCGGGGTTTCTGATTTCACTCCTTTGCTTTTGTCGTGGGCTGACCGTTCATGCATCTCGTTCCAGGTGTGTGGGAAGTCCTTCAACCGGATGTATAACCTGCTGGGGCACATGCACCTGCACGCCGGGAGCAAACCCTACAAATGCCCGTACTGTTCCAGCAAGTTCAACCTGAAGGGGAACTTAAGCCGCCACATGAAGGTGAAGCACGGCGTGGTGGACGTGAACCTGGACAGCCAAGGTGAGTAGCTGGGAGCACCTTGTGAAGGGGGTTCTCGGGTTTGCTGGCAAACTTATGTTCAAGTGAGGAGTGTATTCCTGTGATATATGATATGATATTTTATTTATAGCGCGCCTATACACAGGTGTTTCAGGGCACGAATAGTGTGGGGCGGGATAAACTGGGATTCGTGCTTCAGGAAGTTCAGCCTTCCGTGGGCAGCTTTCTGCAGCCTGTGGCCATGAAATGTTTCCGCAATTAAGGTCCATTACATCAATACGGCTTTGAAAGCTGCCCGTCACATCAGTTTGGTTTCTTGTGGCGGTGGACCGGGTAAATACTAGGAAAACCCATTATAAATGAGCTATGATTTTCCATTACAGGTTATGCAGAACATTGTTTGAAGCAAAAGTAATTTCTTGCAAAAAATGTTTTTATTGCTTTCTTTTTTTGGTCTTTAAATGTATACTGTACCCCCAAATGCAAGCACACAAAATGAAGTTCAGGACCAATTCTGGAGTAGGAGACGGACTTCATTACGAGTTGGCCAGTACGCGGAAAAGGGGCAGTAATTGATTAACCACCTTTTTTTTTGCTCTGCCAAATTAAGGTTCACCAAAAATGGACGCTAATTCCTGCGGCAAAATTAACACCAATTGCCAAACTCGGAATGAGGCCCAGTGAGCTTAGGGCCCTTTAGAAACGTGCATATGTAATGGATGGGATCTCACCGAATAACTCAAAATCATGGTAACCGAAGCAACTCAGCAAGATGGCAAAGTACTCTTTTATTAACAATTCTCTAAAACAGAGTTACAATGAACATCAACGGACGTACGCTCAATTTCTCTCAGCAATATTCAAACAAAACATAGCTTTTATATCAAAAATACATCAGAGATGACATCATACTACGTGACAATAATGAAAAACCTACTAAGGGTCGGGATTGGCTTGAGGGGAACATCTAAGTATACTTTCTATAGGATCTAGGATTGTGATTGGCTGCCCACTAGCAGGTGGACAACATATGCCTACCTCTAAAACATGTCAACTTCATAAACATTAGATACACACTTTCTCATTGGTTTTCAAACGATAAGGTCCATTGTTATGGACCACTATAATTGGTTGGCACGCTTGTGCCAGGTCTGGAACGTTCGTTTCATTAACAGCACCTAAGCCCAGACCCAGGTGCAAGGAGATGGGGCATTACACTTCCTCCCACCCAATTAGGCCAGCATCTCTCATCGCCCATGCCTTCTGGCATGAAGATTGTCTTTGAACTTGGCCTTGCAAAGTATCCTTGTCCTTTAGAAAACATGGGAGTGAGAGCACTCGCTATCGTGTTCTGGGACTTCAAGTTCAAACTCTATTGTCCTCCTTGGCTCACGTGACAGGAGACCACGATCTGGTCGATTTTGCAGGTTTTAAATGCTCTAAATGGATTAAACGTGGCACTCTTGGTGTTCTTTCTTTGCACCTTAAAAGGGATGATTCATCCTTTGCACATATGTTATATTCCAGAATAGGTAGCTGACCTTGGCTGCTTCAGTCTTGACTCCAGGCCAGACAGCCTCGTCTTGCAGCTCCATGGTTCTGCTTATTCTTGCTCCTACACAGCTTTCCCTTCTCGCTTCATGGGTCCTGGCTTACTAAATTCATGACACCGATGTCCAGCTCCTATACAATGGTGGCTTTGCCTGCATTCTATTCACTACGTATAGCCAGCTTCTATGATGACTTAGTCTACTTGCGTTCCAGCGTCTGTACAATTATTGAACAGTAGATTTTCTGCAGCACTTTATGCACGTGTATTCTCCTTTTTCGCATTTAGTTCATTTGATTCTTTTCTTCGTCATTAGTCTCTTCAGGATCGATACATCTTCTTCAGCCAGTAACACTAGACGTTGTTCACACTCTTTTGTGACGTCGCTGGCTTGTTTTCTTTGTTCCTTCTCATATTCCTTCAGGGAGTTCCTCCCTCAATGTGTCATCCCTTCGGGGATACATTCGATAGGGTTGTCTCAATGTGTATCTTCTCTCAAACACACGCTGCTGTATTGGCACAAGCACTGGTGTCAAATGCGGCCCAATCTCAGGCTTCCAACATATGGGTGTTAGGGGGCGGGGTTTCCTGCAGAGGCCGGCAGCCGCTCCTCTACACCACTGGCCTTATTTAACTGTACACAAGCATGTTCATGGGGCATCAGCGTTTCTCTTACAGGTTTACAAACAAAAATACAAGAGGCAGAACTGTGCATCCATAAGTAGGCGGTACGGGTGAATGAAGCGTGTACCGATAGGCGCCTTGAAGCAGCTGGTGCAGAACTGCGCACTTACGCATCACCAACACAATTATAAAGAATGCCATGAAAAGCTGGGTGAGCTCCATCTTCAAAGCATGGATTCCCAGGGCAAAAAGGTCCCACCCGGTGAATTAGGTGGGAGCATCCCACCCCTCACTCTTTGTTGTGGGGGGTTCTGTGTTTGTGTATGTATTGTGTGTCAGTAAATGAATGAAGGCATATGTGTATACATATACATGCCCTTGTCCGTAGCTTACCATCTTTGAGTGAGATAAGAATGGACAATAAATGGCGCAGAGCGCGTTTCCTGGTGCATCAGTGCTCTATAGCGCTTGGATCAATATTCAGACTTGGAGAATATTTCATGACCACCTCTTCTCCTCTAAGCCTCCAGTAGAGCAATGCTGGTTCATTCCCAAGACTGCGAGGCTGCAGCTCAAGGTTCATTCTCTGATCCTTGAGGCAGAGGTGAGGATTGCACTTCAGGCCAGAATAGCAACATCCTGCCCTTCATTTCTTTTGATTGCTGTTGCAGCAGTGGCGGGACACGAGGGCGAGGGGCTTTTCTAGTGTTCATTCTGTCTCTGCTGCCTGCCACCTCTGCCCTCTTTACTTGTGGCAAGTCTCATCCCCTTCTTCCAGAAGGGAGAGTCCTCACCCTCCTGCTGCTCTGATCTCATCTGGGCAGAGGCTCGGATTAAAGCCCTACGCGCCCGTGCTCTACCTGTCCAAGGCCTGGTGAATCCAGGTGAAACTAAAGCCCTACGTGCCCATGCTCTACCCTTTCAAGGCCTGGTGAATCAAGGGAAGAATAAAGCCCTACGTGCCCGTGCTCTACCCATCCAAGGCCTGGTGAATCAAGGGAGGTCTAAAGCCCTACGTGCCTGTGCTCTACCCGTCAAAGGCCTGGAGAATCCAGGGAGGGCTAAAGCCCTATGTGCCTGTCCCCTCCCCGTCAGAGGCCTGGAGAATCAAGGGAAGACTAAAACCCTACGTGCCCGTGCTCTACCCGTCCAAGGCCTGGTGAATCCAGGTGAAACTAAAGCGCTATGTGCCTGTGCTCAACCCGTCCAAGGCCTGGTGAATCAAGAGAAGACTAAAGCCCTACGCGCCCATGCTCTACCCGTCCAGGGCCTGGTGAATCCAGGTGAGACTAAAGACCTACGTGCCCGTCCTCTACCCGTCCAAGGCCTGGTGAATCAAGGGAAGACTAAAGCCCTACGCGCCCATGCTCTACCCGTCCAGGGCCTGATGAATCCAGGTGAGACTAAAGCCCTGCGCCTTCCAGGGCTCACGTTGCCTTCACTTCTACACGACTGCTGCAAATGATTCCTCATTAGTGCAAAATACCCATTTCAATGCTGTTTATTTAATGGAAGTGGTGTCAGCCAATTCACATGACGTTTAATCCTGACCGCTTCTCCCCCCCCCTGACCCTTCCCTTGCTACTTCATGCCCTTTTATGATTACTACGTCTTGCCTCTGCCAAATATATATTCTGTTATCAGCTGCTTGTATCTCGGAATTTCATTTGGTACCATTTCGGTCATTGCCAACTTATGTTTGTTTATTGTGTTTATATAGCGCTTTACATCATAACAACAAGAATACAATCACAGTAGAAGCAAATACAAATATGAGTCAAACCAGTAATACAGCAACTAGAACAATTTGCCAGTGAAGATAAATGTTATGTTATGTTATGTTAGCAGTACTTGTATAGCGCACCGTCACCAACGGAATTGGTCCCCAGGCGCTCTGACGGATCTGTAAACAGGAAGGGTGGGTAGGGTTAGTCGGGAGAGTAGGAGAAGTGGTGTGCTGTTGGCAGCTTCAGCTCGGTATACACCGAGTGCTGGGGATTGGAGCTAGTATCTGATCGGATGAAGACCTCGAGTGCTGTGGGTGAAGTTTATGTGTTGTTGATGCGGTGTGGTAAAGTGCATGCGGATTGCTGGGAGAGAGATGGTTGTGTGGTTTTGTGTGGGTTTCTAGTATGCAGAAGATTGAGAGTTGGGTTAGTAGGGTCTGTATCCTGGTTCAGGTACTTATGATTCTGTTAGAGTTGTAAACCTGTGGGCTCAGATGTTGCTGGTTCCTCAAGGGCCGACTTGTTTTGGTGGTGATGCGCTGATCCACCTGTATCCCATTGAGTATAGTTTGGATTGGTGGGTGCGTCTGAACCTACTCTTCAGGTGTGGGACTGGCTGGGTGATATCTATTCTCAGTTTGGTCGTGTTGTGACTGTATCCCATTTGGTCCTTTAGTATGTCTTGGGATATTTACCTCAGTTTTTCCCACTGATTGATCGGTGTGTATCGCGGTCGCTCTACGCTCATTGATGTTTTTAGTTATGTCGGTGCCCCTGTGGCTAGTCTTTTTAATTATGATGTGAAGAGCCAGGTTTTGAGTAGTTTCCTGAATAATAGGTGGTTTCTTGTGTTGCGTATGTACTTTGGAAGGTCGTTCCAGGTTTTCGGGGCTTGGTGAGAGAAGGAGGATCCTCCAAGTTTTCTTTTGTTGTAGGGCTTCGGTTCCAGGCGGATGTCCATGCTTGATCTGAGCATTCTTGTTGGTTGATATAGGTGCAGTTTTTCTCTTAGGAACTCTGCGCCTTCGTTGTGTACTGCTCTGTGCGTAATGCACATGGTTTTGAATTTTATTTGTTGTTTTATTGGTAGCCAATGTAGTGTTTTCAGCGCTGGTGTGGTGTGTTCTCTTCGGGGTAGTTTCAGAAGTAGTTTGGCTGCCGCGTTTTGAATGCGTTGTAGTTTTTTTAGGAGTCTTTCAGGCATGCCTAGGTATAGGCTATTGGCATAGTCTAGTTTGGACATGACGAGGGTGATGATGGTGGTCGTTTTGTTGGCGAACGATAAAAACAGTAAGACTCTCTTTGCCGCTCGCAGGAGGAAGAAGCATTTCTTGAGGAGAGCGTTTACTTGTGGCTCTAGCGTGAGATTGTCCATCAGAACCCCCAGATTTTTTACAATCGCCGTGGGTGCTGGGGTTGTCCCAAGTTCCCTTGGCCAAGGGATGAATTGGTTTTCCCCTCCATTTTTTGTGACGATCATTATTTCAGTTTTGCCTGGGTTGATTTTGAGTGAATTGGAGTTCATCCAGAAGAATACATTGCAGAGGCAGTTTTCTAGCGTTGAGTTTCTTTCCGGGTTGTCTTGTATTTTGAAGATTATTTGTGTATCATCAGCATAGTTGTAGCATGTGAGGCCGTGGCTTTTGATGATTCTAATCAGTAGATACAGGTAGATGTTGCATAGTAGTGGCGAGAAGGATGATCCTTGTGGTACTCCACAGGTGGAATCTCTCGGGCTGGATTTGAAGGGTTTCATCCATACATTTTTTGTTCTGTTTGTTAGGAAAGATTTGATCCATAGTAGGGCGGTGTCTGTTATTCCAAGTCCTTCTAATCTTGTTATGAGGGTGTCATGGTCGACTGTGTCAAATGCTGCCGATAGGTCTAGGAGTATCTGCGTTGATTTTTAGATCGTCCCATATTGAGAGTAGAGCTGATTACGTTCCTCTCAGTGGTCTGAAGCCAACTTGTGCTTGGTCTAGTAGGCCGTGCTCTTCTATAAACTCTTGGGTCGTTTTGTATATGTACGTTTCGAGCAGCTTGGCTGTATATGGGATGTTGGAGATGGGTCTGTAGTTGGAGAGGTCCTCTACGTTTCCCGCTGTATCTTTGAGTAGTGGCCTGATGTATGCAGTTTTGAAGGCTTGTGGCACTTTCCCAGTTGGGATGGAATGGTTGAGGACGTTCCTGTGATATTTCATGGGCGTTCCTTGTTTAAGAATCGATTTGTATATGTCTGGTGGGCATGGGTCTTCGGGGGACCCTGAGTTATTGCTTTCATTCACCAGTTTGACAAATGTCTCCACTGATATTTCTGGAAAGATTTGTAGTTTGTTTGGGTGCTCCTCCTGGGTGTGGGTTGGGGTTGTGGTCAGATCAGACGGTCTGCTTTGAATGGTTTGTTGGATGTTGGTGATTTTGTATTTGAAGTGGTCGGCAAGGTTGTTGCAGAGTTTCGCGGACGGAGTTGGCGAGTTGTCACATCCCGGAGGGTTTTTGATTTCGTTTATGATTTTGAAGAGCTCTTTTTGGGTATTTGGTGCTTCGAAGATTTGGTTGTCATAGTGTTTCCTCTTTGCTTTTTGTGTTTCCTTTTTGTAAGCCCGGTTGTGTTGAAGGAATTTCAGTTTGTTCGCCGCGTTGTTTTGTTTTCTCCAATCAAGTTCTAGTCTTCGTTTTTTTCTTTTCATTGTGCAAAGTAGGAGGGGGAACCATTTTGCCATTGCCCGTTTATGAGAAGAAGGGAAGGGTTTTTCTTTGGCGATGTTGTCTATAGTAGTTGTGATCCAGGAATGCAGCCGGGTTACCTTTTTGTCCAGGTCATCTTCTTCCATAAATGTTGGGTGTGGTTTGTTTAGCTCCAGGAGTTCATGCAGGTCTGAGTTTTTGAGGTTCTCCAGTTTCTTCTCATGGTTTTCATTGTTTTGGTTGGTTGATTTTGTTAGCCTGGTCATTTTGATTACGAAGGGGATGATGAGATGGTCGCTCCAGGGTATTTGGATTGGGGATGCCGCGGTGAGGAGTAATTGGTTGGCGAATATTGCGTCAAGTGTATGCCCTGCCGAGTGGGTTGCTCCTTTGACTAGTTGTTGTAGGTTCATTGCTGCTAGTTGGCTGGTTAGCGATTTTTGTGTGGTTGTGCTTTCTCCTTCAAACCAGATGTTGAAGTCTCCTAGGAGTATCAGGTGATTGTGTTTGATGGCTAGGACAGTGATTGCTTCTGTGAAGGAGTCTACGAAGGTTGCATCGTAGGTTGGTGGTCTATATATTAGTACGAATTTCAAGTTTGTTTTGGATGTTACGGCTAGACGTATGATTAGGGATTCACATTTATCGATGATAAGTGGGTCTTCCAGTTTGATATCCAGGTATTCCTTGTGAATGATTGCCAGCCCTCCCCCTCTTTTGGTTTTTCTGTTTGATTGGACGCATTTGAAGTATTCAGGCAGCCAGTTGTTGAGGGTGATCTTATAATTGCTTATAATTGTCATCTAGCCAGGTTTCTGTTACAAATAAGATGTCGACCCCTCCGTCGCAGAGCAGATCGTATATCTCGGTGGCATGTTTTGACATTGATCTTGCATTGAAGAGGTTGCAGTGGATCTTACTGGTGTGGTTTTGCTTGTTGGTTGTACCTTGTTTTGGTTTGTGGTTGTTCGGTTGCGGTTCATCATTGTTGGCGTTGATTGGGGGTGTATGAGGATCAGCGGAGGCTGCATCTTCATTGAAGCGGTCTGATAGATTGAGAGCTCGGGTTGTTCAGTGGTGTTTCTTCCCCGTTTGTGCTGATTAGGTGAAGGTCCATGAAGCCTTCTTTGATGAATTGGTCAGATAGGTTCATGTTTGGGTTGTTGGTTATAAGATCTTCGTCGTCGCTTTGTCCGGTATGGCGCGGGTGTTGAGGGTGTGCTTCTGTTCTTGTGATGTATGGGGTGATATGGTCGGACTCTGGCCACCTTCTTGGGTGTTCCCATCTTTTCTCTAGTTGTCTCGGGATGTTCTTTGTCTGTCTTTATGTCTTTGTGTCATTGGGGTATCCTGGTTCTGGGGTTGTTGCGAGGTATTGTAAAAGATATACGGAGTTTTCCCTTTGGAGTTTTGTTCTGGTTGTTTTGGTTTTGGTGTTGTGTTTCTTTTATTTGAGGTTGTTGCTTTGGTGGTAGGTTAGATTGTGTGTCTGTGTTCAGTGCAGCCTTGTCTTATGCCTTGAGGGAATGAATGAGGGAAGAAGGGGTCGAGAGGGGAAGGGAGTGGGGAACAGCAAGTGAGATCAGGTGAAGGCGAGAGAGGAGGAGTGGGGACTTAAGAGAAAACGAGGCAAGGGGAGAGAGGTAAGATGAGGATAAAAAAGGGGGGAGAGGGGACCCTGAATGAGGATCAAAGTATCAGGGAGGGGAGTGGAGAAGAAGAGATTTTAAGGAGACACGAAAGGAGGAATAGGTGGGGATGGAATGGATAGAGAGAGGACGGGAGTTCCAGCGGAGGGGGGCAAGGAGCTGAAAGGAGTGAAAACGAGGGGAGGTGCATGGGGACGTAGATGCAACTTATGGTTGCATCTACGTCACCTTTTGCTTCAACTGTTTGTTTATTACTTACTGTATGTAAATACCTTCTCCTGTAACCAAGCCTCTTAAGTATCCTTGCATTGTTCTGTAACTAAGTTCTCAAGTATTCGTGTCATGTTCGCGCCCAGCTATCTGAGGGTTTTGGTTTTGCGCTATATTAAATAAATAAACAAACAAACAAATATAAGGGTTTTTTGTCACTGAAGGCATTTTTCCCTATTGGGTTCTTTCTTTTAATTAATGTTTTCAGTAATTGATCAGGAAGCACCTGCTTTTGCACTTCTGGGCAGCATCTTGGACTGATTGGGAAATTAGGGCTGGATCCGATCCCTGGAGCAGAAACCTTCTCATTTTCAGATCCGCGAGCAAGGGCGACTGCTCTGGGGAGTGTGTGCTCTGGGAGCGCTGGTGGGAAAAGTGCCAAAGTCTGCCCTGGGGTACAGTGCCACCCTGTGGCCCAGAACTGCTATTTACAAACAACCCAGGAGCTGAAAAAATTAAATCTCTGCCCAAGGGTCGCCTGGCGCAGGCATGCTGGCCCTCCATATCTGGTAGAAGGGTCACCTGGCACTGGTAGAAGGGTTGCCTGGCGCAGGCATGCTGGCCCTCCATATCTGGTGGAGTCACCTGGCGCAGGAATGCTGGCCCTCCATATCTGGTAGAAGGGTCACCTGGCGCAGGCATGCTGGCCCTCCATATCTGGTAGAAGAGTCACCTGGCGCAGGCATGCTGGCCCTCCATATCTGGTAGAAGGGTCGCCTGGTGCAGGCATGCTGGCCCTCCATATCTGGTAGAAGAGTCACCTGGCGCAGGCATGCTGGCCCTCCATATCTGGTGGAGTCACCTGGCGCAGGCATGCTGGCCGTCCATATCTGGTAGAAGAGTGACCTGCTGCAGGCATGCTGGCCGTCCATATCTGGTAGAAGAGTGACCTGCTGCAGGCATGCTGGCCCTCCATATCTGGTAGAAGGGTCACCGGGCGCAGGCATGCTGGCCCTCCATATCTGGTAGAAGGGTCACCGGGCGCAGGCATGCTGGCCCTCCATATCTGGTACAAGGGTCGCCTGGCGCAGGAGCTGGCCCTCCATATCTGGTAGAAGGGTCGCCTGGCGCAGGCATGCTGGCCCTCCATATCTGGTAGAAGAGGCGCCTGGCGCAGGCATGCTGGCCCTCCATATCTGGTGGAGTCACCTGGCGCAGGAATGCTGGCCCTCCATATCTGGTGGAGTCACCTGGCGCAGGAATGCTGGCCCTCCATATCTGGTAGAAGGGTCACCTGGCGCAGGCATGCTGGCCCTCCATATCTGGTAGAAGAGTCACCTGGCGCAGGCATGCTGGCCCTCCATATCTGGTGGAGTCACCTGGCGCAGGCATGCTGGCCCTCCATATCTGGTAGAAGGGTCACCTGGCGCAGGCATGCTGGCCCTCCATATCTGGTGGAGTCACCTGGCGCAGGCATGCTGGCCCTCCATATCTGGTAGAAGAGTCACCTGGCGCAGGCATGCTGGCCCTCCATATCTGGTGGAGTCACCTGGCGCAGGCATGCTGGCCCTCCATATCTGGTAGAAGGGTCACCTGGCGCAGGCATGCTGGCCCTCCATATCTGGTGGAGTCACCTGGCGCAGGCATGCTGGCCCTCCATATCTGGTAGAAGGGTCGCCTGGCGCAGGCATGCTGGCCCTCCATATCTGGTGGAGTCACCTGGTGCAGGCATGCTGGCCCTCCATATCTGGTGGAGTCACCTGGCGCAGGCATGCTGGCCCTCCATATCTGGTAGAAGAGGCGCCTGGCGCAGGCATGCTGGCCCTCCATATCTGGTGGAGTCACCTGGCGCAGGCATGCTGGCCCTCCATATCTGGTGGAGTCACCTGGCGCAGGCATGCTGGCCCTCCATATCTGGTGGAGTCACCTGGCGCAGGCATGCTGGCCCTCCATATCTGGTAGAAGGGTCGCCGGGCGCAGGCATGCTGGCCCTCCATATCTGGTAGAAGGGTCGCCGGGCGCAGGCATGCTGGCCCTCCATATCTGGTGGAGTCACCTGGCGCAGGCATGCTGGCCCTCCATATCTGGTAGAAGGGTCGCCGGGCGCAGGAGCTGGCCCTCCATATCTGGTAGAAGGGTCGCCTGGCGCAGGAGCTGGCCCTCCATATCTGGTAGAAGGGTCGCCTGGCGCAGGCATGCTGGCCCTCCATATCTGGTGGAAGGGTCGCCTGGCGCAGGCATGCTGGCCCTCCATATCTGGTAGAAGGGTCGCCTGGCGCAGGAGCTGGCCCTCCATATCTGGTAGAAGGGTCGCCTGGCGCAGGCATGCTGGCCCTCCATATCTGGTGGAAGGGTCGCCTGGCGCAGGCATGCTGGCCCTCCATATCTGGTGGAGTCACCTGGCGCAGGCATGCTGGCCCTCCATATCTGGTGGAGTCACCTGGCGCAGGCATGCTGGCCCTCCATATCTGGTAGAAGGGTCACCTGGCGCAGGCATGCTGGCCCTCCATATCTGGTGGAGTCACCTGGCGCAGGCATGCTGGCCCTCCATATCTGGTGGAGTCACCTGGCGCAGGCATGCTGGCCCTCCATATCTGGTGGAGTCACCTGGCGCAGGCATGCTGGCCCTCCATATCTGGTAGAAGGGTCGCCGGGCGCAGGCATGCTGGCCCTCCATATCTGGTGGAGTCACCTGGCGCAGGCATGCTGGCCCTCCATATCTGGTAGAAGGGTCGCCGGGCGCAGGAGCTGGCCCTCCATATCTGGTAGAAGGGTCGCCTGGCGCAGGAGCTGGCCCTCCATATCTGGTAGAAGGGTCGCCTGGCGCAGGCATGCTGGCCCTCCATATCTGGTGGAAGGGTCGCCTGGCGCAGGCATGCTGGCCCTCCATATCTGGTAGAAGGGTCGCCTGGCGCAGGAGCTGGCCCTCCATATCTGGTAGAAGGGTCGCCTGGCGCAGGAGCTGGCCCTCCATATCTGGTAGAAGGGTCGCCTGGCGCAGGCATGCTGGCCCTCCATATCTGGTGGAGTCACCCGGCGCAGGCATGCTGGCCTTCCATATCTGGTAGAAGGGTCGCCGGGCGCAGGCATGCTGGCCCTCCATATCTGGTAGAAGGGTCGCCGGGCGCAGGCATGCTGGCCCTCCATATCTGGTAGAAGGGTCGCCTGGCGCAGGAGCTGGCCCTCCATATCTGGTAGAAGGGTCGCCGGGCGCAGGCATGCTGGCCCTCCATATCTGGTGGAGTCACCCGGCGCAGGCATGCTGGCCCTCCATATCTGGTAGAAGGGTCGCCTGGCGCAGGAGCTGGCCTTCCATATCTGGTAGAAGGGTCGCCGGGCGCAGGAGCTGGCCTTCCATATCTGGTAGAAGGGTCGCCGGGCGCAGGCATGCTGGCCCTCCATATCTGGTAGAAGGGTCGCCTGGCGCAGGAGCTGGCCTTCCATATCTGGTAGAAGGGTCGCCGGGCGCAGGCATGCTGGCCCTCCATATCTGGTAGAAGGGTCGCCGGGCGCAGGCATGCTGGCCCTCCATATCTGGTAGAAGGGTCGCCTGGCGCAGGAGCTGGCCCTCCATATCTGGTAGAAGGGTCGCCGGGCGCAGGCATGCTGGCCCTCCATATCTGGTAGAAGGGTCGCCGGGCGCAGGCATGCTGGCCCTCCATATCTGGTAGAAGGGTCGCCTGGCGCAGGAGCTGGCCCTCCATATCTGGTAGAAGGGTCGCCGGGCGCAGGAGCTGGCCCTCCATATCTGGTAGAAGGGTCGCCTGGCGCAGGAGCTGGCCTTCCATATCTGGTAGAAGGGTCGCCGGGCGCAGGCATGCTGGCCCTCCATATCTGGTAGAAGGGTCGCCGGGCGCAGGCATGCTGGCCCTCCATATCTGGTAGAAGGGTCGCCTGGCGCAGGAGCTGGCCCTCCATATCTGGTAGAAGGGTCGCCTGGCGCAGGCAAGCTGGCCCTCCATATCTGGAAGAGCACGCAAAGCACATTGGTCTCCCGGCGTGATCATGGAAGGGACCCCGTCTTTCCCAATAGTTCCTTGGTGATCACGGGCGAGCCACTGATTGGCAGGGGCGGCGCCCACATGCCAGACATGAATTGCTCTGCCAGCGTTAAGGCAGCTCTCCTTGGCACGCTTTCAGAGGTCGCCCGTTTTGTGCTGCTCGTGGCTAGCGAAGCCCCGATGTTCTGTCTAAATGACATAGGCTTGCTTGACCTTTGCAGTCACATGTCCAGTCCTCACGCCCCCCGGTTATTTGGCCTTCCTTGCCAGCATTCTTCCAGAACACAGCGAGATGGGAAGACCTTGTAACGTTTCTTTCTTTGAACTTTCAAGTCTAGTGGGAGAGCCCTGCCAGCTGCTGCTGAAGCTCCACTAGAGTCATCACCTGTTGGATGGAGAAAGTCCTGATCAATAGGTTTGCTTGCACCAAAACCTTCTCTCTGCCGCTCCCCAGTGCTCGCCTGCAGGCAGAGATTACAAAGATGTTCCACCTGGCCTTTAAGCACGCCAAGTTAGAGGTTTTCACCTGCAGTCCTGACACACAGGCCTTCGCAGGTCATCTTCCTCTCTCATTTATTTACATGTCCTCAGGCTGAGGGGGAACCCTCACACCGGTATCCACCCGTGCAAAAGGTTCCAAACCTCTTCCTCAAAGAAAGAAGCATTTGGAATGTATTTTGTGGCCACTTTCTTAGTTAATGTGGGCCAGATTTATGAGTTACTTCACTATGCTGCTAGTAGTTTTGACCATTCTTGCTAAATACAGATTTAAAAAGCACAATGTGCATAACGCTATCACAATCCTACCCCTTGGGAACTATTAAAACAGTGCCACGAAATGAATGAATTGTCATTTGCAACTGTGGGCCACTTTTTCATTGGCGCATGAGACAATTGTATACCCTAGTCCGACCCTGCTGGCGGACACTCCAATTCATTGCACCCCTTTTGCAGAGCTGACCATAGCTCTCTGCAAGCAGGTAAACAGTATATCCTTCAAATCTGATCTCCTGTAGGGTTAGTAGGGTTACTCTCAGATTCCTACCCGTAGCAGGTGCCCCATTACTAGGCCACTTACTCATGTCATTAGCATCCTCCAAAAACATGGCTCTAATATGGAGCAAAGTCACAAAGTGAAGCCTGTATCCTCGCCATATTAAAGTCGTGACCCCCAATGTGACCCTCAAAACACACTTAAAGACATTGCTACACTGTTAGGGCGTCATGCACCATTCCACAGGCCCTGGATCTCCTTTCCAGAATAACTTGTAGAGCCGAATGACCCACCTTTTCAGAATACTATATAGAGCTGGATGACTCTCCTTTCCAGAATAATATATACAGCTGGATGACTCTCCTTTCCAGAATACTATCTACAGCCTGGATGACTCTCCTTTCCAGAATACTATCTACAGCCTGGATGACTCTCCTTTCCAGAATACTATGTAGAGCCGGATGACTCTCCTTTCCGGAATTCTATGTAGAGCCCGGATGACTCTCCAGAATACTATGTAGAGCCCGGATGACTCTCCTTTCCAGAATACTATGTAGAGCTGGATGACTCTCCTTTCCAGAATACTATGTAGAGCCGGATGACTCTCCTTTCCGGAATTCTATGTAGAGCCCGGATGACTCTCCAGAATACTATGTAGAGCCCGGATGACTCTCCTTTCCAGAATACTATGTAGAGCCTGGATGACTCTCCTTTCCAGAATACTATGTAGAGCCGGATGACTCTCCTTTCCAGAATACTATGTAGAGCCGGATGACTCTCCTTTCCAGAATAATATGTAGAGCTGGATGACTCTCCTTTCCAGAATAATATGTAGAGCTGGATGACTCTCCTTTCCGGAATACTATGAAAAACCCGGATGACTCTCCTTTCCAGAATACTATGAAGAGCCCGGATGACTCTCCTTTCCAGAATACTATGTAGAGCCGGATGACTCTCCTTTCCAGAATACTATGTAGAGCCGGATGACTCTCCTTTCCAGATTACGATGTAGAGCCGAATGACTCACCTTTCCAGAATACTATGTAGAGCTGGATGACTCTCCTTCCCAGAATAATATGTAGAGCTGGATGGCTCTCCTTTCTGGAATACTATGAAGAGCCCGGATGACTCTCCTTTCCAGAATACTATGAAGAGTCCGGATGACTCTCCTTTCCAGAATACTATGTAGAGCTGGATGACTCTCCTTTCCAGAATACTATGTAGAGCCGGATGACTCTCCTTTCTGGAATACAATGAAGAGCCCGAAAGACTCGCCTTTCCAGAATACTATGTAAAGCTGGGTAACTCTCCTTTCCAGAATACTATGTAAAGCTGGGTGACTCTCCTTTCCAGAATACTATGAAGAGCTCGGATGACTCTCCTTTCCAGAATACTATGAAGAGCTCGGATGACTCTCCGTTCCAGAATACTATGTAAAGCTGGGTGTCTCTCCTTTCCAGAATACTATGTAGAGCTGGGTGACTCTCCTTTCCAGAATACTATGTAGAGCTGGGTGATTCTCCTTTCCAGAATACTATGTAGAGCTGGGTGACTCTCCTTTCAAGAATACTATGTAGAGCTGGGTGACTCTCCTTTCTAGAATACTACTTACAGCCTAGAAGACTCTCCTTTACAGAATACTGTGTTGAGCCGGATGACTCTCCTTTCCAGAATACTATATAGAGCCAGATGACTCTCTTTTCCAGAATACTATGTAGAGCCAGATGACTCGCCTTTCAAGAATACTATGTAGAGCTGGGTGACCCTCCTTTCCAGAATACTATGTAGAGCCAGATGACTCTCCTTTCCAGAATACTATGTAGAGCCAGATGACTCTCCTTTCCAGAATACTATGTAGAGCACGGATGACTCTCCAGAATACTATGTAGAGCATGGATGACTCTCCTTTCCAGAACAGCATCAGCGCTTCGAAGCCATAACAATGGCAGTAGGAGCTACACACATATCAAGTGGCATAGCATCACTGAAAAGAAGGATCAGAACCTATTGCGATACTAACAGGTTTCTAAGAAGAAAGTCAACCACAATGGCCAACGCTACAAAAACTGCGCTTTTGCCCACAATCTATACAGGGAAGCCGGGTGGGGGGGGGGGGTCACACTATATGTGTGGTGGGGGAAGGAGGAAGGGCGTGTTGGGGGACGAAAAAGTGGTTTGGGGATGAAACCCCTGATTTAAAGTAATTTCTGCCAACGCGCAATAAGATGGGGGTGGGGATGGGTAGTGGGTCGGGAGATCGGGATAAAACCTCTCAAAATAGCAATTTTTATGGGTGGGATTTTGGACATGGAACTCTTCTAAAATGTTTTCCACTTCCATTGGTCTCACGTCTGGGTTTGTTTGCGGGGTTGTACCAGTTCCTTTTCCCGCCCTCAGTACTGTTCAGGTTGCATGCATCTTACTTGGACTGCCAAGTATAGAAAGTATTTCTAGTTTCTTGTATGGCGGCCGGCGGGCTGGCGGCCATCTTGGTGAAGTATCGCTGTGGGAGCAGAAGCACTTTCACACACCCTTGGACAGTGGTAAATACCTTCCTCTGCTGACCCACACCGGCAGCGGAACCGCTGGGCTCCTCCAGTGTCTGCCCAATCTTCTGCTGAAGTGCTGCAGGAGGATGGGGGGGGGCAATTATTGCTGTATGAGCGCCTTGCCATGTGTTACTCTCTCATTGGAAATAACGCACCTATAGAGTGGCTTATTACTATCACTCCTTAAAGAAGAAAGTCTGGACTATTCTGGCAAGCATGTTACCACCTGGCACAGGTCTGCCACTAACGTCTGCTTTGCCTGTTTTACAGATCAAGCGGGGGGCGCACCAGAGGCGGAGAACCTCGACACTGACGGCCACCAGGGCATGGAGGACTACGAGGAAAGCTCCTTTGGCTGCGGAGAGGCGGAGAATGGCACAGATGAGGGCGCAATGGCTGATCAGGCCATTCAAGAAATGGCCTACTACAACGTCCTGTAGCGATGGAAGCCGGCACCGGCGCGCTGCCACACTGCGCTGCCAGGCGGATGCCAAGGGAAGCGGCTAGGCTTTGGCTGTCAGGAGGCGCTCTTCTGGAGGACTGTAATGGTGATAGGTGGGCCTCGAGCTCCTGAAGAACCGTAGATGGCCTTGAGGGCCGCTCCCTGAGGGTTGCCTCGCTGGACCAAGCAGAGATGCGCTGTAAGAGCCGGGGGTCCTCTCTGGCCCTCCAGGTGACCCTCCAGGTGACCGCTTCCTTGTGTGATTCGTAGTCCTGCACTGAAATGCTGTGCCCCTTCTTGGCCGCAGTCTCCATATGAGGTGGTCTTCAAGCCTTCGATGGCGGCTGCAGCCGGAATTGGCCTTCTGGGATTCCTGCAAAGCCTTGGCGCCGCTATTGATTGGTCAGTAGTGTGTCTGAGCGCTCTTCTTGTTCCTCCAATCAGAGGCCTTCTTCCTCTTCTGTCCGTTTTAATGCACGGGGTCAGAATTTACTGCCGCCTTGGCGATCCACAGGAAAGTCCACTGGTGGGTGAGACCAGGGTCTCCTTGGCACTGAGAGGCGGAGGCATAGACGCAGTGCTCTGCCTGGTAGGGTGCTGCCCATGGAAGGTGGAGCACCACACGGGGGTCACACCCCTCAGGTGTGAAGAGGGTAGCGCCATGATGCCTTTGGTGAAAGCTGCGCTATATAAGCACTCGATGGGTAGATGGTGGGTAGCGTCTGGTCTGTCCTTTGGGTGGTAAACGAGTGCCCCGTAAGAAGCATCATTGCCAGGTGTTTGCATTGCAGGAGTCCTGCCCTACCTCTGGGGTATCACCCGTCACTGTATCCCTGACACTGTGCCCCCCAGAGTCCCCCCAAAGGTTGTCTGTACCGAGTCCGAGGGCACACGCCAGGCGTACTGCTGTAAAGTCCCTCGCATGGGCATCCTTTGCGTAGAGCTGTGAAACGCTAGCGCTAGCGGGTATCTAGGCACTAGCTGAAGATGGCGACGGTGTGTTTACTGTGAATAGGAAGTGTCCTCCCGCTCTGGCTCCAGGGATCTTCCGATCCTCTTCTTCCCAAGATAGAAAGTGGGGAGTCCGGGCAAGAGGGCGCCGATCCAGGCCGGTCCTGTCACTGGGCTTCGGCCCTAGGGGGGGGCGCTCTTCAGTCTCTACACTGGCTACTTAGAGTTGTATTCTGTTGTTTGCAGGATCCACTTCGCTTTTCCTGGCTTTGTACCATAACCCCCCAACTTCCCCCGCCCCCCCCCCCCGCCTGTCTATAAAAGATGTCATGGTCACGAGTAACTTCTCCGTGCACCTTCTGCATTAGGTTTGTGCGCAGGGCGTAGATAGCTGAACCCCCCCCCCTTTGCCTCTGGGCGCGTGTGTGAGGCGGCCTGTGTGCAGTAAACCTGTTCCAGCCCTGGGATTCCGCCCCCCCCCCTTTGCTTGCACAGGCCCCCTGTGATCATGTATAGCGTTTATTCGCAATGGGGGCCGTTTACTCTTCCTGGTGTGACTTCAGCACAGCTCTCTTGTTCTCTCTGGGTGTAAGGAAGCCGCTGCCCAGCGCATCTGTGCCCAGTGCGGGCGCTCTGCTACTCTGGGCACCGCGGGCGCTGGGCAGTGACCGGGAGCTAGGAGGGCACGGCGGGCAGATTTATTTTCATAGGGGCGCTGTTGCAAGCCAAGAGCTTGGCATTGTACAGCATAGAGCAGAGACGGGTATTTTTTTAGAGTATTTAATATTGCTTGCCTATTTGTGGCCCACATTTTCATTTCCCACTTTCTCCTCTGAATGTCCTCGGCTGGCGCTGCCCTCTGGTGCCCTGTGCTGAAGGGATCAGGGTGCGGCTGGCCGGGCTGGCTTTTCCTCCCACCCTCTTGCTGGTCCGGGGGGGGGACCAAAGATAGACCACTTGCCCCTCCCAAATGCAGACGGTTGGGAGGTCACGGTGGCAAGTGCTCTGCCAGGGACCCTCCTGCCCCCCTCACCCCCTACTCGTCGTCACTCCGTGTCCATCCAAAGCGCCTCTAATCTGTGCTGCTGCTCAGTGCCAGTGTGATGGGCACCAGGTAAGTGCCAGGGATCTGCATATAATCACATGCCATGCACAGGTGTGCTGCTGGGTGTGCTCGGCCTGTACCCGAAGTGGGCGAGGCTCCAGGATGGCAGAGACTGGCATAAGCCTTGCCTTGGTGAAAGGCAACTGCAGCCCTGGTTATAAGACACGAGCAGCTTAAGTATGTACAGCACATGTTTATAGCCGCGCCTAAATTCGCCTGTTTCTATGCTAATCACAAGACCATGGGGTTCTGGAGCCAGTGCCCACGTGGCAAAGCATCATATGTGTGCAATGCGCACATGGACCCTTGGGGACCCGCTTATAAGTGTACATACGGGGCGCCTCCATGGCCTATGTATTCCCTGTCGCCCCTTTTAATAGGAACCGCTAGCGATGCAGCAGGGAGACCGCAAAGGCCTATGGGTGCATAACGGGTGTTCCGAAGCCCCCGGGCTCGCAGCTGGTCCCTCGTAAGGGGCCGACCCACCAATGAACGAACGAACGCATGACCATGTGTGCTCCTCCCATTCCTTATATTCCTAACTGGCCCCAAGTACATCCGGGCACGTCCCGCCCAGAGGAGGCCATCAAAAGGCCCCTGCAGACTCCCAGCAGATCTCTAGAATGCTCCAGAAAGGATGGGGGTCATTCTGGCGGGGACCCCACATTTCTCCACAAGCTTTGCAATTACCCAAGAGCAATCTTTTCATCCTGGTACAGCTGTGGTGATGACGTCTCATGAGACAGACAGAGAAGTCTCAGCATGTCATCTGCTTGTCCCATATTAAATTCCTATACGAGACGGTTTGGGAAATCGCTGGCGAGGAGGTCCTCACTACTGGCAGCGAGGAGAGGTCCTCACCACCGGCAGCGAGGAGAGGTCCTCACCACCGGCAGTGAGGAGGTCCTCACCACCGGCAGTGGGGGGAGGTATGTGGCAGCGAGGAGAGGTACTCGCCACTGGCAGTGGGGAGGTCCTCACTGAGGAGGTCCTCACCACTGGCACCGTGGAGGTCCTCACCACCGGCAGCGAGGGGAGGTATTTGCCACCGGCAGCAAGGAGGTCCTCACTGAGGAGGTCCTCACCACTGGCAGCGAGGAGGTCACCGGCAGCAAGGAGGTCCTCACTGAGGAGGGCCTCACCACCGGCAGCGAGGAGATGTCCTCACCACCTGCAGCGAGGAGGTCCTCACCGAGGAGGTCCTCGCCACCGGCAGCAAGGAGAAGTACTCGCCACCGCAGCGAGGAGGTCCTCAGCGAGGAGGTCCTCACCACCGGCAATGAGGGGAGGTACTCGCCACTGGCAGCGAGGAGAGGTACTCACCACTGGCAGCAAGGAGGCCCTCACTGAGGAGGTCCTTTCCACTGGCAGCGAAGAGAGGTCCTCACCACTGGCAGTGAGGAGGTCCTCACTGAGGAGGTCCTCCCCACCGGCAGCGAGGGGAGGTCCTCACCACCGGCAGCGAGGAGAGGTCCTCACCACCGGCAGTGAGGAGGTCCTCTCCACTGGCAGCAAGGAGAGGTCCTCACCACCGACAGTGAGGAGGTCCTCACTGAGGAGGTCCTCACCACCGGCAGCGAGGAGAGGTCCTCACCACCGGCAGCGAGGAGAGGTCCTCACCACCGGCAGCAAGGGGGATTGATGTACAACCTGTACACTCCCAGTTCTGTCTTCCCATCAGTCCACGGTCCATGGAGAGGGCCTTTGTAACTCCTATGTGCGTGTGATGCAGGAATCTGTGTGCAGCCAACAGGTCACCGATTCAATCCAGGCTCCGGCTCGCATGGCAGCCCTTTCCCAGGTGATCTGAATTAGACCAAGAGGGTTGCGGAATAGCAGTACCTGGCATTTACAGCGCCAGGAAGTGGCAATACTGCCAGCAAGTGCTGTATTTAAAAGTTCCTTATTGTAAAAGCACCTGTGCTGCAGTAACACAAGTAAGGGCTCTCAACTGGGGTTTTGCGAAAAAACCTTAGAACTGGCTAAGATGGTGGATACATTAGAATGGAACTCGGAGAATTCCCTCACTTCGCTGAGCAAAGGAAACCCCAGGCGGATATAAACGTAGAACTACGTTCCATTGAAACATCTTTCCTTCCCTAAACTAATCAGGCAGGCAGGTGTCCAGAATGGAGTCAATAGTTGCTCTTAGTAACAGATGTATCCGGCAGGATGGTGTAGCCAGGGGTGGACTGGCCTACAGGGAGTGCCAGTCCACCCCTGGGTGCAGCACGTTGCTTTACTCGCTCTCTAGAACATGGCAGTACTCGGCGGGAAGCATGTGCCCAGTTCTGGATTTCCGACTTTAAAGCAGAACCGTTGTTCGGGTCGCCGTAAAGTCTCCATTCCTGAGAACTCACTTCCGGGTCACTACTGGCCTTTCTCTCTAGCCTCCCACTTCCCCCGTGCATGTGACTGGCATGGTCTCTCTCCCTGCAGGCTGGACCTCCAACTGATGCCATGCACGCGGGCATGGTGCCAGGGCAAGGCGACCCCGGCGACTGCCCAGGGCACCACAGTGGACGGGGCGCCATATTGCCGTAGCTGGCGCCAATCCCGCGCTGTTGCCAGGTGGGAAGGTCGGACCTAGCAAATCTGGCGTCTCTGCACGAAGAGATGGGTTGCGCCTACCTGGCACCCGCCGCCCCGGCAGCCTGTATTATTCATTCAGCTTTACAGCAGATAGAAGGCGCAAAGCTATTGGCAATTTAACCGGTTGCTGGTGGAGAGGAGCAAAGTTATTGTGACTTAAATGGACATTTTATAGGAAAGATCGTGTCCTTAATTGATAGAGCAATAGACGGATAAACGCTGAATATGGCAAAGGCTGGGAAGGCGCTATAGGGAGTAGCTTCTGCGGCGGAGTTCGGCCCCCTGATAGCAGATATGTCCAGGGTAGAACACATTTTGTTTTTGGAAGGACAGGATCTTTCCCTTGAATTCCTTTGGGGACCACGGTTGGTTCTATCGGAAGGCAATGCAAAGAGGGCGCCAGCAACAGGGAGCGCCCACTTGGGTGGCAAAAAATCACTTTCTCAAGAGCAGTAAAGATGGCGTCACTGGCCCTGCACGAGAAGAACTAAAGCGTGTTTTGCAATCACGGAAGTGCCGTGAAATCTAGTTTTTGAGATCGCGGAATTTTGTTGTAATCATTTATTGGGGGTGGGGGGAGGGTACCTGCTTGTTGGTCAAAGGGAAACGGGCAGTCCTAAGGGCTGAACCCCTGCTGCTCATTTCTGCGTCTGTGATTACCCCGTGGGTACCTGAGGTTGCGGGGGGGGGGGAGGGGGGGTGGCGTTTCCAAATCTGAAGTACAGCATGCTTGCGTTCAAGATGCACGGGAGGTGTGGGGGAAGGGAGGAGCCTCTCCTGCAGATAACGGGTTAGACGTGTGCTGGAACTGGCTGTCCACTCTGGGGCCTTGGCCAGTCTGGCTGTACACGCTGGGGCATTGGCCAGTCTGGCTGTCCACCCTGGGGGCTGAACACGCTGTGGCATTGGCCAGACTGGCTCTCCACCCTGCGGCATTGGCCAGTCTGGCTGCCCTCCCTGGGGCATTGGCCAGTCTGGCTGTCCACCTGGGGCATTGGCCAGTCTGTCTTTACACGCTGGTACATGGGCCAGTTTGGCTGTACACGCTGGGGCATTGGCCAGTCTGGCTGTACAAGCTGCAGCATGGCCCACTCTATCTTTACACGAGGAGACATTGGCCAGTCTGGCTCTCCACCCTGGGGCATTGACCAGTCTGGCTGTACACGCTGGGTCATTGGCCAGTGTGGCTGCACACGCTGGGGCATTCTGGCTGTACACGTTGCAGCATTGGCCAGTCTGGCTGTCCACCCTGGGGGCTGTACACGCTGTGGCATTGGCCAGTCTGGCTCTCCACCCCGCGGCATTGGCCAGTCTGACTGTCCACCCTGGGGCGTTGGCCAGGCTGGCTGTACACGCTGGGGCATTGGCCCGTCTGGCTGTCCACCCTGGGGCATTGGCCAGTCTGGCTGTACAAGCTGCAGCATGGCCCACTCTGTCTTTACACGAGGAGACATTGGCCAGTCTGGCTCTCCACCCTGGGACATTGGCCAGTGTGGCTGTACATGCTGGGTCATTGGCCAGTGTGGCTGCACACGCTGGGGCATTGGCCAGTCTGGCTTTTGACGCTGCAGCATTGGCCGGTCTGGCTGTACACGTTGCGGCATTGGCCAGTCTGGCTGTACACGTTGTGGCATTGGCCAGTCTGGCTGTACACGCTGGGGCATTGGCCGGTCTGGCTGTCCACGCTGCGGTATTGGCCAGTCTGGCTGTCCACCCTGTGGTATTGGCCAGTATGGCTGTACACGCTGCAGCATGGGCCAGTGTGGTTGTACACACTGGGGCATTGGCCAGTCTGGCTGTCCACCCTGTGGTATTGGCCAGTCTGACTGTCCACCCTGGGGCGTTGGACAATCTGGCTGTACACTCTGGGGCATTGGCCAGTCTGGCTGTACACGCTGGGGCATTGTCCAGTCTGGCTGAACACGCTGCAGCATTGGCCAGTCTGGCTGTACATGCTGGGATATTGTCCAGTCTGGCTGAACACCCTGGGGCATTGGCCAGTCTGGCTGTACACGCTGCAGCAGTGGCCAGTCTGGCTGTACACGTTGGGGCATTGGCCAGTCTGGCTATCGATGCTGCAGTATTGGCCAGTCTGGCTGTCCACCCTGGGGCGTTGGCCAGTCTGGTTGTCCACCGTGGAGCCTTGGCCCGTCTGGCTGTCCACCCTGGGGAATTGGCCCGTCTGGCTGTACACGCTGCAGCATTGGCCCGTCTGGCTGTACACGCTTGGGCATTGGCCAGTCTGGCTGTCCACCCTGGGGAATTGGCCCGTCTGGCTGTACACGCTGCAGCATTTGCCCGTCTGGCTGTACACGCTTGGGCAGTGGCCAGTCTGGCTGTCCACCCTGGGGCATTGGCCAGTGTGGCTGTACACGGCGGGGCAGTGGCCAGTGTGGCTGTACACGCTGCGGCCTTGGCATGTCCTAAGCTCGTATTGGCATCTGCAGGAGACTTGAGAGTGGGTGAAGTGCTGTATTTGTATTTACCTTTGTTTAGGACCCCACATGGTGGCTTCAATGGTCTCCCATTACATCTGAGAGACGCTCTATATTACAGCTCCACCAGGAAGCATTGGGTCCACTGTTTATATTGCGTGGGCCCCCTGCAATTCAGAACATAGGGGGTGTGGGTTTCAGTTGATGCAGTGGAAGACGCCATGAAACATTTGGCCTCTCATTGTTTCTGTCCCTCATTTCATGCCTTGGTCACACACCGTGGCCACAAAGATGGCGTCTTGCAGCTACGCCGCCCGAGTGCATGTCTGCTCAGGTGTGGTGCTCTGGTAACCCGCGAAACGTGGAAGCTTCAAACATGGCATTATTAAAATGCCAGCTGTTAAAATCTGCCATTTTCTATAAACGAGAAAATGTCCATTCTGCCTCAATAGCAACAATGTGTCTAAGGGGCGGAGGCAGGGAGTGCGAAACAGCTGCCCAAAGGCAGGGAGTGCGAAACAGCTGCCCAATAGCAGCAATGTGTCTGAGGGGCGGAGGCTGGGGGTGCAAAACAGCTGCCCAATAGCAGCAATGTGTCTGAGGGGCGGAGGCAGGGGGTGCAAAACAGCTGCCCAATAGCAGCAATGTGTCTGAGGGGCGGAGGCAGGGGGTGCAAAACAGCTGCCCAATAGCAGCAATGTGTCTGAGGGGCGGAGACAGGGGGTGCAAAACAGCTGCCCAATAGCAGCAATGTGTCTGAGGGGCGGAGACAGGGGGTGCAAAACAGCTGCCCAATAGCAGCAATGTGTCTGAGGGGCGGAGGCACTCTTAGAGTTAAATCAATGCATGAGAAGATTCTGCATAGGGGGCGACTCCTGGCACGGGAACTAGACACACATGTTTTGGTAATAACTTGGGCACATTGTGGGAAGTTCTCGCTCGCGGCCTCAGGCCTCTTTTCTGCCTAAACCGGCAAGAGCTGCACTGTTCCCCCGTGTTCTCACCAGGAGCGGCTTTTGCAGAAGCACACAGCCGTTTCTAATTGTTTGGGTGTCATGTGGCACTTTTGTTGAGATCAGGCGGTCCATTTGAAGGGGGGCGTTGGGGCTGAAGGATAACATTGTTATTAAACCACGAGATCATGGTAAATTATGAATGGTCCTTTGTCAGAGGCCCAGGCGTTCTAACATACGTTTAATGATGTGATTGTGTCAGTCTCGAGTCTTGATTTCTTTTGACATTTAGTTCCTAGCGCTTCTTTTGGAGCGGCACATATGTCCATAGTCCCACGCGTGAACATTACCCCCTCCCCCCCACTGTCCCAGCCCCAAAGCGTTGGCTCCTGAAAACTACCTCTTGACAATCCTGAAGCGCAACTAAAGCAAGAAAACCTGGAAACCTGGGCTCCGTCATTGTGGAGTTGGAGAGTTGGAAGTCAGTACTCTGGCTGCATTAACACTAGAGCAGCTGGCAGCAGAGTAACAATTCGTCTTGTAAATAAAATCCGTCTCCTTTTTCAAAGAGTCTTTGATTGCAAAATGTTGTCCTGGTTTCCTGCCCCCTCCTCTCCAGGAAATCGCACTATGCTGCTGTTCTGCTTCGCTCCCACTAGCCCCCCTAGTCCTGGGTCCTGCCTGGGGCGGCGCTGATGCACTGTTTGGGCCATGCTCCCTTTCACTGGAACTGATTGTCAGGAACCTCAGGCAATGTGGCCCTTGTTCTGTGGCAGCAGGTGTCTGGCCGCCGTCTTGATCTCGTGTCATAACGTTCGACTGCAATAGAAGAAAGACTAATAGTTCTATCAGAGTCATGTAAACCAGGTCTTCACCCCAGCCACCAAATGCAAATGGTAAAATGCAGAGTGGGTTTAGTGGCACATAGGAAATGGCGTTTCCCCTGCAATGAAGAGTTCCCAAAGAGCGGTGTTGTTTCTATGTATGTAAAATGTCAACCGCCCAAGAATGTACTTTACGTGTTCAGCCGGGTGCCGGTGAAGAGCTGCAGCACAGCACCCATCACCCCTCTGCCTGCCATCAGAGCAAGGGGACCCCCTTCAAGGACCCCGGACTGGATACACCCCAAACCAAACCATTGTTGTGTGGATGCCTGGTAACAGAACTCACTGCCACTTGTGCAAAGCTCTACTGTGTTCTTATTTTTCTGTTGAAGGTTTTGTTAACTTAGCAATAATTATAAATAAATGAGATATTCTTTTGAAGTGTGGAGTGCTCCTTTATGCAGCTGGAAAATCCCCCCTTCTAGAAAGATAACCCTAGAAATGTTTGCATCACACATAGCAAGAGTTTCAGAATGCACTGGGCCGATAGACCGTGTTCCACTAGCAACACATGATGGAGGCCACATGAATGGCTCATGTGGCGTGCCGGGGGACGCAACCCTGCGACGACTGTACCAGTGTTATAGATGAGGGGCCACAGGGCCCAAACCCAGCTCCAGACGGAGAAACTAAGGGGCTTAGCCCAAAGGTGGGCATTAGAGAGCCTTTTCTCACTTCCATTATCAGCAAACACTTGAGGTGCCACTGGACTGTGCACGTCTGTCCTAGCAGAGTATCACAACAATAAATTGCAGAAAGAACGTAGTCTGAGATTTAGAAAAGATTTGAAAACTATCTTTTTTGAATAAAGTCCGATAACTGCTGATCTTTTCTCTCCGTTATATTGTCTTTTCTCCTTTCTTCTGCCTCTTTTTTTCTGCGCCCTGATGTCTGTGGGCTCCTGCGCATTATAAGTGAAGAAATCAAATCAACGTGCACCTGGCCTCGAGAATCTTATGTATGCATGTCCTATATAACACCGCTGTGATAGTGAAGGCTACATCAAACTTTGAAAATGGCCAAATGTTTTCCTCTTTAACCTCCAGAGTAAGAGTAGGCCTGTGTCTCTTTTCCAGAATAAGAGTAATGTGTCTCAGCTCCAGGGTAAGAGTAAACCTGTGTCTCTGCTCCAGAATAAGAGTAAGCGGGTGGCTCAGCTTCAGAGTAAGAGTAAACCTGTGTCTCTGCTCCAGAATAAGAGTGATGTGTCTCAGCTCCAGGGTAAGAGTAAACCTGTGTCTTTTCTCCAGAATAAGAGTAATGTGTCTCAGCTCCAGGGTAAGAGTAAGCGGGTGGCTCAGCTTCAGAGTAAGAGTAAGCCTGTGTCTTTTCTCCAGAATAAGAGTAATGTGTCTCAGCTCCAGGGTAAGAGTAAGCGGGTGGATGAGCTTCAGAGTAAGAGTAAGCCTGTGCTTTTGCTCCAGAATAAGAGTAATGTGTCTCAGCTCCAGGGTAAGAGCGAGCGGGTGGCTCAGCTTCAGAGTAAGAGTAAGTGGGTGGCTCAACTCGAGAATAAGTGCAAGCATGTGCCTCCGCTCGAGAGTAAGAGTACACCTTTGTCTCAGCTCCAGAGTAAGCCTGTGTCTCCGCTCCAGAGTAATAGTAAGCCTGTGTCTCTGCTCCAGAGTAAGCCTGTGTCTTAGCTCCAGGGTAAGAGTAAGCGTGTGTCTCAGCTCCAGAATAAGTGCACGTGTCTCCTCTCTAGAATAAGAGTAAGCTTGTGTTTCTGCTCCAGAATAAGAGTATGCTATGTTATGTTAAAGGTACTTATATAGCGCACCGTCACCAATGGTATTGCTTCCCAGGCGCTCTGGTGGATCTGTAAATGAGAAGATGGAATGGGTTAGTAAGGTGAAGAGGGGTTAGGATAGTGAGAGGAGTGGTGCACTGTTGGCAGCTTCAACTCGGTGGACACCAGGTGCTGAGCTTTGGTGCAAGTATTGGATCAGTGTCAGTCTGTGTGTGCTGTTGGTGCAGCTTATGTGTTGCAGTGTGGTGATGTGTGTGCAGCTTGTTGTGTGATAGATGGTTGTGTGAGTTTTATAAGTATGCAGAGAGTTTGAGCTTATGTTGTTAGTGGGTTATATGAGATTTAACATGCTGGCCCACATAGTTCCGTCTAAGTGTGGCACATGCTAACATTCACTATCCTGTCTAGGTACGGCGCAGGCTAATGTTCTCAAATTCTAAGTGTGGCACATGCTAATATTAAAGTTCCATGTAAGTGTGTCAGATGCTAACATTCATAATCCTATCTAGATATGGCGCAGGCTAATGTTATAAATTTACTCCAGCACTTGTTAACATTGATTAGTCTGTTAGGATGCAATGCAAGTCAACATTTTCAATACTGTCATGAAGAGATTTGGGTTGGTGGTCACAAACCTTTCTAAGTATGTATGGGCTAAGTCTATGTTATGGAAATGTCAGGTAGGGTGGCAGGGGCTTTCTGGTGTAGATTAATTGCTCTACACCCCACCCATGCCACACTTCCGGTTTTTGTTGGTGTCTAGTAACTGCTGGCTTCTCAGGCTTCCCCTGCGACACCTGCGAACACACCCTGGAGCCACCTCCATTGGAGCCGCCCTTTGCCTTGGGGCCCTTAGTCGAAGGGACTGCCAGGCAGAGGGCTGCCATGGGAAGATCACTTAATAGGAACGTACTGGCCAATCATGGTCCAGGGGCGGGCTGAGAGGCGGGAAGGGGGAGGCAGTGAAGATGGAAGAGCAGGGGAGAAAAGGGGTGCAGAGGCCGTGCAGAGGGGCATCAGACGGCGAGATGGGCTCAGAAGGAGGCTCAGTAGCCTTTAAAGCTCAATTACCTCACCTGCAGTGCCAGGGAGGCAAATGGCGTGCAGGAAAGAGCGCTGAGGCACCAGGCCAGGCGAGCACGCTAAGGAGGACCAATCCAGACATGGGGGCAGGATGGGAGATGGGTTGGAAGTGGAGAACAGCAAGTGGTACCGGAGAGGGAATCAAGGGACAATCAGGGGCCTGGGGCTTTGGAACTCCACATAAAGTTAGAAAAACGGGGCCCAGGAGGGCTCCACTCACCTGCAGTGCCATGTGGCAAAATGTATGTGTCTCTTCTCCAGGGTAAGAGTAAGCCTGTGTCTCTGCTCTAGAATAAAAGTAAGCCTGTGTCTCTGCTCCAGAGTAAGCCTGTGTCTCTGCTCCAGAGTAAGCCTGCATCTCAGCTCCAGAGTAAGCCTGTGCCTCAGCTCCAGAGTAAACGTAAGCATGTGTCTCAGCTCCAGAGTAAGAGTGTGTCTCAGCTCCAGGGTAAAAGTAAGCGGGTGTCTCAGCCCCAGAATAAGTGCATGTGTGTCTCCGCTCTAGAATAACAGTAAGCCTGTGTTTCTGCTCCAGAATACGAATGTGTGTGTCTCTGCTCCAGGGTAAGAGCAGGCCTGTGTCTCTGCTCCAGAGTAAGCCTGTGTCGCTGCTCCAGAGTAAGCCTGTGTCTCAGCTCCAGAGTAAGCCTGTGCCTCAGCTCCAGACTAAGAGTAAGCACGTGTCTCAGCTCCAGAGTAAGAGTGTGTGTCTCAGCTCCAGAATAAGTGCAAGTGTGTCTCCACTCCAGAGCAAGCCTGTGTCTCCGCTCCAGAGTAAGCCTGTGTCTCTGCTCCAGAGTAAGAGCAAGTGTATCTCCACTCCAGAGCAAGCCTGTGTCTCTGCTCCAGAGTAAGCCTGTGTCTCTGCTCCAGCGTAAGCCTGTGTCCCTGCGTCTCAGCTCCAGAGTAAGGGCAAGTGTGTGTCTCCACTCCAGAGCAAGCCTGTGTCTCCACTCCAGAGCAAGCCTGTGTCTCCACTCCAGAGCAAGCCTGTGTCTCTGCTCCAGAGTAAGCCTGTGCCTCTGCTCCAGAGTAAGCCTGTGCCTCTGCTCCAGAGTAAGCCTGTGCCTCTGCTCCAGAGTAAGCCTGTGCCTCAGCTCCAGAGTAAGAGTGTGTGTCTCAGCTCCAGAATAAGTGCAAGTGTGCATCCCTGCTCCAGAGTAAGCGTGTGTCTCAGCTCCAGGGTAAGAGTAAGCGCGTGTCTCAGCTCCAGGGTAAGAGTAAGCGCGTGTCTCAGCTCCAGGGTAAGAGTAAGCGTGTGTCTCAGCTCCAGAATAAGTGCATGTGTGTCTCTGCTCTAGAATAAGAGAAGTCCTGTGTTTCTGCTCTGGAATAAGAGTATGTGTGTGTCTGTGCTCCAGGGTAAGAGCAAGCCTGTGTCTCCGCCTCAGAATAAGTGCCAGTGTGTCTCCACTCCAGAGTAAGTGCAAGTGTGTGTCTCAGTGACTGCTCAGAAGTTTGACACCAGGTTAAATATAAAATGTTCAGTGGCTCAGTTCCTTATAGTCTTCCACATGCTATGATCGATTACATCCGTGATACACTCATGTCATGTATGCAGAACCTTTCTTTTAACCACAGATCTAAATCAGGTGCACATCATGGAGGAGACTTGAGAACATCCTGAACTGCAACCACATGTAAGAGTGGGAGACGGTGCAGTCCCTTTACACGGATGCGCACATGAACACACTAAACCACAATCGGGGTTATTCTGGACATGCCCACAGGCAAGGTTAAGAAAAACAAATTGATACACACACATTGCCAAGTCTTGCTATTCGTGACGCCCGAGCAAACACTGATTGCAGGTAACACTTGCCAATCTCCAGGCGTAGCTACGTGTACCGATCACCCGTGCGCAAGTGCATGTTACAACGATCAGGATAACGCAGAACATGCCTGTGGAAATGGATTACCCACCCAAATACGTCCTGGCGTAATGCCGGATGCATATAATACATGTATAAGCACACACTCCCAACGAACATACATCTGACCTGCTCATAGATGAAGCAGGTAGCATCACATACAACAGTCACCCAGATATGCACACGGATGAAGATCAGGCATGAGAAAACGCACACCATTGGGAAACACACACTCAGAAACAGAACTGGGAAACATGGGTGCACACAGTCATCAGTGGCCAATAGCCGCCCAAATCAATCTGCTAATTAGACCACCCATTCATAAAAAGTGCCACGCCAAAAGCATAGATCATACATGTGCCCTTGCTGCCCCAGTCTCCTGACAGTGCCTGCACATGCGCTTCCGTGACACAGGCAGGTTCCAAGGTCACATGTGCTCCTGATAGCTGCTGTGACCCAAAGTCCCTACAGTCAGAGATGGAATGTTAACCTCTGAACCCAGATTCCAAATATCATAGTTGTTGCCTTATCAGTCTGGGGGCAGTGTAACCTCTGGGAATAAGCCATTCCTGATCACGGCATGGTGACTGATCAGAGCACCCAATTATTACAGCAATGCCAATGTGATCTCACACGAGTGTCTGCCCTGTCAGCCCAGGTTAGCTACGTGAGGGCAATGTGCATTCTTGGCTAGCCTGAGTGTCTGCAAGGATCACAGTGAAGCAATAGCCAGGATTCTGTCATCTTTTGATTCTATGGTAAGAAGGGTAACACTTCCCCTTATCCCCAGGCGATCACACCAGATCTCCTGGGAACCCTGCTTGAAATAGGCACTTGCATAACAAAGGCCAGCCTCACACCAGGGTGCTGCACTCCATAGGGCCTTTGAAGTGGTAATGGCATGAGGAAAGGGATGGAGTTGAGAGTAGGCAGAGAGGGAAAGGTGGACTTGGGAAAGAGCTCCACCATCTGGCTTTTCTGCCGGAACGCTTTCTCTCCCTCTTCCCTCCACTTCCTGCAGGACAGGGCGCTCTGAGTGGCTGTAATGAGGCACGAGGCACTTGGTACAGCGGCAGACATCGGACCCTTGCCGTAAGCTCACTTTTGTCCAATCTACAGTGACAATTTGCCTTTATAAGGAAGGGGTGCCCCACCCTTTTTTTATTTATCTTGGACCATGAAGCAAAGAAGGATCCACTTTTGGAGCTCCCTTAGAAATGCAATTCCAAAGTTCTGTGACATGGAAGTGAAAATAGAAAGGATCCGAGAGCTCGTTTCCCCTCACCATCCCCAGGGACTAGTGGGGGTGACTGCTGTCAGACCCAGGCCTCGGTGCTGTGTGCACTGTAACCAGGCTACTGCTCTCTAGAGGGGAAGGATCCTGTGTCAGTGCCCGCCAAACTCCCGGCAGTGGGAGTACAACCAAAAGACCTGTCTCTGGAGACTCCAGACTGGGCCACCCAGCAACCCACGGCTCTGGGCCCTCATTCCTGCATTGACCCGCTTGGGACCGACACCGACCCGCACATGTCCTGCATGGCCCCAGCTGCTTCATGCCACTGCTGCCTCGACCGCACCGCGTCTTGGATCCAGCCGATGAGGTCAGCAACCCGGCGCTGAATCAGCACCTCAGGAAGCGCCCAGAAGCCTGGCCCCACAAAGACAAGAACTAGGTGCTGTGAAGAGGCCCTGTCCCCCGGGTCCACTTTTGGGTCCAAGTACTTATAAGCCCTCCTTTTAATCATTTTTCTTGAAAGACCTATGTTTTGAGCAATGGCATTGGGTGCTTGAGCAGAGGCAATCAGGCATACGGGGTGCTAGTCTAGCCCAGCTCTGCATGTTCTGTGTCCTCTTACAGGGGCTTGTATTTTTTAGATAGTTCTTTTTTATCCTCTCTACAAAAGTGACATTTTTAGAGATCCTTGATTGGACATTCTCTTATTTTGGAACCTTTGCACTATTTGGGTTGCTACGAGCACAATTACTTCAAACAGCTCCTGAGAGTACAGCCAGCTCTCAATTACCACAGAAGGTGGCGATATCTCTTGAGAGTACAGCTAGCTCTCACCACAGAAGGCAGAGCTATCTCTGAGAGTACAGCTTGCTCTCAAGTACCACAGAAGACGGCGTTATCTCTGAGAGTACAGCCAGCTCTCACTTAGAACAGAAGGCAGTGCTATCTCTGAGTACAGCCAGCTCTCAATTACCACAGAAGGCGGCGCTATCTCTGAGAGTACAGCCAGCACTCACTTAGAACAGAAGGCAGTGCTATCTCTGAGTACAGCCAGCTCTCAATTACCACAGAAGGCGGCGCTATCTCTGAGAGTACAGCCTGCTCTCAATTACCACAGAAGGCAGCGCTATCTCCGAGTACAGCTAGCTCTCAATTACCACAGAAGGTGGCGCTATCTCTGAGAGTACCGATAGCTCTCACTTACCACAGAAGGCTGCACTATCTATGAGTGTACAGCCAGCTTTCTCTCACAACAGAAGGTGGTGCTATCTCTGAGAGTACGCCAGCTCTCTATTACTACAGAAGGCGGTGCTATCTCTGAGAGTACAGCCTGCTCTCAATTACCACAGAAGGCGGCGCTATCTCTGAGAGTACAGCCTGCTCTCAATTACCACAGAAGGCAGCGCTATCTCGGAGTTAAGCCAGCTCTCAATTACCACAGAAGGCGGCGCTATCTCTGAGTACAGCCAGCTCTCCATTACCGCAGAAGGCGGCGCTATCTCTGAGTACAGCCAGCTCTCAATTACCGCAGAAGGCGGCGCTACCTCTGAGTACAGCCAGCTCTCAATTACCGCAGAAGGCGGCGCTATCCCTCTCGACTGCACGTTTCACCTTTATAATGGAGTTCACTGCTAGTTTAGTGGTAGCGTGGGGCTGAGTCGGTGCTTTCACGGTTACTCATCCCTGTGTCATGTCCTCACAGCCCTCGCTTGAATCAGGCCCATCGGGGCACTCGCTGGTGGGGCAGTGACTGCCAAGCTCGCTTGCCAACATCAGTCATGGAGGCGGGGCCAAGCTCGTGATGCTCTACTGGGCAAGGGGTCCGTGATTTCACTAGAAGCTGCTTTTCTTACACCATAAAGTTCTGAAGTTGCATCTTCCTTGTAATAGTAAAATAAAACGCAGGTGTTTTAGTCTCCCATGCGTTATAATTCATCTGAATGAGGCCACGGTATTGGTATGGTGTTCTGAAACGCTCACACTCCTGGCGCCCACACACTCCTGGCGCCCACACACTCCTGGCCCACACACTCCTGGCGCCCCCACACTCCTGGCGCCCACACACTCCTGGCGCCCACACACACCTGGCGCCCACACACTCCTGGCGCCCACACACACTCCTGGCGCCCACACACTCCTGGCGCCCACACACACCTGGCGCCCACACACTCCTGGCGCCCACACACTCCTGGCGCCCACACACTCCTGGCCCCCACACACTCCTGGCCCCCACACACTCCTGGCGCTCACACACTCCTGGCGCTCACACACTCCTGGCACCCACACTCCTGGGGAAGAGCTGTGGCACACTTGACCGACGGTAAAAAAAAAAAGCGTGGATGGAAAACCTAGAGTGAGTGGCAAACGCGCCGTGGGTTTTACAGCCGTGCCGTGCCTGCTTCTGCCGTTTATTCCGTGTCAAGCATGTACCCCGATTACGGATTTCGGCTGCAAAGGGAATTGAAACCTTAAGTCCGTGCCCCTATTATATATTCACGCACACACCCTTCCTTGGCAGTGTGACGTGATCTGAATATGGCGGCATGGGTGGCACTGGGACTGCAGTGTTACGAGATGACCACTGGATGGCAGTGTCGTATAGCGCATGTTTACACCCAGGCCCCCCAGGCTGCAGATCACCAGCCTTGCTTCCTCTTTATAATTCATGTTCTTGGACAGGAGGTGACCCCGCTACTTGCTTTGCCGCTAAGTCAGGCTGAATTGGTCTGGTTATCAGCCTGCTCAAAGTGAAAGCAAAAGTTTGACGACAATAAAGGTCACGTGATTTAAGTCATTTATAACGCACTTGTACTTAAGTGTGTCTAGGCAGGACAAGACGAGGGAGGGGAGACAGACACGACAAACGATATCACTAGGCCTTGTGGCATTCAGATCGCGCAAGTGCAGAATACAACGTGCAGGGCGGGCGGGAGAAAGAGAAGTGCCAGGGAGAGGGAAAGGGAGGTGCAATAACTAATCCCCCACACTAACGTGAGATGGGGGTTTAGATTCTATTAAAGACAAGGAGGCGATTATTATGCATTACAATCTTTACTCTGAAACCACAGCAGCAAAGAAAATACTTTTACAAACAAAAAGTTTCCACAACAGAACTAGATAGAGTTCAATGTCAATGTATGGGGAACTCCCCAAACCATCATGGAGGACAGTTCATGCCCTGCAGGGGACCAATGAGCAGGGACCCTCCTCTACATATGTCCATTACTCTAAACCCAACCCCTCTTTCTGCAGCTGTCTTGCACCAGAAGTCCAATGAAACGGTTGAACTGCGTAGCGCAGAGAAAAAGGATCCATCGAAACTGGAGATCTCCACCTTCCCGCAGCCTGAATCTATGCCGAAGTTCTTAATCACGGAGAGGACTTAATCACGCACTCCACAACTTGTAACTGCGAGCCACACTCCTGATCAGAACCATAACTCGTAGCTGTAAGAACAAGCAAGAAGGGTGGGTGGTTGGGAAGAACAACAAACCAAAGAATGTTCTTACTTGAACCACCTGTGTACATGCGTGTCACAATTGACATATATCATATCATACCCAGGGCGGGTGGGTGGGATAATAATCGCCTCCTTGTCTTTAATAGAATCTAAACCCCCATCTCACGTTAGTGTGGGGGATTAGTTATTCTATGACAAGACAGGAGGCTCATATTATGCAAGTTCAAAGCCCTTGCATCTCATTAGTACAACATGATCCATACAATAGAGCCAATATAATAAATAAAATAACTAATAGGAAAGGAAACATTTTAAAAGCCTTTATTAAATTAATCAGCTGACCGCAAGAGGATTGCCTAAGACTAGGCTGCCCGAAAAACTGTCTTATAAGGCAGTCAAATCCTGCAAGAAAACAAGAAAAGTGCCAATTCCAGCGTTCCTTACAGGGCACCAAAACCAACTGGTTAAAAGAGGGGAAAAACATTGAACAAAGTTCTCCTATACTAATAGGTTAGGACAAAACTCATCTGAAATAAACGCCTCCTTTGTCCAGTCAAACATTTAAAACACTTAAATTCATACCATCTTTGGGAACCTGGATACTGTACCCAAGAAAAAATAATAAGCACCTAACACTTCTAGAGATAAAGAAAAGTACCCCATAGGGGTGAAAGACTTGTAGGATCCATCCCATGCATTAAAGGAAGATATCGCATTGGAAACAGGGCATGTCACATCACTACACTGGGGAACCAAGTGGGAAAGACAAATCTTCAAAAGGTAAAATGAGAGTAAAAAGACATTTTGTTAACTTGTAATAGGTCAACCCATCCTGAGCGGAGCTGAAAAGCAATAGACGTAACCCACAATTGTCTTCAGACATATGTGTATACTAAGGAGGGATGAATCCTGGAGCAGAATGGAAGAGAGGGGCCCACCTGGGAAGCTAAAGCTGTCAAAACGCCAACACAGAGACCTGCCGACCTCCCGAACTCTTGAAGGAGGACCTAGCTACCATGACAAAAGGCAGATATTTACAAACCTGATCCTTAAGAGGCCAAACTTGGCAAGGAGAAAAAATTTATCTTACATCCAATCACCACCATTATAGTGATATCTAAACCCCCTTGTAGATATACCCGGTGCTTGAACCTTGTTCTCCCTCCCTGGGTGAAAAAATCCCCATAGGATCAAAAACTAACCAAAGGAGGACACCTAAATGCCAAAGTCTTAGCCAGACTCTAAACTGTAAAGCTCTGAGCACTAAACAGTTAAACTGAAGTTGCCCACCAGAAGAAGTCTAACCTCTATATCAGCCAATTTTGAAGATCCATGAAGCTCACAGCACCCTGAGCTGGCACCTTATTGCAAAAACAAACTCTTGTGAAAAAAGCAGGTGACTAGGAGAACCAAGTCACTAAGTAAACATACATATCCCAGCCCTTTGAGAATCGTACTGGCAGACACCTTCTGATAGTTAATGTAGAGACGCTGGAACGCATCGTGATAGAGGGTCTTAATAACTTGGATGGGAGATTAGTATCACTCCCAGACCCCTCTATCCCACCAAGGGATATTAAGCCTTCACAAATGAGGAGAACCCTCCACTCACTTATCCAAGGGAAAACCTTGCAACCTAGAAGAAGGCTATCCTGAGGACCATTAAGGCCCCACTTTACATCCTTAAGAGAAATAAATACATTCTAACCCCTCTAACCAATACCCTGACCGTGGACAGGCTCCGCTTAACTTATTGAAATACCAGGAATTTGCGCAAAGGAAAAGAACTGGCGAGAGGGAAATGCACAGTGCGAGTTTGCACAGGTCACGAGCCAAAACTCCTGTAAAAAGGAAACAGAAACCATCGGGAGCAACAAGAGGTGTATATCATGATGCAATCTCCCCCAGGGATGGCGAGAAGGGGAATGAGGGGGAAAAAGACTCCTGTATAATTATTAATGCCCCGCAAATGTAGGGCTGTGAAAGAAAATCAGGGACACTGTCCCCACAAACCCTGAGGTCTGAGTTGCTGTATTCGTGTGAGGGTGACTGGCCACTAAGGGAATCGGGTGAAGGAAAAAAATTAAACACATTGTCCATAGTAAACCAGTACATATATAGTACTACGAACCCACAGGTATACGAGTGGTGCTTATCACTACTATGAACAGTGTGGAGAGAGGTGTTCACTTATCGATCTCAGCAGGATAAAGACTTATTCAAACCTTTCCAAAATTAGGAATCTGTATCAGTAGGGTCAGCACTAATATGAAAAACAGCACTCTATTCGCTGCACTGTAGAAAATTATACATATATAAATATATATATATATATATATATATATACACACACCGAAAGAGGTCAAGCAACGCTCTAGAGGGTACAGAAACCTGCTTAAACTAATCGAGCAGAGGAGAAATTGCAACACACTTTTAGACGGTTAGCTGAACCATAGGCCAAGCTTTGGGAGGAAACATGGGCAGGTGCCATAAAGTTATTATTTGGCCATTCGGCTATCCAAAACCATCAAGTGTTTCCAAACACTTCCTCCAAGTAGAACATGGTTGCTCAAGTTGCCATGCAACAAACTGAACAGTTACCCTCGAGCTGACCCTGTCTCCACCAATAGTCCAATAGAATAATGAATGTCCATGGGACACATAGTAAGGGAAACACGTGTCCACTAAAGAGAGCCTCGAGCCCTGCAGACCTCAATAGAGGCAAATCGCATCATCTTTTCATCCTTATGTTGGGAGAAAAATACTGCAGCTTAACCAGCCCCGGTATTGGGTGGAGCAATTGATATCGGGGAAAGCAAACCTAAGGAAAGGACTGAGTTGTCCTGCAACTAACTAAGGTAAAGGGCGACAGAATTTTAACTAAAAGACGAAGGTTAACACCAGAGTGATGGCTAGAGAGGAAGGTAAGACCCCCCATTATGGGTCTGTGTACAACAACCTTTATACACTCTTTTCTTTAAAGTACTCAATAAATAATATAAAATATATAAAATATATATATAAGATATCCAAAGAAGAGGGGTTACGCCCTCACAGGGGTCCGGACCCCCGGCCTTTATAGAAGCTGATACCTACTGAGCTATGCAGGCTACAGACCTTTCTGAAGATGCCAATGTGTTCCAGTCATCACTTAAACATATTGTTTATCAAAGTACACTGAGTTAGTGCATCTCAACTGCTCACCCTAGCAGGGTGTGGCAACGAGCAGTACACGAGGGGGCACCTCGCCGTAAAACTCAGGCAAAACCTGAAACCGAGCAGGTTATGGTATGTTTACAGAAAAAAACAATGACATCCGCCATATGCAGCACTTAAGCAAAGTTGCCAACCTTAAGGGAGGAAAAACACTGAACAAGTGCACCTCCAACTGCTCGCCCGAGCAGGGCGTGATAACCAGCAGTATACGAGGGGTAACCTCACATTAGAACTCAGGCAAAACCTGAACTCGAGCAGGGTATGGCACATACCAGTTACTGTAATCATCAAAGTTGCCAACTTTAAGGGAGGAAACACTGAGAAGTGTACTGCAAACTGCTCACCCTAGCAGGGTGTGGAACCAGGCGTATATGAGGGGCCACCTCGCAGCAAAAAACACAGGCAAGACCCGCCCCCGAGCAGGTGACGGTACTTAACCTGGGAGAAAAAGACATCTGCCACCAGCCGCCCTTAAACAAAACTGCCAAGTTTAAGGGAGGAATACACTGAGCCAATGTACCTGAAACTGCTCACCCCAGCAGGGTGTGGAAATCAGCAGCAGACGAGGGGTTAACCTCGCAATAGAACTCGGGCAGAACCTGAAACCGAAACAGGGTATGGCACCTACAGTGAAGGCAAATCACCCATGCCGTGAGCCGCACTTAAATAAATAAATAAAACCAGCAGAATGGCAGCGTATGAGGCTCTTCCGTAGGCGAACTGGTGTAAATATAAGCTGAACATATCAAATTAAAACATGACATAAAATATCCACTTTTAAATATATATATATATATATAAACACATGTAACTACATATACATATAAATACACATCCATATGTGTACACTTGCAATGGCGGGCAGCGAACCCAGCTCCCTCAGTATGGTAAACCGGCAACCTTCCCCTTGAGCTATGTCGCTTGTGTGCTGAAACAGAAGCCTTCATATATATGTCATGATCTCTGCTTCCAAAAGGTCAGGGTTTTCCCAACTCCCTTGGAAGCAGATCCATAACCCAGGTTCCGAGTGCCAACCAGTCCCAATTGGGACCTTTTGGACCCAGTCCTGGCGCCAGTGGCACCAGGCTCATAAATATGCCCAGTCCCAGCGCTGGAAGCGCCGGGCTCATAATGCTTGGGTGGACTTACCTTCAGCAGACCATGCTGCTTACTTGCCTGCCAGTTGAGCCTCTGATCCTCTTCTGTTTGGAACTACTTTTCCTGTTGGGTGGGGCAGGAGCCACTCCCTAGGTTCAGAACACTGGAACTCTTCTGGAAGGCAGGAACTCTTTTCTTACCAGTAACTCTTTTCTTACTTAGGCGTGGCTGTGGAAGGAGACACCTAAGCACTACAGGAGGCTATTTAAACCACACCCGGTGGATGAATCTTGCTTTGCGTTATTCTGCAACCTCTGCAGCAGAACGCTCATCGTGTCTTCTGCATCCGGTCCTGGGCCTAAGGAAAAAGGCTTACCATCCTGAATCCAGTCTTCAGCAACACCTATAAAGACAAGAAAGAACAGGTTAGCATTCCGGCATCTGAAAGGCAAAGGCTTACCATCCTGAATCCAGTCTTCAGCAACACCTATAAAGACAAGAAAGAACAGGTTAGCATTCCGGCATCTGAAAGGCAAAAGCTTACCTACTCTTCGTGCGCTCCAGAGGTCTTCACACTGCATTCCGGCATCTGAAAGACAAAAGCTTACCAACTCTTCGCACGCTCCGGAGGCCTTCGGCGCTGCATCCCGCATCTGAAAGACAAAACAAGGTGCGTTTAAAGACATTGGGGAACGTTAATACTCACGTGCCATTACTCCTTTCCACATCTAATCCAGTGGGTATTCCGGCACCCTGCAGCCGCTCCGAACTCGTACCTGCAAAATAAAAAGACAGTTAGAGCGCATCGTGAAGCAGGCAACAAGCGCTTACTTACGTGCTTCCAGGCGCTTCTATTCATCACACGGGCTCCATCTTCAACTCACTTCAGCCCGTCATCCGCCATCGCCGGAACCCTGCAAAACAAGAGACATCATTACTAAAGACTTTAAAGACATTTGAACGACTCGAAACTTACCGTAGGTGCAGTAAACGACGGACAGCAGTCCTCTGAAGTCAAGAGGCCTGCGCTACCTATCCAGTGAAGAAACTGGTTACAGCACCCTGCCCCGAGGCAGATGGAGAGCTCGGCATTCACTTACCTAAGACATCTTACTCTACACGTCAGGCATACAGTGCACAGAGGTCCAGCCCAAAGAGCCAACCGGGTGCTACACATCACCTTTGAAGATACGGTAGTCGCCCAGTCAAGACCGGCGCCTCTGTGAGAATCAGGTGAGCGTTACAGAACGCAAAGCCTACCGCAAAACTCTCGCCCAGGCGCTATGGAAACCTCGGATACTGACCCCCTAGCACAGTTACTTGGGGAACTAAGGGCAGAAGTGCATGCAGCTCGTCAGGAAACGAATGCTCTAAGAAGGGAACTAATTATTTCCAAGGAGAGAACAGACAATCTTGCTAGACAAGTGCTACAGTCACAAGCCGAACAGACCCCGTTACCCGCATCAGGGGCAAATCTTCCTTCAACATCCTCTATGAATCCAGTGCAGATCAACCTACCTGGGAATGTACCTCTGGCTCCGCCCGAACGATTTTCTGGTGACCCAAAGAGGTTTGCAGTATTTATCAATCAGTGCCGGTTGCACTTCTTATGCCGGCCAGCAGCCTTTCCAACTGATCAAGCAAAAGTAGCTTTTGTACTTTCGTACCTTAGTGGCAATGCGGCAGACTGGTCGATCCCTCTAGTTAATCAAGATGATCCGGTTCTCCATGATTTTCAAGCCTTTCAGCTTAGTATGGAAAAACTGTTCGCAAGACATTCACAGGGGCAGGCCTTGGACAATGAGCTTCTTTCGTTGCGACAGGGTAATCAAGACCTTTTGGCTTATATTGCATCTTTCAATAGACTAATAGTGGAAACTCAATGGCCTGAGGACAAAAGGATTACGCTGTTTTATAGAGGTCTACGTGGAGAGCTCAAAGACGTTTTAGCCCAAGTAGTGAATCCCCCACAAGACTGTTCGGATTATATAGACTTGGTCGTTCAAATAGATCACAGGCTGCAGAACAGGAAGGCCGATCGTTCCAAGTGTGATGCTCGAGTATTTTCCAAACCGCCAACTCCTTCCAAAGGAGTAGACTCCGGGGAACCCATGCAAATAGGGGGTCTGAAAGGTCCTCTAACACAAAGGGAGCGGGAAAGGAGGAAACAGTTGCAATTATGCCTATATTGCGGAAACTCAGGGCACTTTCTTCGAGACTGTCCGGTGAAACCTGCCAAGAAGGCAGTAGGAGCTGCAGTTACCAAAGTTACAAACTCTGAGCAGGGAAACGACCTCGCCCGACAAGAATAGAGGTCCTCTTGCCGAGCGTGAAAACCAGTTCCGTGACCTCGCATTTCGTGATACCTATGGTCCTCATTAGCCCTGATAATCCGGATCGATTACATGCAATTGAAGCTTACGTCAACAGCGGTGCCATCGGCAATTATGTGGATCATGAAATGGTTTTGAGGATGAATCTAACTCTTTGTCCCAAGGCTGTAAAGGACGTCATTACTACGGTGGATGGTACGGAGATAGCCTCCGGGCCAGTAACGCATACCACTCAAGAGGTGACGCTAGTAAGTCAAGATGGACACCATGAGAAGATCGTGTTCGATGTGATCAAGGCCCCTCAGTTTCAGATTATTCTAGGAATACCTTGGTTAGAGAAACACAATCCTCTGATCGATTGGCGAGCAAGAACGGTCCAGTTTCCAGAATGTGTCTCTACTTGTCACCCTCCACCTGGTGTTGCACTGGCCGCAATTTCTTCAGAGACTCCCCAGTTACCTCCCGAATACCTAGAATACCAAGATGTTTTCCGGAAGGATCAGGCTAACTCTCTACCTCCTCATAGGTCTTATGACTGCCAGATAGACCTGATACCTGGATCTACTCCTCCTTGTAGTAGAATTTATGCCCTCACCGAGCCTGAGAACCTTCACCTTAGACAATACCTGGATCAATACCTGGCAAATGGGTTTATTCGTCCTTCCAAGTCCCCTGCTTCTTCAGCTTTGTTCTTCGTTCCGAAAAAGGAAGGAGACCTTAGAACTTGTATCGATTATCGCTCCCTGAACCAGATCACTGTTAAGAATAGATATCCGTTACCTTTGATCCCTGAACTCCTGGACCAAGTCAGAAAAGCATGCATATATACAAAGCTGGATCTTAGAGGAGCTTACCACTTGGTACGAGTAAAAGAGGGCGATGAATGGAAGACGGCCTTCCGCACCAAGTATGGGCTATTTGAATATCAGGTCATGCCCTTCGGACTTTGCAATGCCCCAGCCGCCTTTCAATATTTTATGAACGATGTCCTCAGAGAGCTCATAGATGTATGTGTTGTTGTTTACATTGACGACATCCTCGTTTATTCTTCATCGGAATCTGAACATCGGAAACACGTGAAAATGGTCCTCGAAAGATTGCGTCAACACAAACTTTTCACTAAATTGGAAAAATGTGTTTTCAACGTGACTGAAGTTGAATTCTTGGGATTCATATTATCACCTGGCGGAGTGCGTATGGATTCAAAGAAGGTTGATGCAGTTCTCAAATGGCCATCACCATCCTCCGTAAAAGGTGTGCAAATGTTAGGCTTCGCTAACTTTTACCGCAGGTTTATCCCCGAATTCTCTCGAATAGTCCAGCCCATCACTGCCTTGTTAAAGAAAAACAAACGTTTTGAATGGTCTACCGAGGCGGAACAAGCTTTCCAGGATTTGAAGACTAAATTTATCTCTGCACCAATCTTAAAACACCCTCGCCCCGAACTCCCCTACATCGTGGAAACTGATGCTTCAAGCCTTGCCATGGGGGCAGTTCTATCAGAAAAGGACCCGGTAACCAATCAGTTGCATCCCGTGGCATTTTGGTCCCGCAAATTCTCGCCTCCTGAAATCAATTACACGATTACTGACAAGGAACTTCTGGCTATCAAGTCTGCCTTTAAGGCTTGGCGGCATTATCTGCTGGGGGCCCGACACACCGTTACTGTGATTACGGATCACCGAAACCTGCAATATTTGAAGACCGCAAAAGCCCAATCCTCTAGACAACTCCGTTGGGCATTATTCTTTGCCGAGTTTGACTTCATAATTACCTATCGACCTGGTACAAAGAATGGTAAAGCCGATGCCCTTTCTCGGATGGGAGTGGAAGAACACTTGGTCAACCCTAAACCTGTACCAATCATTCCCGAACAAAGAATTCTGGGTGTAATCGCCACAGAATCCATAGAGGAAGTTAAGGATAAAGCCAGGCAACTTGTAACTCCAGCAGACATACAGAATTGGCATCTGCAGGGAAAGGACTTTGCAGTAAAGGACAACTTATTGTATTTCAAGAACGATTATACCTACCCAGCACAGATTTACAGAAAAAAGTAATCTCTTGTTAACACGACTCTTTAATGGAAGGTCATCCCGGTATAGCCAAGACCTCAGAAAAGATCAAGCGCTACTTCTGGTGGCCGTCTTGGAAAAAAGATATCAGAGACTTTATAATGTCCTGTGGAGTATGCGCCCAAAACAAGAGTCAAAAGGAAAGACCAGCAGGCCTCTTACGCCCTATTGACATCCCACCTCGCCCTTGGCATACGCTTTCTATGGACTTCATCACCGATCTACCTCCATGCTCCGGATACAATACGATTCTAGTAATCGTGGACTTATTCTCCAAGATGGCGCATTTCATTCCGCTCAAAGGCTTGCCAACAGCAGCAACTCTGGCCCGAGAATTTCTCGAAAACATCGTCCGACTGCACGGTTTTCCTTCGGTTCTAATTTCGGATCGAGGTAGTCAATTTATTTCTCATTTTTGGCGAAGTTGCTGTCGGTCGGCTCAAATTGATGTGAGACTATCGACCAGTCACCACCCTCAGACCGACGGACAAACCGAGAGGACCAATCAAACTCTGGAACAGTATTTACGCTGCATGCTGCAACAAACTGAAAAAACTTGGAAAGATATCCTTTGGATAGCCGAGTATGCCTACAATAACTCTGTCCATTCGGGAACTGGGAAAACCCCGTTTTTTCTTTTGTACGGCAGTCACCCTCGAACCTCGGAGTTGGATCCCCCTCCAAGATCTTGAAACACCAGCAGTAGACTACCTGCATTCTACAATCACCCAAGCCTTTAAGGAAGCTGTTTCTCACCTTCAAAGGGCTAAAGAACAATACAAGAAAGGAGCAGATCAACATCGGAAGGAAGCCCCTCACTATCAAGTAGGGGATCAAGTCTGGTTATCCACCAAATATCTATCTCTAAAAGGGCCACGCACATTCAACCCAAGATACCTTGGTCCCTATTCCATCACTACCATAGTAAACCCAGTAGCGGTCAAGTTGGACTTGCCCCCGCACATGAAGATACATCCGGTCTTCCACGTCTCTCTATTAAAACCCGTGCAACCTCAAACCCGACTAACCAAATCTCCAAAACCTATCCTAGTGGATGGAGAACTCGAGTTTGAAGTCAAAAGCATTCTGGACTCCAAGATCTCCAAATCTAAACTATGCTACCTAATTGACTGGAAAGGCTACGGCCCCCAAGAGAGATCCTGGGAACCTGCTGAATATGTCCACGCTCCTCGCCTAATCAAAAGATTTCACCGAACATTTCCTGACAAGCCAAAACCCCCGGAGAAGCCCGGTTTGGGAGGGGCCTTGAGGGGGGGTACTGTCATGATCTCTGCTTCCAAAAGGTCAGGGTTTTCCCAACTCCCTTGGAAGCAGATCCATAACCCAGGTTCCGAGTGCCAACCAGTCCCAATTGGGACCTTTTGGACCCAGTCCTAGCGCCAGTGGCACCAGGCTCATAAATATGCCCAGTCCCAGCGCTGGAAGCGCCGGGCTCATAATGCTTGGGTGGACTTACCTTCAGCAGACCATGCTGCTTACTTGCCTGCCAGTTGAGCCTCTGATCCTCTTCTGTTTGGAACTACTTTTCCTGTTGGGTGGGGCTGGAGCCACTCCCTAGATTCAGAACACTGGAACTCTTCTGGAAGGCAGGAACTCTTTTCTTACCAGGAACTCTTTTCTTACTTAGGCGTGGCTGTGGAAGGAGACACCTAAGCACTACAGGAGGCTATTTAAACCACACCCGGTGGATGAATCTTGCTTTGCGTTATTCTGCAACCTCTGCAGCAGAACGCTCATCATGTCTTCTGCATCCGGTCCTGGGCCTAAGGAAAAAGGCTTACCATCCTGAATCCAGTCTTCAGCAACACCTATAAAGACAAGAAAGAACAGGTTAGCATTCCGGCATCTGAAAGGCAAAGGCTTACCATCCTGAATCCAGTCTTCAGCAACACCTATAAAGACAAGAAAGAACAGGTTAGCATTCCGGCATCTGAAAGGCAAAAGCTTACCTACTCTTCGTGCGCTCCGGAGGTCTTCACACTGCATTCCGGCATCTGAAAGACAAAAGCTTACCAACTCTTCGCACGCTCCGGAGGCCTTCGGCGCTGCATCCCGCATCTGAAAGACAAAACAAGGTGCGTTTAAAGACATTGGGGAACTTTAATACTCACGTGCCATTACTCCTTTCCACATCTAATCCAGTGGGTATTCCGGCACCCTGCAGCCGCTCCGAACTCGTACCTGCAAAATAAAAAGACAGTTAGAGCGCATCGTGAAGCAGGCAACAAGCGCTTACTTACGTGCTTCCAGGCGCTTCTATTCATCACACGGGCTCCATCTTCAACTCACTTCAGCCCGTCATCCGCCATCGCCGGAACCCTGCAAAACAAGAGACATCATTACTAAAGACTTTAAAGACATTTGAACGACTCGAAACTTACCGTTGGTGCAGTAAACGACGGACAGCAGTCCTCTGAAGTCAAGAGGCCTGCGCTACCTATCCAGTGAAGAAACTGGTTACAGCACCCTGCCCCGAGGCAGATGGAGAGCTCGGCATTCACTTACCTAAGACATCTTACTCTACACGTCAGGCATACAGTGCACAGAGGTCCAGCCCAAAGAGCCAACCGGGTGCTACACATCACCTTTGAAGATACGGTAGTCGCCCAGTCAAGACCGGCGCCTCTGTGAGAATCAGGTGAGCGTTACAATATATATATATATATACACTAAGGAATATAATAGAAATGCTCATTAACGAGCTACACCAACGAAATGAGGGCCTAGCAAACTGACTCCCAGCCGGGTCCCAAGAACATACCTGACCTGTGTGCATTTGGTTTCAAACGCGAGCAGCGTATAAAAGAAAACCACACACACACACACGCGACGCGTGTGAAGAGAAATGAAACTACATGGAGCTGTATTGCCACCGTGACAAACATATGGGCAATGCGCACTGGACTTGCCATGTTATTATAACACACAAGTTAAACACCAAAGGTAGGATACGAACCTGTGTAACAGGCCATGTTATTACCCAAAGCTGGATCCTAGTGCAGTGAGCTATGTGAGAGAACCCACACTTCCCCTGAGGGGAAAGAATGTTAAAACACACGTGGGCAGAGCGCGCTGGCTCCGGAGACTGGAGGCAGCCATGCTAAAATAAACAAACCTCCCCTGAAGGGAAAGAATCCCACGTGTCGCAGCCTGAGATTTATGAGGCAGGTGACTGTGATTACACTGAACACGGCGAAAACGCCGCTCACTGCACTCAGCCAATTACTCATAGTACAAGAAAATACAACACTCTTTCACTGGTACAGTGCAATAAATCACTTTCAATATACATAAATAACAGAAAATAACACTCTAAACTCCATAAATTCAACACGAAGTCAAGAACTATGAGGAGTGACTTAGCTTGTGGATTTCAGCAGCAAAGAAAGAGGGGTTGGGTTTAGAGTAATGGACATATGTAGAGGAGGGTCCCTGCTCATTGGTCCCCTGCAGGGCATGACCTGTCCTCCATGATGGTTTGGGGAGTTCCCCATACATTGACATTGAACTCTATCTAGTTCTGTTGTGGAAACTTTTTGTTTGTAAAAGTATTTTCTTTGCTGCTGTGGTTTCAGAGTAAAGATTGTAATGCATAATATGAGCCTCCTGTCTTGTCATAGAATCAGGGCTGCAATGCTCAGTAAGTGCAGCCAGGGCAGCGCGGCTCAGGGTAAGTGCAAGGAGGCAGCGCACTGTAGCGTAACAATTACAGCCAATAAGTGCGCAGTAGGCCCGGAGGCAGTGCAGGTGCGACTGGTCGGGGAGGAGCCTGGTACCCAGTGGGACTCTGAGTATAGCCAGGGCAGCAAGTCAGCGCAGCAGGCAGGTGGGTCAGCAGGCTCGAGAGCGAGAAACCAGAGGCAAAAAGGAACGTCTTGAGCTGCTTCTGGAATTTCAGGTGGTCCGGCTCAAGTTTGAGAGGGACAGGGAGGCGATTCTAGAAGGAGGCACCTGCAGAGGAGAGAGATCCCACTCCCACTCTCTGCCTGGAGAAGGTGGCTGAGTGAAGGGCTCGAGAAGGAAGGTGTTTTGAAAGAGAGAGTTGGATGTAATACGGACCCCAGCTGCAGAAGGCCTTGTGGACAATGCAGAGGGTCTTGAACTTGATCCTTACAGCCACCGGGAGCAGGTGCAGGGATTTCAGTCCTGGAGAGATACAGTCCCTGGGTTTGAGGCCAATGACAAGTCTTGCAGTCCTGTTCTGGATTAGTTGCAGAGGGCAAACAGAGTAGAGGAAGGCTGGTTGAGAAGGAGGCTGGTGCAGTGGTCCGGCCTAGAGCGAACCAGGGTTGTGGAGATGGAGAGCTTCTTGGGGAAAGGGAGAAAAGGAACACGTTACTTACCTGTAACTGTTGTTCTCCAGCACGGGTCTGGCATGGACTCACAAGCTCACGAGTATTCCCTGTCAGGCTGGGAATCCTCTGTAAAAGAAAAAACATTTTCACTTTCACTTACAAATTGTATTTCACCTCTAAACCAAGCACTGGTCTCTGGGTCACACTGCCCCCTATGACTCCCAGCCATGACTGCCCTAAGCCCCTCCTCTGGCAGCCATCTTCAGATTTAGTAGCACGTAGATTTGCAGTATGACCAAGAAGAGCCGCAGAGGGGCAAGAGGGAGGAATGCCAGACCCATGCTGGAGAACAGTTAAAGGTAACGTGTTCCTTCCCCAGCGTGGGCTCTGGCATGGATCCACATGCTCATGAATAAAGAATACATAGCAGTACATGCATACACAACCACGGGAGGTGGCAAGGCTCAACAGAAGCAATTACTCTTACCTCCTCACCAGGCTCACCTTCAAGTGAACAGTTTGCGCAGCACTGCTTGGCTCACCCTGGACTCCTCTCTGGAATCCCTGTCGAGGCAGTAGAATCTCATGAAGGTGTGCGTAGACCTCCACGTAGCAGCCCTGCAGATGTCCAGTAGGGGCACACCAGACAGGAATGCTGTTGTCGCAGTGATCGCTCTGGTGGAATGGGCTCTCAGACGGCCAGGCAACGGTCGGTTTGCCAACCGATGACAGTGTGTGATGCAGCTGGAGAGCCACCTGGAGATGGAAGCCTTGGACAAGGCCTTCCCATGGTTCACAGGACCAAAGTTCATGAATAGTTGAGACGTCTTCGGGAAACTCTTTGTGCGCGCTACATGGAACTTCAGAGCATGAGCCACATCCAGCAAGTTCAAGGCCCTTTCAGCCGACAACAAAGGTTTCGGAAAAAACATTGGCAACACCAAAGGCTTGTTGAGGTGGAATTCCGATGGAACCTTTGGCATGAAAGAGGGGTGCATCCGGAGCACCACCCTTGTGTTGTGAAAAGTCGAATAAGGCGGTTTGCAGGATAGGGCCTGGATCTCACCTACCCTCCTGGCAGAGGTGATGGCCACAAGGAAAGCCGTTTTCCACGAAACGAACTTGAGAGAGGTCTGATGCATAGGCTCAAAGCATAGGCTCAAAGGGGGTCCCCATGAGCCTCTCCAGTACCATGTTGATTTCCCATGCCAGGACGGGCGTCTTCACCGGTGGGACCGATCAAAACAGTAATTTGAGGAACTCCTTGAAGAGACAGTGGGACCAAAGAGAAGACTGTCCTGGAGACCTGGTGTAGCGGGGGATATCCGACCAGATGCACCTTGATAGAGGTGTGTGGCAGCCCCGCCTTGGCCAAGGACAAGTACAGCAGAATCTGCGGGGCCGTGCCCTACGAGGATTGATCTTCTGCATCTGGCACCATGTCGCGAAACGCTTCCACTTGTGTCCGTAGCATTTAAGAGTCGACAACGCTTGAGGGGCGTTGAAATTCACTGACAAATGGATCCCTGCTTGTTGGCTGAGATAGAGAAAGAGCACACAGGCTTTGGTTTCACAAAAATCAAACTTTTTACCAAAAAAGCGTAAAAATATGTAGATCAGCTCACAGAGCAAAACACGACGACTCCCAACACTTGAATGTGCGGTAAAAATCTGAAGGTGGCTGCCAGAGGAGGGGTGTAGTGATTAGGTTTCTTTGTTGCTTGTGCAGAAGGAGCAGAATGCTAAGTGAGTGACACAGAATCTGGGTTGTGAGAATGTTGATGTATGATTCAAGGGTTCTATGTTGGTCAGTTGAGAGATGTAAGCCTACCTGGGAGGATGCAGGTGTATGTTGCCCTGAACCCAGATGTACTTGACCTTATATGATTATCACAATGTACTGGAACTTAATTAAAGTTGTTGCCGGAACTTCACCTGAGGTCAGAGTCATCTGTGGGGAACCCAAAACCTTACAAGGGGCCTAGGGAGAGGGCAGTCATTGGCTGGGAGCAGTATGACCCAGAGCCCAGTGATTGGTTTAGAGGAGAAATACAGTTTGTAAGTGAAAGTGAAACTGCTTTTTTTTCTTTTACCGAGGATTCCCGGTCTGACGACGGGGAATATTCATGAGCATGTGAACCATTCCAGGCCCATGCTGGAGAAGGAAGAATACCTCGATTGACCAGGATGGCGTGATTGACTGTGTCAAAAGCAGAGGAAAGGTCAAGGAGGAAGATGACAGAAGGAAGGCTAGACTCGAGATTAGTGAGCAGATCTTCACGGGTGTTCAGGAGAGCAGTTTCCGTGCCTCTGACTGCTCTGAAGCCAGAATGATGGACATGGAGACAACCAGAAGATTAAGTCTGGAGAGTAAGCTGAGAGATGGACAGCTTTTCCAGCAGTTTGGAGAGGAAAGGAGTGATGGCGATCAGGTGATAGTTTGCCAGAGGGGTAGCATCATCGGAAGGCTTTAAGGAGAGGGTGCACAAAGGAGTGCTTGAGAAGAGAGGGGAAGTTCCAGTGGCAAAAGTGAAAGCAGAAATCGGCCAAGGCTGGAGCGAGGGTGTCAATGTGGTCCTTGATGGTTCTGGAGGAGCAGAGGAGCACCTGTTTGGATGACACTTTCATAGATCAGACTTGTCTAGAAAGCTTGTCAGTGTAGTCCGAGAGAAAGAGGAGAAGCGGGAGAGGGGGCCAGAGGAGGGCCGAGAGAGGGAGAGGAAGAGGAGAGGACAGGATGTCCTGAGTTTTAGTGGTGAAGTGAGAAGCCACGGCCATACAGACAGCCTGTGAGAGAATAGGAGAGATGGAGACGGCAGAAGGATTGACCAGATCCTTGCAGATTTTAAAGAGTTTGGCCATGTTGTTTGAGGCCGCAGAGATGCAGGCTTGGATATGGACTCTCTTCTTGGATAGGGCAGATAGTCTGTATTGCCTTTGGAGCAGGTGGCAGGGCAGTTTGTCAGAGGAAGCACCCAATGTCCTCCACTTCCGCTCAGCCACCCTACACTTGCGTTTCAGGGTGATGAGGTCAGAGTCAAACCAAGAGTTACACTTGGAGGTAGGCTTCAGACGGTTTCTCATGACAGGGCCAAGGACATCCAGAGTGTTGGAGATGGAAAGATGCAGGTTAGAGAGGGCTGTGTCACAGTACGAGTCAGCTGCAGGCATCGGTGGAGCAGAGAAAGTAGCGGCAAAGGCATCCACTGTCACACGATTCATGGGCCGAATTACAGAGAAGGTAGGTGGCAGTGCTGGGGTGGACTTAGCCTGGGGGACAGAGAGAGTTGGGTGAGTGGAGAGCAGAAAGTGATCAGTCCAAGAGAGGGGAGTGTGAATGGGTTCGAGAGGGGGATGTCTAAGGAGATGAGGACATCCAAGGTGTGTCTGTTAGTGTGTCGGACCAGAGGGTACACTGGAAAGAGAGAGAGTGTCACAGAGGTTGTGAAAGAGCCCTGAGGTGTGATTAGAAGCATCCAGGTGGATGTTGAGGTCTCGGTGAAGGAACATTTGAGAGGTAGAGGCAAGGAGAGAAGAGGAGAGGTCAGCCCACTCTGTGGGGAAGAGGGCAGCCTGGCCAGGTGGCCTGTCGATGGTGACCACATTCAGAGAGAGGCCTGGAGAGATGGAGAGCCTTCAGACTTGGCATTCAAAGAAGGAGTAGGTCTGCGTAGGAATGACAGAGGCAGGAACCCACTCTGGAAAGATCAGGGATCTCCCCCCTCTGGGACAGTCGGTTCTGGGTTCAGAGAGGATCTTGTAGCCAACAGGGAGAAGAGTGTCAAAACTTGTGACAGAGCTGATCGCAAACCATGTTTCAGTGAGCACGAGGACATCAGGTCAAGTTCTTCAAGGAGGTGGCAGATGTCAGAGGAGTGTTTGACAGCAGAGCAAGAGTTGAGAGCAGGTTGCCACATTTCAAAGACTGCCGTGGTGGGGATACAGGCTTGAGGTACGCCCTGTGGAAGTCGTAGAGGGGCCAGAGAGTGGGCAGAGGTGGCAGAAGGAGGTTGCATAGTATTCAGGGAGGAAAAGAAGAGAGACAGGGAGGCAGCGGAAGAAGGCAGTGGCGAAGGAACAAGAGAGGTTCTAGTAGGAGTAGGAGGAGAAGGAAGTTGATAAGAAGCGGGAGACGCTTTTTGAAAAAAGGAGGAGATTGGGATGAGGGCCCTGGACCAAGATGGTGCTATGCACACAGACATTATTGATGGTCTTGGAGGAGTGGAAGTCGACCAAGAGGGTCTCCCACCGAATGCCACCAATAATGGGAGAGGAGGAGGAAGGATAGAGAGAACAGAGACCATATGAGGGAAGATGGGTCGGGAAAGGGAACGACAAAGAGGATGTCAGTGAGTGTCTGTCTGTCTGGAGGAAGCACTGGTGTAAGTTTCAGCGACAGGGAGGCCTGGGTTGGAGACCAGGATATCCCTTTTGAACTTCTTCCTACCCGATTTATTGAGGGGGATAAGTTAGGAGATAGAGTAGCAGATGGAGAAGATGGGGGGGGGGGTGGAAAGCACCATAGAGTGTGTGAAGAGGAAGTAAGAGGAGGGAGCGAAAGAGGGAGGAGAGATGCACAGTCCGGCACCGCACAATGCAGGATGCACAGAGGAGGGGTGCACGGGGTCACACAGTGGAAACACAGACGGCAGACAGGAACACTCAACAGTAGAGGGTACTCACAATGGGGTGGGGCCCTAAAGTGGGGAGAGAGCCTTATGAGACAAGTTGACAGTACCACAGTTAGCACAATGCAAACCAACTTTGCCTATCCTAAAAAGAGGAGGAAAGGCCTAGATTTTGTAAATACAGCAGTAGTGCAATAGAATGTGACTTTTCTGGGGAGATGTGAGGGATGGCTAAACAAGTCCATTTACTGAGATGCGTATGTGCCGAGCAGTAAACAATGTAGGAATGATTTGGAGGGGAGGGTCAGTTTAAAGGGGTGCAGTGAAATGCTGTCCCCCCTGACTGCACCTACCTGGTCAGTCACATCAGGTTGGTGGCTGCAGGCTTCATGCTTCCCCGGCTGACACTGGCAAAGACCATAAAGCTGCTTCTGGTGGTTCTGCCCTTCGCCTTGGGGCCCTTAGCCACAGGGGGCTGCAACAGGCAAGGGTGAAGTAGGGCTCAGTGTCCAATCAGAGAAGAGGGAGAGCAGAAGGATGAGGCAGTGGAAGTCTGGAACCCTTTTGTGTAAATGTTCTGGCGATATAGAGCGCTCTTTGGCTTCGGGGCGGTCTGCAAGGCCTGGGTGTTCTTGTGAGCCTTTAGGGCCTAGGAGAGCAAACACCTTTCTACTGCCTCCCTCGCCCCAAATGGCCAGATTCTATAGAGGGAAAAACAGGCGCCCCTAAACGAGGGTGGGCTTCTAGGATCCCCGGGTCATCCCTCATACTATATGACTTGTTTGGTGTCGCTGGCTGGCAGTGCCGGATTAAACCCTGTTGAAGCCCCAATGCAGTTGAAATGTCGGGAGGCCCCCTTTGCACATTATCTCCCAATACGTTTTACATTTTCTGCACCGCTTTATTTTGATCCGCTGTCGCGGGGCCCCATAAAGGAGTGGGGCCCATAGGCTGGTGCCTACGGATAATGAATAATCCAGCACTGCTGGCCAGTGAGGCAGAGAATAAATGACTTCCACCTGAAAACGCGGCTGCCAGGTGCTCTTTACATGCTTACCTCTAGTGCCTGCCTATTGCACGGGGCGACCTGTAACACTTGCTCCTCCCATGCACAAATTGACCAGTCGCCATCATAGCACCTATACTTACCTTGACAGGTGCATTGTATACCCACCCAAGGGGCAGCAGGGGGATTTCTGGTTAAACCTCACCCTGAGCAAGGAGGCAATAGACACCAAGGCCTGTATGACAGCCATGAGGGGAGAAAGAGCAGGGGGGTCTCCCAGCCTTAGGCACCAGATACAATGGGCCTCATTACACGGACGGCGGTAAGGGTTAACGGTCACCGTTAATGGCAACGGTGACCGTTAACCCTTACCGCCGTACTACGAGGTCCCTTTGCGGGTTGGAGGATTTAACGCCTGCTTCTTGCAGGCGTTAAAATCCAACCCGCTAAGGGACCTCGGAGCTAATTACGGCACCGCAAAATTGCGGTGGCATAATTAGCGCCTTCCCCAGTCCCATAGAGCCCTATGGGGCAGAAATGGGAATGGGGAAGGGCAATGGCGGAAAGGGGATTTACCGCCCCTCCAACCTTGGAATGGGGCGGTAAATCCCCTTTCCGTCAAGGCGGTGCCGGTATTTTACCGGCATGAGCCGGTAAATATTATTATTATTATTATTATTATTATGAGCCATGGCGCTAATAGCGCCATGGCTCACTGCCTACCGTGTAATGAGGCCCAATGACTCCTGCTGGCCTGAGTACTCTGCAAGGTTGGCTCAACTCTCAGCACGTTGTTACTTCTGTACACTCTGCAACCATAACGTGAAATTGCGTAGCTGGACTCTTGCCACCTCCCGGCTACAGCAATGTGCTGTTCCCTTACACAGTCCTTGCTCCTCCTACTCTCATCCTTCTGCTCTCCCTATTCTCTGATTAGTGATTCTGGCACAGCACAAAACCTGACCAAACTGGTTCCTAATGGCCTCACCCTTAACGTGACCTACACTACCCACATGCTGCGACCCTTGGGCATTGCCGTATTGTCCTAGGTCAGTAGAAGCCTCCAGCGATGCAGGGTCGACCTAATGGCTTCATTGCTGTGCCATTGAGCTCAGCCTCGCTCTGTGCTACAGGGTCACGGTAGTGTCAGGTGTCCTTCAGCGATCCACATCTCCTGCTCGGCCAAGGACCCGCCACTTGCTCCACAGCAGGAGGCTGCAGTTCTACTAATGATGCTCCACGTCTCCAGCTTGGCCAGGGACCCCACACCTGCTCCACAGCAGGAGGCTGCAGCTCTACTAATGATCCTCCACATCTCCTGCTCGGCCAAGGACCCGGCACTTGCTCCACAGCAGGAGGCTGCAGCTCTACTAATGATCCTCCACATCTCCTGCTCGGCCAAGGACCCGGCACTTGCTCCACAGCAGGAGGCTGCAGCTCTACTAATGATGCTCCACGTCTCCAGCTTGGCCAGGGACCCCACACCTGCTCCACAGCAGGAGGCTGCAGCTCTACTAATGATCCTCCACATCTCCTGCTCGGCCAAGGACCCGGCACTTGCTCCACAGCAGGAGGCTGCAGCTCTACTAATGATCCTCCACATCTCCTGCTCGGCCAAGGACCCGGCACTTGCTCCACAGCAGGAGGCTGCAGCTCTACTAATGATGCTCCACGTCTCCAGCTTGGCCAGGGACCCCACACCTGCTCCACAGCAGGAGGCTGCAGCTCTACTAATGATCCTCCACATCTCCTGCTCGGCCAAGGACCCGGCACTTGCTCCACAGCAGGAGGCTGCAGCTCTACTAATGATCCTCCACATCTCCTGCTCGGCCAAGGACCCGGCACTTGCTCCACAGCAGGAGGCTGCAGCTCTACTAATGATCCTCCACATCTCCTGCTCGGCCAAGGACCCGCCACTTGCTCCGAAGCAGGAGGCTGCAGCTCTACTAATGATGCTCCACGTCTCCTGATTGGCCAGGGACCCGCCACTTGCTCCACAGCAGAAGGCTGCAGCTCTACTCATGATGCTGCAGGTCTCCTGCTTGGCCAGGGACCCCACACTTGCTCCACAGCAGGAGGCTGCAGCTCGACTAATGATGCTGCACGTCTCCTGCTTGGCCAGGGACCCCAAACCTGCTCCACAGCAGGAGGTTGCAGCTCTAATAATGATACTCCACGTCTCCTGGTTGGCAAGGGACCCAACACCTGCTCCACAGCAGGAGGCTGCAGCTCTACTAATGATGCTGCACATCTCCTGCTTGGCCAGGGATCCCACACCTACTCCACAGAAGGAGGCTGCAGCTCTTCTAATGATGCTCCATGTCTCCTGCTTGGCCAGGGACCCAACATTTGCTCCACAGCAGGAGGCTGCAGCTCTTCTAATGATGCTCCGCCTCTCCTGATTGGCCAGAGACCCGAAACCTGCTCCACAGCAGGAGGCTGCAGCTCTTCTAATGATTCTCCATGCCTCGTGCTCAGAGAGGGACCGGACACTTGCTCCACAGCAGGAGGCTGCAACTCTACTAATGATGCTCCACGTCTCCTGCTTGGCCAGGGACCCGCCACTTGCTCCGCAGCAGGAGGCTGCAGCTCTACTAATGATGCTCCACGTCGCTTGCTTGGCCAGGGACCCCAAACCTGCTCCACAGCAGGAGGCTGCAGCTCTACTAATGATGCTCCACGTCTAGAGCTTGGCAGGGACCCGCCACTTGCTCCAAAGAAGGAGGCTGCAGCTCTTCCAATGATTCTCCATACCTCGTGCTTGGACAGGGACAGGATACTTACTCCACAGCAGGAGGCTGCAGCTCTACTAATGATTCTCCATGCTTCCTGCTTGGCCACGTACCAGACACTTGCTCCACCGCAGGAGACTGCAGCTCTACTAATGATGCTCCACATCTCCTGCTTGGCCAGGGACCCGCCACTTGCTCCACAGCAGGAGGCTGCAGCTCTACTAATGATCCTCCACATCTCCTGCTTGGCTCAGGACCTCGACACTTGCTCCACAGCAGGAGGCTGCATCTCTACTAATGATGCTAAATATCTCCTGCTTGGCCAGGGACCCGACACTTGCTCCACAGCACTAGGCTACAGCTCTTCCAATGATTCTCCATACCTCGTGCTTGGACAGGGACCGGATACTTGCTACACAGCAGGAGACTGCAGCTCTAATAATGATGCTGCACGTCTCCTGCTTGGCCAGGAACCTGCCACTTGCTACACAGCAGGAGGCTGCAGCTCTACTAATGATGCTGCAGGTCTCCTGCTTGGCCAGGAACCCGCCACTTGCTAAACAGCAGGAAACAGCAGCTCTACTAATGATGCTCCATGTCTCCTGCTTGGCCAGGGCCCCACCACTTTCTCCACAGAAGGAAACAGCAGCTCTACTAATGATGCTCCATGTCTCCTGCTTGGCCAGGGACCCAACATTTGCTCCACAGCGGGAGGCTGCAGCTCTTCTAGTAATGCTCCACATCTCCTGCCTGGCCAGGGACCCGCCACTTGCTCCACAGCAGGAGGCTGCAGCTCTACTAATGATGCTCCATGTCTCCTGCTTGGCCAGGGACCCGCCACTTGCTCCACAGCAGGAAACAACAGCTCTACTAATGATGCTCCACATCTCCTGCTTGGCTCAGGACCTCGACACTTGCTCCACAGCAGGAGGCTGCAGCTCTACTAATGATGCTCTGCGTCCCCTGTTTGGGCAGGGACCCAACACCTGCTCCACGGCAGGAGGCTGCAGCTCCTCTAATGATCCTCCACATCTCCTGCTTGGCCAGGGACCCCACACTTGCTCCACAGCAGGAGGCTGTAGCTCTACTAATCATGCTCCACGTCTCCAGCTTGGCAGGGACCCCACACCTGCTCCACAGCAGGAAACAGCAGCTCTACTAATGATGCTGCACCTCTCCTGCTTGGCCAGGGATCCCACACTTACTCCACAGAAGGAGGCTGCAGCTCTACTAATGATGCTGCACATCTCCTGCTTGGCCAGGGATCCCACACTTACTCCACAGCAGGAAACAGCAGCTCTACTAATGATGCTCCACGTCTCCTGCTTGGCCACGTACCAGACACTTGCTCCACCGCAGGAGACTGCAGCTCTACTAATGATGGTCCAGGTCTCCTGCTTGGCCAGGGACCCGACACTTGCTCCACAGCAGGAAACAACAGCTCTACTAATGATGCTCCAAGTCTCCTGCTTGGCCAGGGACCCGACACCTGCTCCACAGCAGGAAACAGCAGCTCTACTAATGATGCTACATGTCTCCTGCTTGGCCAGGGACCCAACATTTGCTCCACAGCAGGAGGTGTCAGCTCTTCTAATGATGCTCTGCGTCTCCTGATTGGCCAGGGACCCGAAACCTGCTCCACAGCAGGAGGCTGCAGCTCTACTAATGATGCTGCACATCTCCTTCCTGGCCAGGGACCCGCCACTTGCTCCGCAGCAGGAGGCTGCAGCTCCTCTAATGATGCTCCATGTCTCCTGCTTGGCCAGGGACCCCACACCTGCTCCACAGCAGGAGGCTGCAGCTCTAATAATGATGCTCCGCTTCTCCTGCTTGGCCAGGGACCCGACACTTACTCCACAGAAGGAGGCTGCAGCTCTACTAATGATGCTGCACATCTCCTGCTTGGCCAGGGATCCCACACTTACTCCACAGAAGGAGGCTGCAGCTCGACTAATGATGCTGCACGTCTCCTGCTTGGCAATGGACCCACCACTTGCTCCACAGCAGGAGGTTGCAGCTCTACTAATGATGCTGCACATCTCCTGCTTGGCCAGGGACCCGCCACTTGCTCCAGAGCAGGAGGCTGCAGCTCTACTAATGATGCTGCGCGTCTCCTGCTTGGCCAGGGACCCGATACTTGCTCCACAGCAGGAGGCTGCAGCTCCTCTAATGATGCTCCATGTCTCCTGCTTGGCTCAGGACCTCGACACTTGCTCCACAGCAGGAGGCTGCAGCTCTACTAATGATGCTCCACATCTCCTGCCTGGCCAGGGACCCGCCACTTGCTCCAGAGCAGGAGGCTGCAGCTCTACTAATGATGGTGCACATCTCCTTCCTGGCCAGGGACCTGACACTTGCTCCACAACAGGAGGCTGCAGCTCTTCCAATGATTCTCCATACCTCGTGCTTGGACAGGGACCGGACACTTGCTCCACGGCAGGAGACTGCAGCTCTACTAATGATGCTGCACGTCTAATGTTTGGCCAGGGACCCGCCACTTGCTTCACAGCAGAAGGATGCAGCTCCTCTAATGATCCTCCACATCTCCTGCTTGGCCAGGGACCCGCCACTTGCTCCACAGCAGGAGGCTGCAACTCTACTAATGATGCTCCACGTCTCCAGCTTGGCCAGGGACCCCACACCTGCTCCACGGCAGGAGGCTGCAGCTCCTCTAATGATGCTCCACATCTCCTGCTTGGCCAGGGACCCGTCACTTGCTCCGCAGCAGGAGGCTGCAGCTCCTCTAATGATGCTCCATGTCTCCTACTTGGCCAGGGACCCCACACCTGCTCCACAGCAGGAGGCTGCAGCTCTAATAATGATGCTCCGCTTCTCCTGCTTGGCCAGGGACCCGACACTTACTCCACAGAAGGAGGCTGCAGCTCTACTAATGATGCTGCACATCTCCTGCTTGGCCAGGGATCCCACACTTACTCCACAGAAGGAGGCTGCAGCTCGACTAATGATGCTGCACGTCTCCTGCTTGGCAATGGACCCACCACTTGCTCCACAGCAGGAGGTTGCAGCTCTACTAATGATGCTCCTCATCTCCTGCTTGGCTAGGTACCCGCCATTTGCTCCACAGCAGGAGGCTGCAGCTCTACTAATGATGCTCCTCATGTCCTGCTTGGCCATGCACCCAACACTTGCTCCACAGCAGGAGGCTGCAGCTCTTCCAATGATTCTCCATACCTCGTGCTTGGACAGGGACCGGACACTTGCTCCACAGCAGGAGGCTGCAGCTCTTCCAATGATTCTCCATACCTCGTGCTTGGACAGGGACCGGACACTTGCTCCACAGCAGGAGGCTGCAGCTCTATTAATGGTGCTCCACATCTCCTGCTTGGCCAGGGACCCGACACTTGCTCCACAGTAGGAGGCTGCAGCTCTACTAATGATGCTGCGCGTCTCCTGCTTGGCCAGGGACCCGATACTTGCTCCACAGCAGGAGGCTGCAGCTCTACTAATGATGCTCCACATCTCCTGCCTGGCCAGGGACCCGCCACTTGCTCCAGAGCAGGAGGCTGCAGCTCTACTAATGATGGTGCACATCTCCTTCCTGGCCAGGGACCTGACACTTGCTCCACAGCAGGAGGCTGCAGCTCTTCCAATGATTCTCCATACCTCGTGCTTGGACAGGGACCGGACACTTGCTCCACGGCAGGAGACTGCAGCTCTACTAATGATGCTGCACGTCTAATGTTTGGCTGGGGACCCGACACTTGCTCCACAGCAGGAGGCTCCAGCTCTTCTAATGATACTACTCGTATCCTGCTTGGCTCAGGGCCTCGAAACTTGCTCCACAGCAGGAGGATGTAGGTCTTCTAATGCTCCTCATCTCCTGCTCGGCTGGGGACCCGATACTCTCTCCACAACAGGAGGCTGCAGCTCTACTAATGATGCTCCATGTCTCCAGCTTGGCAGGGACCGGACACTTGCTCCACAGCAGGAGGCTGCAGCTCTACTAAGGATGATCCGCGCCTCCTGATTGGCCAGGGACCCGACAGTTGCTCCACAGTAGGAGGCTACAGCTCTACTAATGATTCTCCATGCCTCGTGCTCGGACAGGGACCCGACACCTGCTCCACAGCAGGAGGCTGCAGCTCCTCTAATGATGCTCCGCATCCCCTGCTTGGCCAGGGACCCGACACTTGCTACACAGCAGGAAACAGCAGCTCTACTAATGATGCTCCGCATCCCCTGCTTGGCCAGGGACCCGACACTTGCTTCACAGCAGAAGGATGCAGCTCTACCAATGATGCTCTGCGTCCCCTGCTTGGCCAGGGACCCGACACCTGCTCCACGGCAGGAGGCTGCAGCTCCTCTAATGATCCTCCACATCTCCTGCTTGGCCAGGGACCCGCCACTTGCTCCACAGCAGGAGGCTGCAGCTCTACTAATGATGCTGCATGTCTCCTGCTTGGCCAGGGACGCAACACTTGCTACACATCAGGAGGCTGCAGCTCTACTAATGATGCTCCACATCTCCTGCTTGGCCAGGGACCCGACACTTGCTCCACGGCAGGAGACTGCAACTCTACTTATGATGCTCCGTGTCTCCTGCTTGGCAGGGACCCGCCACTTGCTCCAGAGAAGGAGGCTGCAGCTCTTCCAATGATTCTCCATACCTCGTGCGTGGACAGGGACCAGATACTTACTCCATAGCAGGAGGCTGCAGCTCTACTAAGGATTCTCCTCATGTCCTGCTTGGCTAGGTACCCGCCATTTGCTCCACAGCAGGAGGCGTCAGCTCTTCTAATGATGCTCTGCATCTCCTGTTTGGCTCAGGGACCCGAAACCTGCTCCACAGCAGGAGGCTGCAGCTCTACTAATGATGCTCCTCATGTCCTGCTTGGCCAGGGACCCGCCACTTGTTCCACAGCAGGAGGCTCCAGCTCTTCTAATGATACTACTCGTATCCTGCTTGGCTCAGGACCTCGAAACTTGCTCCACAGCAGGAGGCTGAAGCTCCTCTAATGATGCACCGCGTCCCCTGCTTGGCCAGGGACCCGACACTTGCTACACAGCAGGAAACAGCAGCTCTACTAATGATGCTCCATGTCTCCTGCTTAGCCAGGGACCCGACACCTGCTCCACGGCAGGAGGCTGCAGCTCTTCTAATGATGCTCCGCATCTCCTGATTTGCCAGGGACCCAAAACCTGCTCCACAGCAGGAGGCTGCAGCTCTTCTAATGGTTCTCCATGCCTTGTGCTCGGACAGGGACCGGACACTTGCTCCACAGCAGTAGACTGCAACTCTACTAATGATGCTCCACGTCTCCTGTTTGGCCAGGGACCCGCCACTTGCTCCACAGCAGGAGGCTGCAGCTCTACTAATGATGCTGCACATCTCCTGCTTGGCCAGGGATCCCACACTTACTCCACAGAAGGAGGCTGCAGCTCGACTAATGATGCTGCACGTCTCCTGCTTGGCAATGGACGCAACACTTGCTACACAACAGGAGGCTGCAGCTCTACTAATGATGCTCCACGTCTCCTGCTTGGCCAGGGACCCGCCACTTGCTCCACAGCAGGAGGCTGCAGCTCTACTAATGATGCTCCTCATGTCCTGCTTGGCCATGCACCCAACACTTGCTCCACAGCAGGAGGCTGCAGCTCTTCCAATGATTCTCCATACCTCGTGCTTGGACAGGGACCGGACACTTGCTCCACAGCAGGAGGCTGCAGCTCTTCCAATGATTCTCCATACCTCGTGCTTGGACAGGGACCGGACACTTGCTCCACAGCAGGAGGCTGCAGCTCTATTAATGGTGCTCCACATCTCCTGCTTGGCCAGGGACCCGACACTTGCTCCACAGTAGGAGGCTGCAGCTCTACTAATGATGCTGCGCATCTCCTGCTTGGCCAGGGACCCGATACTTGCTCCACAGCAGGAGGCTGCAGCTCCTCTAATGATGCTCCATGTCTCCTGCTTGGCTCAGGACCTCGACACTTGCTCCACAGCAGGAGGCTGCAGCTCTACTAATGATGCTCCACATCTCCTGCCTGGCCAGGGACCCGCCACTTGCTCCAGAGCAGGAGGCTGCAGCTCTACTAATGATGGTGCACATCTCCTTCCTGGCCAGGGACCTGACACTTGCTCCACAGCAGGAGGCTGCAGCTCTTCCAATGATTCTCCATACCTCGTGCTTGGACAGGGACCGGACACTTGCTCCACGGCAGGAGACTGCAGCTCTACTAATGATGCTGCACGTCTAATGTTTGGCTGGGGACCCGAAACTTGCTCCACAGCAGGAGGCTCCAGCTCTTCTAATGATACTACTCGTATCCTGCTTGGCTCAGGGCCTCGAAACTTGCTCCACAGCAGGAGGATGTAGGTCTTCTAATGCTCCTCATCTCCTGCTCGGCTGGGGACCCGATACTCTCTCCACAACAGGAGGCTGCAGCTCTACTAATGATGCTCCATGTCTCCAGCTTGGCAGGGACCGGACACTTGCTCCACAGCAGGAGGCTGCAGCTCTACTAAGGATGATCCGCGCCTCCTGATTGGCCAGGGACCCGACAGTTGCTCCACAGTAGGAGGCTGCAGCTCTACTAATGATTCTCCATGCCTCATGCTCGGACAGGGACCCGACACCTGCTCCACAGCAGGAGGCTGCAGCTCTACCAATGATGCTCTGCGTCCCCTGCTTGGCCAGGGACCCGACACCTGCTCCACGGCAGGAGGCTGCAGCTCCTCTAATGATCCTCCACATCTCCTGCTTGGCCAGGGACCCGCCACTTGCTCCACAGCAGGAGGCTGCAGTTCTTCTAATGATGCTCCTCATCTCCTGCTCGGCTAGGGACCCGACACTTGCTCCACAACAGGAGGCTGCAGCTCCTCTAATGATGCTCCATGTCTCCTGCTTGGCCAGGGACCCACCACTTGCTCCACAGCAGGAGGCTGCAGCTCTTCTAATGATGCTCTGCGTCTCCTGATTGGCCAGGGACCCGACACTTGCTCCACAGTAGGAGGCTGCAGCTCTACTAATGATGCTCTGCATCTCCTGCTTGGCCAGGGACCCACCACTTGCTCCACAGCAGGAGGCTGCAGCTCTTCTAATGATGCTCTGCGTCTCCTGATTGGCCAGGGACCCGACACTTGCTCCACAGTAGGAGGCTGCAGCTCTACTAATGATGCTCTGCATCTCCTGCTTGGCCAGGGACCCACCACTTGCTCCACAGCAGGAGGCTGCAGCTCTACTAATGATGGTCCATGTCTCGTGCTTGGCCAAGGACATGACACTTGCTCCACAGCAGGAGGCTGCAGCTTTACTAATGATGCTCCACATCTCCTGCTTGGCCAGGGACCCGCCACTTGCTCCACAGCAGGAGGCTGCAGCTCTACTAATGATGCTCCATGTCTCCTACTTGGCCAGGGACCCAACATTTGCTCCACAGCAGGAGGCTGCAGCTCTTCTAATGATGCTCCGTGTCTCCTGATTGGCCAGGGACCCGAAACCTGCTCCACAGCAGGAGGCTGCAGCTCTACTAATGATGCTGCATGTCTCCTGCTTGGCCAGGGCCCCCACACTTACTCCACAGAAGGAGGCTGCAGCTCGACTAATGATGCTCCACATCTCCTGCTTGGCCAGGGACCCGACACTTGCTCCACGGCAGGAGACTGCAACTCTACTAATGATGCTCCGTGTCTCCTGCTTGGCAGGGACCCGCCACTTGCTCCAGAGAAGGAGGCTGCAGCTCTTCCAATGATTCTCCATACCTCGTGCTTGGACAGGGACCAGATACTTACTCCATAGCAGGAGGCTGCAGCTCTACTAATGATGCTCCTCATGTCCTGCTTGGCTAGGTACCCGCCATTTGCTCCACAGCAGGAGGCGTCAGCTCTTCTAATGATGCTCTGCATCTCCTGTTTGGCTCAGGGACCCGAAACCTGCTCCACAGCAGGAGGCTGAAGCTCCTCTAATGATGCACCGCGTCCCCTGCTTGGCCAAGGACCCGACACTTGCTACACAGCAGGAAACAGCAGCTCTACTAATGATGCTCCACGTCTCCGCTTGGCCACGTACCAGACACTTGCTCCACCGCAGGAGACTGCAGCTCTTCTAATGATTCTCCATGTCTCCTGCTAGGCCACGTACCAGACACTTGCTCCACTGCAGGAGTCTGCAGCTCTACTAATGATGTGCCACATATCCTGCTTGGCCAGGGATCTGCAACTTGCTCCGCAGCAGGAGGCTGCAGCTCTACTAATGATGCTCCATGTCTCCTGCTTGGCCAGGGACCCGCCACTTGCTCCACAGCAGGAGACTGCAGCTCTACTAATGATGCTCCACGTCTCGTGCTTGGCCAGGGACCCGACACTTGCTCCACTACAGGAGGCTGCAGCTCTACTAATGATGCTCCAAGTCTCCTGCTTGGCCAGGGACCCGACACTTGCTCCACAGTAGGAGGCTGCAGCTCTACTAATGATGCTCCAAGTCTCCTGCTTGGCCAGGGACCCGACACCTGCTCCACAGCAGGAGGCTGCATCTCTACTAATGATGCTCCACGTCTCCGCTTGGCCACGTACCAGACACTTGCTCCACCGCAGGAGACTGCAGCTCTTCTAATGATTCTCCATGTCTCCTGCTAGGCCACGTACCAGACACTTGCTCCACTGCAGGAGTCTGCAGCTCTACTAATGATGTGCCACATATCCTACTTGGCCAGGGATCTGCAACTTGCTCCGCAGCAGGAGGCTGCAGCTCTACTAATGATGCTCCATGTCTCGTGCTTGGCCAGGGACCTGACACTTGCTCCACAGCAGGAGGCTGCAGCTCTACTAATGATGGTCCATGTCTCGTGCTTGGCCAAGGACATGACACTTGCTCCACAGCAGGAAACAGCAGCTCTACTAATGGTGCTGCACATCTCCTGATTGGCCAGGGACCCGACACTTGCTCCACATTAGGAGGCTGCAGCTCTACTAATGATGCTCTGCGTCTCCTGCTTGGCCAGGGTCCCGCCACTTGCTCCACAGCAGGAGACTGCAGCTCTTCTAATGATGCTCCACGTCTCCTGCTTGGCCAGGGACCCAATATTTGCTCCACGGCAGGAGGCTGCAGCTCCTCTAATGATCCTCCACATCTCCTGCTTGGCCATGGACCCGCCACTTGCTCCGCAGCAGGAGGCTGCCGCTCTACTAATGATACTCCACGTCTCCTGCTTGGCCAGGGACCCCACACCTGCTCCACAGCAGGAGGCTGCAGCTCTACTAATGATGCTCCACATCTCCTGCTTGGCCAGGGACCCGCCACTTGCTCCACAGCAGGGAACAGCAGCTCTACTAATGATGCTACATGTCTCCTGCTTGGCCAGGGACCCAATATTTGCTCCATAGCAGGAGGCTGCAGCTCTACTAATGATGCTCCACGTCTCCTGCTTGGCCAGGGACCCAACATTTGCTCCACAGCAGGAAACAGCAGCTCTACTAATGATTCTTCATGCCTCGTGCTCGGACAGGGACCGGACACTTGCTCCACAGCAGGAGGCTGCAGCTCTACTAATGATGCTCCACGTCTCCTGCTTGGCCAGGGACCCCAAACCTGCTCCACAGCAGGAGGCTGCAGCTCTACTAATGATCCTCCACATCTCCTGCTTGGCTCAGGACCTCGACACTTGCTCCACAGCAGGAGGCTGCAGCTCTTCCAATGATTCTCCATACCTCGTGCTTGGACAGGGACCGGATACTTACTCCATAGCAGGAGGCTGCAGCTCTACTAATGATGCTCGACATCTCCTGCTTGGCCAGGGACCCACCACTTGCTCCACAGCAGGAGGTTGCAGCTCTACTAATGATGCTCGACATCTCCTGCTTGGCCAGGGACCCACCACTTGCTCCACAGCAGGAGGTTGCAGCTCTACTAATGATGCTCGACATCTCCTGCTTGGCCAGGGACCCGCCACTTGCTCCACAGCAGGAGTCTGCAGCTCTTCCAATGATTCTCCATACCTCGTGCTTGGACAGGGACCGGATACTTACTCCATAGCAGGAGGCTGCAGCTCTACTAATGATGCTCGACATCTCCTGCTTGGCCAGGGACCCACCACTTGCTCCACAGCAGGAGGTTGCAGCTCTACTAATGATGCTCGACATCTCCTGCTTGGCCAGGGACCCACCACTTGCTCCACAGCAGGAGGTTGCAGCTCTACTAATGATGCTCGACATCTCCTGCTTGGCCAGGGACCCGCCATTTGCTCCACAGCAGGAGGCTGCAGCTCTTCCAATGATTCTCCATACCTCGTGCTTGGACAGGGACCGGACACTTGCTCCACAGTAGGAGGCTGCAGCTCTACTAATGATGCTGCGCGTCTCCTGCTTGGCCAGGGACCCGATACTTGCTCCACAGCAGGAGGCTGCAGCTCCTCTAATGATGCTCCATGTCTCCTGCTTGGCTCAGGACCTCGACACTTGCTCCACAGCAGGAGGCTGCAGCTCTATTAATGGTGCTCCACATCTCCTGCTTGGCCAGGGACCCGCCACTTGCTCCAGAGCAGGAGGCTGCAGCTCTACTAATGATGCTGCGCGTCTCCTGCTTGGCCAGGGACCCGATACTTGCTCCACAGCAGGAGGCTGCAGCTCCTCTAATGATGCTCCATGTCTCCTGCTTGGCTCAGGACCTCGACACTTGCTCCACAGCAGGAGGCTGCAGCTCTACTAATGATGCTCCACATCTCCTGCCTGGCCAGGGACCCGCCACTTGCTCCAGAGCAGGAGGCTGCAGCTCTACTAATGATGCTGCACATCTCCTTCCTGGCCAGGGACCTGACACTTGCTCCACAGCAGGAGGCTGCAGCTCTTCCAATGATTCTCCATACCTCGTGCTTGGACAGGGACCGGACACTTGCTCCACAGCAGGAGACTGCAGCTCTACTAATGATGCTGCACGTCTAATGTTTGGCTGGGGACCCGACACTTGCTCCACAGCAGGAGGCTGCAGCTCTACTAAGGATGATCCGCGCCTCCTGATTGGCCAGGGACCCGACAGTTGCTCCACAGTAGGAGGCTGCAGCTCTACTAATGATTCTCCATGCCTCGTGCTCGGACAGGGACCCGACACCTGCTCCACAGCAGGAGGCTGCAGCTCCTCTAATGATGCTCCGCATCCCCTGCTTGGCCAGGGACCCGACACTTGCTCCGCAGCAGAAGGATGCAGCTCTACCAATGATGCTCTGCGTCCCCTGCTTGGCCAGGGACCCGACACCTGCTCCACGGCAGGAGGCTGCAGCTCCTCTAATGATCCTCCACATCTCCTGCTTGGCCAGGGACCCGCCACTTGCTCCACGGCAGAAGACTGCAGCTCTACTAATGATGCTCCACGTCTCGTGCTTGGCCAGGGACCCCACACTTGCTCCACAGCAGGAGGCTGCAGCTCTACTAATGATGCACCACGTCTCCTGCCTGGCCAGGGACCTGACACTTGCTCCACAGCAGGAGGCTGCAGCTCTACTAATGATGCACCACGTCTCCTGCTTGGCCAGGGACCCCACACCTGCTCCACGGCAGGAGGCTGCAGCTCTACTAATGATGCACCACGTCTCCTGCCTGGCCAGGGACCTGACACTTGCTCCACAGCAGGAGGCTGCAGCTCTACTAATGATGCACCACGTCTCCTGCCTGGCCAGGGACCTGACACCTGCTCCACGGCAGGAAACAGCAGCTCTACTAATGATGCTCCACATCTCCTGCTCGGCCAGGGACCCGCCACTTGCTCCACAGCAGGAGGCTGCAGTTCTTCTAATGATGCTCCTCATCTCCTGCTCGGCCAGGGACCCGACACTTGCTCCACAACAGGAGGCTGCAGCTCCTCTAATGATGCTCTGCGTCCCCAGCTTGGCCAGGGACCCGACACTTGCTCTACAGTAGGAGGCTGCAGCTCTACTAATGATGCTCCATGTCTCCTGCTTGGCCACGTACCAGACACTTGCTCCACATTAGGAGGCTGCAGCTCTACTAATGATGCTCTGCGTCTCCTGCTTGGCCAGGGTCCCGCCACTTGCTCCACATTAGGAGGCTGCAGCTCTACTAATGATGCTCTGCGTCTCCTGCTTGGCCAGGGTCCCGCCACTTGCTCCACAGCAGGAGGCTGCAGCTCTACTAATGATGCTCCATGTCTCCTACTTGGCCAGGGACCCAACATTTGCTCCACAGCAGGAGGCTGCAGCTCTTCTAATGATGCTACGTGTCTCCTGATTGGCCAGGGACCCGAAACCTGCTCCACAGCAGGAGGCTGCAGCTCGACTAATGATGCTGCACGTCTCCTGCTTGTCAAGGGACGCAACACTTGCTACACATCAGGAGGCTGCAGCTCTACTAATGATGCTCCACATCTCCTGCTTGGCCAGGGACCCGCCACTTGCTCCACAGCAGGAGGCTGCAGCTCTACTAATGATGCTCCACATCTCCTGCTTGGCCAGGGACCCGCCACTTGCTCCACAGCAGGAGGCTGCAGCTCTACTAATGATGCTCCACATCTCCTGCTTGGCAGGGACCCGCCACTTGCTCCAGAGAAGGAGGCTGCAGCTCTTCCAATGATTCTCCATACCTCGTGCTTGGACAGGGACCAGATACTTACTCCATAGCAGGAGGCTGCAGCTCTACTAATGATGCTCCTCATGTCCTGCTTGGCTAGGTACCCGCCATTTGCTCCACAGCAGGAGGCGTCAGCTCTTCTAATGATGCTCTGCATCTCCTGTTTGGCTCAGGGACCCGAAACCTGCTCCACAGCAGGAGGCTGCAGCTCTACTAATGATGCTCCTCATGTCCTGCTTGGCCAGGGACCCGCCACTTGTTCCACAGCAGGAGGCTCCAGCTCTTCTAATGATACTACTCGTATCCTGCTTGGCTCAGGACCTCGAAATGTGCTCCACAGCAGGAGGCTGAAGCTCCTCTAATGATGCACCGCGTCCCCTGCTTGGCCAGGGACCCGACACTTGCTACACAGCAGGAAACAGCAGCTCTACTAATGATGCTCCATGTCTCCTGCTTAGCCAGGGACCCGACACCTGCTCCACAGCAGGAGGCTGCAGCTCTACTAATGATGCTCCACGTCTCCGCTTGGCCACGTACCAGACACTTGCTCCACCGCAGGAGACTGCAGCTCTTCTAATGATTCTCCATGTCTCCTGCTAGGCCACGTACCAGACACTTGCTCCACTGCAGGAGTCTGCAGCTCTACTAATGATGTGCCACATATCCTGCTTGGCCAGGGATCTGCAACTTGCTCCGCAGCAGGAGGCTGCAGCTCTACTAATGATGCTCCATGTCTCCTGCTTGGCCAGGGACCCGCCACTTGCTCCACAGCAGGAGACTGCAGCTCTACTAATGATGCTCCACGTCTCGTGCTTGGCCAGGGACCCGACACTTGCTCCACTACAGGAGGCTGCAGCTCTACTAATGATGCTCCAAGTCTCCTGCTTGGCCAGGGACCCGACACTTGCTCCACAGCAGGAGGCTCCAGCTCTTCTAATGATACTACTCGTATCCTGCTTGGCTCAGGACCTCGAAACTTGCTCCACAGCAGGAGGCTGAAGCTCCTCTAATGATGCACCGCGTCCCCTGCTTGGCCAGGGACCCGACACTTGCTACACAGCAGGAAACAGCAGCTCTACTAATGATGCTCCATGTCTCCTGCTTGGCCAGGGACCCGACACCTGCTCCACGGCAGGAGGCTGCAGCTCTTCTAATGATTCTCCATGCCTTGTGCTCGGACAGGGACCGGACACTTGCTCCACAGCAGAAGGATACAGCTCTACTAATGATGCTCTGCGTCCCCTGCTTGGCCAGGGACCCGACACCTGCTCCACAGCAGGAGGCTGCAGCTCCTCTAATGATTCTCCACATCTCCTGCTTGGCCAGGGACCCGACACTTGCTCCACAGCAGGAGGCTGCAGCTCTACTAATGATTCTCCACATCTCCTGCTTGGCCAGGGACCCGACACTTGCTCCACAGCAGGAGACTGCAGCTCTACTAATGATGCTCCAAGTCTCCTGCTTGGCCAGGGACCCGCCACTTGCTCCACAGCAGGACACTGCCAACCTACTAATGATGCTTCACGTCTCCTGCTTGGCCAGGGACCCAATAACTTGCTCCACAGCAGGAGGCTGCAGCTGTTCTAATGTCTGGCCCTGGGGGTGTGGTAGGGGACTTATTAGCACACAACAAGGAAGGTGATATCAGACACAGGTTTTGGGGGGCCCGCGTGTGGGTAGCCCCTCAGTTTTGGGGTGCCCGCGTGTGGGTAGCCCCTCAGATGCAAGCTGTTACCTGGCATTGCATCTACAGGGATGAATGTCAGCAAAGTAATAGATATCTCCCCACACCCCTCCTATCCACCCAAACCCTCCAATCTCCCCACTCCCCTCCTATCCGCCCACACCCCTCCAGTCTCCCCACACCCCTCCTATCTCCCACACCTCTCCAATCTCCCAACACCCCTCCGATCCGCCCACACCCCTCCAATCTCCCACACCCCTCCAATCTCCCCACACCCCTCCTATCTCCCCACACCTCTCCAATCTCCCCACACCCCTCCTAACCACCTACACCCCTCCAGTCTCCCCACACCTCCCAATCTCCCCACACCCTCCTATCCGCCCACACCTGTCCAATCTCCCCACACCCCTATCTCCCACACCCCTCCTAACTGCCCAAACCTCTCCAATCTCCCCACACCTCTCCAATCTCCCCACACCCCTCCTATCCACCCAAACCCTCCAATCTCCCACTCCCCTCCTATCCGCCCACACCCCTCCAGTCTCCCCACACCCCTCCTATCTCCCCACACCTCTCCAATCTCCAACACCCCTCCGATCCGCCCACCCCTCCAATCTCCCCACACCCCTCCAATCTCCCCCACCCCTCCAATCTCCCCACACCCCTCCTATCTCCCCACACCTCTCCAATCTCCCCCACACCCCTCCTAACCACCTACACCCCTCCAGTCTCCCCACACTCTCCAATCTCCCCAACCCCTCCTATCCGCCACACCTGTCCAATCTCCCCACACCCCTATCTCCCCACACCCCTCCTAACTGCCCACACCTCTCCAATCTCCCCACACCTCTCCAATCTCCCCACACCCTCCTATCCGCCCACACCCCTCCAATCTCCCCCACCCCCTCCTATCTCCCCACACCTCTACTATCTCCCCACACCTCTCCAATCTCCCCACACCCCTATCTCCCCACACCCCTCCTACTGCCCACACCTCTCCAATCTCCCCACACCTCTCCAATCTCCCCACACCCCTCCTAACCGCCCACACCTCTCCAATCTCCCCACACCTCTCCAATCTCCCCACACCCCTCCAATCTCCCCACACCCCTCCTAACCGCCCACACCTCTCCAATCCTCCCACACCCCTATCTCCCCACACCCCCTCCTAACCGCCCACACCCCTCCTAACCGCCCACACCCCTCCTATCTCCCCACACCTCTACTATCTCCCCACACCTCTCATAACCACCCACACACCTCTTATCTCCCCACACCCCTACTATCTCCCCACACCTCTCATATCCCCCACACCTCTCCAATCTCCCCACACCCCACCTATCTCCCCACACCCCTCCTATCTCCCCCACACCCCTCCTATCTCCCCAGACCTCTACTATCTCCCCACACCTCTCATAACCGCCCACAACTCTCCAATCTCTCCACACCTCTCCAATCTCCCCACACCCCCAAATCTCCCACCACCCTCCTACCACCCACACTTCTCCAATCTCCCACCCCCCTCCGATCGCCCCACACCCCCATTCACACAACTGCTATCCGCCCACACCCCTCCTATCCACCACACCCCCAATCTCCCCAACCCCAACCTCCCCACACCCTTCCTATCTCCCCACACCCTCCCTATCTCCCCACACCCCTCCTATCTCCCCATACCCCTCCTAACCGCCCACACCCCTCCTATCTCCCCACACCCTCCTATCTTCCCCACACCCCTCCTATCTCTACACACCCCAATCCCCCCACCCCCCTCAATCTCCCCACACCCGCCAATCTCCCCACACCCGCCAACCTCCCATACCCCTATCTCCCCCACACCCTTCCTATCTCCCCCACACCCCTCCTATCTCCTCACACCCCTCCTATCTCCTCCACACCCCTCCTATCTCCCCACACCCCTCCTATTCCCCCACACCCCCTCCCAATCTTCTCACACTCCTCTATCTCCCCCACACCCCTCCTATCTCCTCCACACCCCTCCAATCTTCTCACACCCTCCTACTCCCCCACACCCCTCCTATCTCCCCCACACCCCTCCTATCTCCCCCACACCCCTCCTAACTCCTCCACACCCCTCCTATCTCCCCCACACCTCTCCAATCTTCTCACACTCCTCCTATCTCCCCCACGCCCCTCCTATCTCCTCCACACCCCTCCTATCTTCCCACACCCCTCCTATCTCCTCCACTCCCCCCTCCACACCCCTCCTATCTCCCCACACCCCTCCTATCTCCCCCACACCCCTCCTATCTCCCCCACACCCCTCCTATCTCCCCACACCCTCCTATCTCCCCCACACCCTCCTATCCCCACACCCCTCCTCTCCCCCACACCCCTCCTATCTCCCCACACCCTCCTATCTCCCCCACACCCCTCCTATCTCCTCCACCCCTCCTATCTCCCCACACCCTCCCTATCTCCTCCACACCCCTCCTATCTCCCCCACACCCCTCCTATCTCCTCCACACCCCTCCTATCTCCCCCAACCCCTCCTATCTCCCCACACCCCTCCCTATCTCCCCCAAACCCCTCCTATCTCCCCCACACCCCTCCTATCTCCCCCACACCCCTCCTATCTCCCCACACCCCTCCCTATCTCCCCCACACCCCTCCTATCTCCCCCCACACCCCTCCTATTTCCCCCACACTCCTCCTATCTTCCCCACACCCCTCCTATCTCCCCCCACCCCTCTCCTTCTCCCCACACCCCTCCTATCTCCCCACACCCCTCCTATCTCCCCCACACCCTCCTATCTCCCCCACACCCTCCTATCTCCCCCACACCCCTCCAATCTTCTCACACTCCTCCTATCTCCCCCACCGCCCTCCTCATCTCCTCCACACCCCTCTATCTTCCCCACACCCCTCCTATCTCCTCCACACCCCTCCTATTTCCCCCATACCCCTCCTATCTCCCCCCCACACCCTCCTATCTCCCCCACACCCCTCCTACTCCTCCACACCCCTCCTATCCCCCCACACCCCTCCTATCTCCCCCACACTCCTTCCTATCTCCCCACACCTCTCCTATCCCCCCACACCCCTCCTATTCCTCCCACACCCCTCCTATCTTCCCCCACACCCCTCCCTATCTCCTCCACGCCCCTCCTATCTCCCCACACCCCTCCTATCTCCTCCAAACCCCTCCTATCTTCCCCACACCCCTCCTATCTCCTCCACACCCCTCCTATCTCCTCCACACCCCTCCAATCTCCCCACACACCTCCTATCTCCCCCACACCCTTCCTATCTCCCCACACTCCTCCTATCTCCCCACACCCCTCCCTATCTCCCCCACAACCCTCCTATCTCCCCCACACCCCTCCTATTTCCCCACACTCCTCCTATCTTCCCCACACCCCTCCTATCTCCCCCACACCCCTCCTATCTTCCCCACACCCCTCCTATCTTCCACACCCCTCCACTCCTCCCCACACCCCTCCGACTCCCCCACCCCTCCGATCCCCCCCCACCCCTCTCCCCTTCTCCCCACCTCCTATCTCCCCCCACCCTCTCCTATCCCCCCCACACCCTCTATCTCCCCCACACCCCCTAATCTCCCCCCACCCCTCCTATCTCCCCCCACACCCCTCCTATTCTCCCTCACACCCCTCCTAATTCCCCACACTCCCTCCTATCTTCCCCACACCCATCCTATCTCCCCACACCCATCCTATCTTCCCCCACACCCCTCCTATCTTCCCCACACCCCTCCTATCTCCCACACACCCCTCCGATCTCCCCCACACCCCTCCTATCTCCCCACACTCCTCCTTTCTCCCCCACACCCATCCTATCTCCCCCACTCCTCCTATCTCCCCCACACCCCTCCTATCTCCCCACACTCCCCCTATCTCCCCCACACCCCTCCTATCTCCCCCACACCCCTCCTATCTCCCTCACACCCCTCCTATCTCCCTCACACCCCTCCTATTTCCCCACACTCCTCCTTTCTCCCCCACACCCATCCTATCTCCCCCACACCCCTCCTATCTCCCCCACACCCCTCCTATCTCCCTCACACCCCTCCTATTTCCCCACACTCCTCCTATCTTCCCACACCCCTCCTATCTCCCCCACACCCCTCCTATCTTCCCCACAACCCTCCTATCTCCCCCACACCCCTCCGATCTCCTCCACACCCCTCCTATCTCCCCCACACTCCTCCTATCTCCCCCACACCCATCCTATCTCCCCCACACCCCTCCTATCTCCCCCACACCCCTCCTATCTCCCTCACACCCCTCCTATTTCCCCACACTCCTCCTATCTTCCCCACACCCCTCCTATCTCCCCCACACCCCTCCTATCTTCCCCACAACCCTCCTATCTCCCCCACACCCCTCCGATCTCCTCCACACCCCTCCTATCTCCCCCACACTCCTCCTATCTCCCCCACATGTTCCCAACTACTTCCACTTACTGTCACGCCAGAGCTCAACCAATCTTTACGAAACTCCTTAGATAATACAAAAAAAACTACATTAGATTAAAGGACTGGACATGTATTCAGAAGAGCCCATAATCCCAGGACATAAAGCTATGATTTACCAGAAAGTGGATGCTTCGGCAACCGTTTAATGCCCCCCCGCACGCCCCCGAATAACAGATCCAAGTGGCAAAGCCCGCCCCCCCGCCCCCGCTTCTGCCTTTTACGGAGAATTTTCATTTTTTGTGCCAATTCCCCTTAACCTGAGGGACCCCTAGCACTGTTGCTGGACTTATGGGATTTTTAGCTTTACTCTCCTGAGTGAGTGGGACATTTTACCACTCACTCACTCACTCACTCACTCATTCTTTAGCTCTGAGATGGGAACCCTATTTCTCTGCTACTGTAATTCATTTTACTTTTAATGGAGTCATGCTTTCCTCCATGTATTTTTCGTTACAGGCATCTGTAATACATGATTGCAGCCCCAGCACCCTCTGTGCAGTGCTGCCGGGGAGCCCGAGGGGCTCGACTTTTTCTTTATTACTTTTCCATGATAACTAATGGTCTCAAGGATAGTAGGATACTTCTGTCTTACTTACCTTTCTTTTTATGGGATCAGCACAGACCACATTATGTGGAGTGCCCCCTTTACCGCTGTTCCTGTAACTTTTATAGTTACAGTGACAGACGAGCCCAAATGGCTGGTGGCAGTGGATACCTTTTAACAATTTTTGTGTTAGTTACTCGCAGGCTGTCTTCACAGCTGCAGTACAGCACTCATGTTAAATGTTAAAGGTATTTGTACCGCGCACCATCACCAACGGAGTTGGTCCCCAGGCGCTCTGGCAGATCTGCAAGCGAGAAGGTGGGATGGGTTAGTAGGTGAAGCAGGAGTAGGATAGTGAGAGGAGTGGTGTTCTGTTGGCAGCTTCAACTCGGTATACACCGGGTGCTGAGCTTTGGTGCGAGTATCGGATGGATCTCAGTCCTCTTGTGCTGTTGGTGCGGCTTATGTGTTGTTGCGGTGTTGTGAAGTGCATGCGGGTTGTTGTGCGAGAGATGTTTGTGTGAGATTTTGAGTGAGATAAGTCTGCAGAAATGCTGAGTTCTTTGTTAGTCGTTTGTTTGAAGGTTAACAGAAATTCAGAAATCTGTCCGAGAGTGGCGCTCGCCAATCCTCCCAATTTCATCGGGGTGGGCAAATGGGCTACGCTTGACAGGGTTTTGGTTTGTGTGGGGCGCTCCTTGTGCTTTTCTAATGCGCTTTGTTAGTGTTCTGATTGCTCCTCGCTGTTCTATTCTAGTGAGCTCTGTAGGTGTTCTAATGCTGATGGATTGATTAATGTGGGTTGGGTGTCTATTCTCCCCCTTTGGGTGCTGGGCTGGTGTAGTGGACTCCTCTCAAACTTTCTATCTAAATGCGTCTGCCGGTTTGGATATGGTACATCCGGTGGGAGTGGGTGAGTCATTTAGGGCTTTCGTCTGGGTCTGAGTATGTGATCAGTCTCTGGAGGCCTCCTTTTGTGCCTATTTCCCATGATATCTTATGGTCTGTAGTGTGGTCGGTTCTTTGGGTTCAGTGTTTGTCGATTTGAGAGTGGCCGAGGTTGGTTTTATTTTTGTTGTTTTAATGGGGTGGGCATTCTAGTGCGTCGCTGTTGTGGTTACGCTGTGAAGAGCCATGATTTGAGGAGTTTCTTGAATGCTAGGTGGTTTTTTGTGTTCCATATATTCTTAGGTAGGTCATTCCAGGTTTTCGGTGCTGGTGAGAGAAAGAGGATCCTCCGAGTTTTCATCTGTTATAGGGTTTTGGTTCCAGGCGGATGTTGCTGCTTGATCTCAGTGTTCTTGTCGGATGATGTAGGCGTAGTTTATCGCTTAGGAATTCTGCGCCTTGTTTGTGTATTGCTCTGTGCGTGATGCACATGGACTTCAACTTTATTCGCTGTTTTAATGGTAGCCAGTGTAGTATTTTTAGCGCAGGTGTGATGTGTTCTCTTCTGGGTACCTTGAGGAGGAGTCTGGCTGCTGCATTTTGTATGCATTGTAGTTTTTTTAGAAGTCGTTCGGGCATGCCCAGGTATAGGCTATTGGCGTAGTGTTTTGTTGGCGAACGACAGGAACGGTAGGATCCTTTTTGCTGCTCGCAGGAGGAAGGAACATTTCTTGAGTAGAGAGTTTACTTGTGGCTCTAGAGCAGGGGTGCACAACTGATTTTGACAGAGGGCCGAAAGTGCCTTACATGATGGCTATAGTGGGCCGAAAAGTAAATGTGGGTGGGGCGGTAGGCGTGGTGGGGCGTGGCATGGCAGGAGGCTTTTTCAACCCCCAATTTTTATTAAACACATGGAAAAAGAATACGTTTTTGAGGTGTAATGATTTTTATTTGTATTTCAAACTTATATCTGCACTACACATTTTCCATTGTTATTTATTTCTATTTAGTTATTGCATATCGTCTGTTTTAAATAAATAATATATATTTTATTGACACTTGATTTGACATTCCATTATTTTGGTGCTATACTTTGCTGTTTGGATTGCCCAAGAGGAGTATGGTCTCCGTTGAGTCAGGTTTCCACAAAAAGCAAAGGATATACATCTCCTAACTGTGCCTGTTTTAGCTTTATTTTTGGGTTCACTCTTGGAGTGCGACACTATGCCCCATAGCCCCCACCCCTCAACCAAACACTATGCCCCATGGCTCCCACCCCTCAACCAAACACTATGCCCCATGACACCCACCCCTCATGCAAACACTATGCCCCAAGAGACCCACCCCTCATGCAAACACTATGCCCCAAGACACCCACACCTCATGCAAACGCTATGCCCCAAGACACCCACCCCTCAAGCAAACACTATGCCCCATGGCCCCCACCCCTCAAGCAAACACTGTGCCCCATGAAACCCACCCCTCATGAAAACACTATGCCCCAAGACACCCACCCCTCATGCAAACACTACGCTCCAAGACACCCACCCCTCATGCAAACATTATGCCCCAAGACACCCACCCCTCAAGCAAACACTATGCCCCATGGCCCCCACTCCCCGACCAAACACTATGCCCCATGACACCCACCCCTCATGCAAACACTATGCCCCATGGTCCCCACCCCCAAACCAAACACTATGCCCCATGCCACCAAGCATGCACCATGCATACATACTCATACAGACCCCAACCCCCACCCCTGCATACAAACTAACAAGCACACACCATGCACCCATACAGACCCGAACCCCCCACCCCCAACTCAGCACACAAACCCACAAGCATACACCATGCACCCATACAGACCCGAACCCCCCCCAACTCAGCACACACACTCACAAGCATACACCATGCACCCATACAGACCCGAATCCCCCACCCCCAACTCAGCACACAAACCCACAAGCATACACCATGCACCCATACAGACCGGAACCCCCCCTAGGTTTTTTACAGTTGATGATGGTTCTGGTGTGGTGCCAAGCTCTCTTGGCCAGGGGATGTAGCTGATGTCTCCTCCCTTTTTTTAAACAATCATTATCTCTGTTTTGCCTGGGTTGATTTTGAGGTGGTTGAGGTGCATCCAGTTGAATATCTCACAAAGGCAATTCTCCAGTGTAGTGTTTTCTCCTCTGGTGTCTTGTATGTTGAAGATTATTTGAGTATTGTCGGCGTAGTTGTAGCATGTGAGGCCGTGTTTTTTGATGAGTTTGATTAATAGGTACGTGTAGATGTTGAATAGAAGCGGGGAGAAGGATGATCCTTGTGGTACTCCGCACATGGAGACTCTGGGTTTGGATTTAAAAGGTTTCATCCATATGGTTTTGGTTCTGTTTGTTAGGAACGATTTGATCCATAGTAGGGCGGTGTCTGTTATCCCTAGTCCTTCTAATCTCTTTACGAGGATGTCGTGGTTGACAGTGTCGAAAGCTGCGGACAGATCAAGGAGAATCAGGGCGGTGCTATTGTCCGAGGCTGCATTCGTTTTTAGGTCGCCCCATATTGAGAGGAGGCCTGATTCTGTTTCTCTCATTGGTCTGAAACCAATTTGTGCCTGGTCTAGTAGGCAGTGCTCTTCTATGAATTCTTGGGTTATTTTGTAGTCGTATGTTTCTAGCAATTTAGCTATGTAGGGTATGTTGGAGATGGGTCTGTAGTTGGATAAGTCCTCTACGTTTCCTGTTGTGTCTTCGAGTAGCGGCTTGATGTACGCTGATTTGAAGGCCTGTGGTACTTTACCTGTTGAGATTGAGAGGTTGAGGAGATTCCTGTGGTATTCCATGGGGTTCCTTGTTTGAGAATTGTTTTGTATATGTCCGGGGGGCAAGGGTCTTCAGGAGAGTCTGATTTGTTGCTTTGGTTTACCAGTTTGATGAAAGCCTCAACTGATATTTCTGGGAAACTTCGTAGCTTGTTTGGGTGTTCCTCGTCGGTGTCGGTGGGGTTTGAGCTGTGATCACTTGGTCTGTTTTGTATGGTGTGTTGGATGGAGGTTATTTTGTTTTTGAAGTGGTCTCCTAGGTCATCGCAAAGTTTCATCGATGGAATTGGCGTGTTGTTGCAGCCGGTGGGTTTTTTATTTCGTTTATGATTATGAAGAGTTCTTTTTGTGTGTTTGGTGCTCTGAGGATTCGGTTGTCGTAATGTTTCCTCTTCGCTTTTTGTATTTCCTTTTTACATGAGCGGATCTGTTGCAGGAATTTGAATTTGCTTGCAGTGGTGTTGTTGGTCCGCCATTCAGATTCTAGTTTTCATTTTTTGTCTTTTCATGGCGTTGAGTAGTGGGGTGAACCATTTTGCTGTTGTTTTCTTACGTGATGGGGTGAAGGGCTTTTCTTTGGCGATGTTGTCTAGAGTTGTTGCGATCCAGGTGTGGAGCAGGGCAACTTTTTTGTCTAGGTCTGCTATGGTCTCCAAATGGCCCTAGTCTTCTTTTATCATAATTATGCATTTCTGTCTTGTCTCTTGGCCTTTCTCCTACCATTCCAGTGGGGGTGGGTCTTGTTTGAGTTTTGCCTTTGGCGGTATCCTTTTGTGAAGCCCACCAAGGCTTGAGTGTGTCTGCAGAGGCAGGAAGCGAGGGAGGAGCCCGAAACTTCTCTGGCCTTTGTCTGAGGATATGCCTGTCTGGAACCAGTTTGATCTGGGCGCCTGGCTGTCCTGCAAGACAGCCACCCCCAGGTGATTGACAGGTCCATAGGACTGAATGAATGAGTTCCTGCATGAAAGGCAAGTCTTTTGGGACAGAAGTATAAGCCGACAGCTGGAACTGAAGCTCTGAAGAAGACGACCAGAGACATCTGTGGCACCCCCAGTAACCGCAGAAGCACTGCTGAAGTATCGCTGCAGTCCTGACCCTGTTTATTAATCGAGTGGGAAGGTTCGCTAAGGCTGGCTTCCACCTCGGGGCTGGTGGGCATAACCAACCTCAAGACGCTCTTCAATTTAAGCCGTCCCTCGATGCCCTGCGACCTTCAATGGCTGCAGAATCCCAATACATGGAGTACCTTGACCACCTTGAATTGTCTTGCCATTGACAAATCTCGCTGGAATTTCAGTACCATCAGACCTCCAGAAGCACATATTCTCTCCTCAGAGTCCCCTCACCAGACTGCAGGACCAAGAAAAGCAGAAGATTTGAAGCACATATTCTCTCCTCAGAGTCCCCTCACCAGACTGCAGGACCAAGAAAAGCAGAAGATTTGAAGCAGCGGTAACCGTTTGCTCCTAGTGCTGAGAAAAAGGCACCAAAACCACAAACTGACACAGGAGTACGAAGACTTCTTTGCTGGCTAGTCCCTCTCTTGACTGCTGCCGGACGGAGCCCATCCACGGTCCCCCTTTTATCACCACGACCAAGGACTAGGAGACTGGGTTTTCAGCTGTGCATCCAGAAGGCGTCCAGCTGCATCATCATCTTCACTCTCAAGGTACTGTGGGCTTAAGGGCAACTGACCTGAAGCCACTTGTGTCACTCCTTTGCTTTAGGAGCACTGTTTTTCACTGTGTGGGTGTGCACCCATTCGCAGTCGCCCAGGCCTAGCAGCCTGTGCCCATCCAGGAAGGCTTCTCCTAAGCTCCTGAACTTTTTCCCAGACCAACTAACTTGTTACTTACTTGCACTGGGATGATCTGCATCAGAACTGTTACATTCCTATTGACTTGGGCATTGCTGGTTTCCCAACAGTAAATCCTCTGAACCTCTTGGCTTGGGCAGTGCTTGTGTCCGTCCAAAAAAACTGAACTCAATACTTCCTTTCTTTCTTGTTAGGGAAAGGACTGCCTAAACCTTATAAGAGTTGCTACAAGTATTGCTCACCTGTGATTGATGTTCTTAAACCATTCTTGAACTATGGGATATTTTCTGGGGTTACACCTAATTTTGTGGTATTTTATGGTGGTGGTGGTGTCTCTAGTGGTAATTCAGTGGGCTGTTTCTTTTTTATATTTGTGAGACTAACTTCAGAATATAACCTAACAACTGTTCTTTTTACCAGGGTACTTCCTTACACAAATTACTGGACTTGGTGCACTCTGGAGAGTCACCTATGCCTCACAGCATTTTATGTACAATGCCGCTGTATGCCCTTTGTGGCTGAAATGCGTGCGTATGCGTCTGGCACTCCTAAAAACTCAATTCAGAGAAAACAATCTATTTCAGATTGTACCACATGTGGAAATATGAATTACCACCTGCAGTAAAATAAGCCTATCACCCGTTGGACCTCAGTCTATGTGCTAATACAAATGCAGACACATAACAAGAGCACAAACAAATTTGTTTTTAAACCTTTTGATTTTTGTTTTAGAAGGTTAAAATTCAAAGCTGTTTAGACAGTTGCATTACGTGATACAAGTTATTTGCACATAAGAAAAAATGCATTTCATTAGTGTTCGCACACATAAAATAGCCTTTTGAATGATAAGTTTCACTTACGCACTTGTTGCCAGCTGGCCATCAAAGCATGGCGAGTAACCTTGAATTGTTAGCAGATAGGAGCCGGTCATCTAACAAAGCACACTTTATAAATGTGAACCCACGTAACATAGAAATCGTGAATGCTTTAGAACAGGAACAACAACCTATTACTATTATAAAACATGTAAGTATTTCCCAGGCACACTACTCGCACCTCAATTTAAGACTGCATATTCACCTAGATCTGGTGGTGATACTTCTGTCCCAACTAGGCGGGGAACCCGGGGTCTCATCGATAAGCCTTCACGCAGATAAGCCCATCAAACAGCCCTCAGCTCTGGAGTTTGTCTGCATGCCAGCTCACTGCAAATCCCTGTCCCTCTCAGCACAGAGTCCCAGGATATCTGCCGCCAGCCAGCTCGTCTCAGCCCAGCACTCAAAGATATCTGACTCCACACCCACTCACAGTCCTTTTTATGACCTCTCGCTGCCACTCAAAAAGAAAATACCTCCCATCTAGATCGTACCACTGAAACCCATGTGATTTTATTGTCGGAGAGCAAGAAGATACATCTCTTCCTGCATTTCCTGACTCTACAATAGTTCTTTTCAGCAGAGCGGAGTTTCATGTTTTCACCACCCGGCATGAATCTAGCTTGCACGTTTATTTTCCTTAGAAACAGAGCCTCATGCATGGATATTTGGATTCACGTTATTTGCATATAAACACATTTGCACTCAATGTTAAGGCCATGGGATTCAGTTTGTTAATTGGATTGGATTGAGTTAGAATTATAATGTATATTGGTTATTATGTTTGGTGCAAATTCAGTCAAATGGAATATTATCTTGAAATGAAACAAATTTAAAGCATGCTCTGCATTTCTGACCTCCCATGTGGCATGCGCTGGTTGCATTGGCAACCTATGCCTTGCATATGTTTGTATTTCTGCACTTCTGAATTTCTGTATAAAGCCCACACTAAAACTACACGTGAAACTACATGCTAACTAATAAGTCCCTTTCCTACATACCTAAACTTGAATAAGTGCAGAGTTGATTTAGCATAAGTACTGTCCTTAACTGAAGTCACTGGGCCTCATTACGAGTAGCCCGGTAAAAGCGGGTTCATTACCGGCATGCCGGAATGAGTGGGTCCGTGCTCGTATGAACCCGCTAATAGCGGGTGATTACGAGTGCGCGAGCACGCGTGTTCCCCCATGCCGGTAATGGCAATACCGCCATGCCGCTAAAGGCCCTCCAACCCCCCTATACCGGCATCGCGGGACCCGCCCATAGCGGTACCGCCTCATACCAACCCCTAAATACCAGCATGGTAATACCGTGTCCGCAAAAAACGGACCCGGAAATTACATCATCGCGCAGGAACGGGAAATGGGCCGGCGGCCATCTTTAAAAACACAATCCATTGCAAACCTCCCCAACCACCAGTCCATTTGTGTTGTGCTGTGCCAGAAAATACTCAGGATGTCCAAGGCAACCAGGAAGATGACCCCCCCCTCCAAAGCGCAAACAGCGTCTTTCTGACGCTGAGCTTAATATGCTCGCAGACACCCTGGCCCAGCATGTGGATATCATCAGGTCTACCGACATGAAGCATGCGGCCCAGATGAAAAAGAAGCAAGTCTGGCAGGAGGTTGCCCAGAGGGTGTCGGCTGTGGGAACCACCCCACGGACTGTGCGCGACTGTCGCAAGCAGTGGGACGACCTCCGCCTCAGGGTGAGGAACATCCTGGCAGAGAACCGGAGGGCCGCCATGGCGACAGGCGGGGGGGCACACTCACCAGCGAAGCTGATGCCATGGGAGGAGACAGCCAGTACATTCATAGATCCCGAGTCCATAGAGGGATTTGGAGAGCTGGAGATGGGCGCTGCATCATCCCCAGAAGAAGGTGAGTGACCCAGCACATCCCTGTAGGGCAAACCATGATGCGGCACAAGTGACGTGGAAGTGAGACTAGGGAAGGCAATGCATGTCCCAGGCCCACATCAACATATACAGTCAAGAATGTGTGCCACACCCTGCCACACACAAATGCATGCTAAGTGCCAATCCCAATCCCAACACACGGGCAACATGATTCGACCGTGCCCATGTAACTCACCACACAGACACCATACCAATGCCATGCCACCAGCCATGCAATGATTGCCCACATGCCCCCTCAGAACACCAAATGCCACACCCTTGTAATAATTGGATGCATGAATGTATGAACATATCACAGCGCTATAGAATATCGCTGCCATGTGACACCATCACTGATGACCTGCATCTCCTCTATCCCCAAGGCACCGATGAGGAACATGGCAGGCAGGACAGGGGTGCAAGTGCATCTAAATCACGGCAAGGGACCAGGGCCACCCCCCACCCCGAGAAACTGCCCAGACCAACAGGCAGTATGCCAGACCGGGCAGAAATCCAGCAGGAAACACCTGCAGCCAGAGTCCAGCAGCAGCCACCCACAACAGTGGGAGGCGTTTCCGTTCCCGCACCGCCAACAACCGCGGACGTTGCGGATGCTGATGTGGAGAACAAGGGTGACACAGTCATGTTCACCACACCCACCCCAAACCCCATTACCAGCCCCCCCCCCTAACAGAGCCCGACATCAGCGACGATGCCTGCCTCCACGACTCGGACCTCGGAGAGTCTGACATATGCCTCTTCGAGGAGGACAGTTCCCTGAACGTGGGCCCCACGCAAGCACCATCCACCACCCTGACTACCACCACCCCGGCCACCAGCACTCCCGCTACCAACGACTCCTTTGAGGCTTGCCTGTTGAGGGTTGAGGCACGACAGGAGTCGATGCTAGACCTACTGCGGCAACATATTTCCGATGGGAAGGACTCCATGAGGGCCATCGCAACAGCCATCGCTGCTAACACTGCTGCTGTTGAGGCGTCCACAACTGCCATGAGGGAGTGTCTGAGGGCACTTACCTAAGCCCTGATGTCCAACCTGCCTCAAATACAGCACCCACACCTTGGAGCAGGCATGGGACCGGCCACTGACACGTCCACTGATACAACCCCTTCGACCTCAGTCCACTCAAGCCCCGTGCGGATGACCCGAAGGAGTGCACAGCGCTTGGACATGCCTCCCCCGGATCCCAAAAAAGCAAAGAAGTAGAGTGGGAAGACAATGCCGTTGGACAAATGGACGTTGGTCAAGGGAACAGTCTTTGGTGTACATTCGGGGACATTTGGGGTTTGTAGGGTGGGTGAGGGAGTTCAATGGGGTATTTTTGGGGTTTGTAGGGTGGGTGAGGGAGTTCACTAGGGGTCGTGAGGGGAATGTTTACATTATTACGTGTCTTGAAAAATACACCCGTTGTATGCAAGAAAATCAATGGCTGGACATACTTCATTTTGTGCATGTACGTTTAATGTGTGATGGTGTACGGTGGCGAACTTCAAACAAAACAAGTGTGCATGTCCACGTGCAGCCAGTGTGTCACTGGCACATGACTTTCATGGTCCCTGTGTTTCAGAAGTATTCGTGGATTAGTGCTTGGCGTACAGCATGGCCATCCCGTGCATCACGTACTAGCAGGGGGGCTTCTTCGCCTCTGTCTCCATCCCCTTCATCCTCACCCGGCCCATGCATGTCAATGTCAGGTGGCAGTGGTACATTCCTCCGGACGCACATGTTGTGCAGCATGACACAGGCCATGGTGATCTTTGCCACCTTCTCAGGCCTATATAGGAGTGCCCCACCAGACCTGCTTAGGCAGCGGAAACACGCCTTCAACAAGCCAAAGGTCTGCTCAATCACAACACGGGTACGGGCGTGCACACGATTGTACTCCTCTTCATGGCTGTTCTGCGGGTTCCGCACAGGGGTAAGTAGCCACGGCCTCAAGGGATATCCTCCATCACCTGCAAGCAGATACAAATATGTGTGTGTCACTCTGAACTGCCACCTTCAGGGAGCACAGTCATGGCGGCAGCTATTTAGTGTGGGCATGCACATGTCCCTGTACGTATACAAAATAGTCACCTAGATGCAATGTATACTGTAATGAGGTGTGGTATTCTGGATGGCGTTCAATAGATGATGCAGGGTGTAATCATGCATGCTGAGGCAGATGTGCTGTGGTAGAGCGACAATGTTTATCCTCCAATTCATGCTGTATATTCTTCACTATGCATGGTCACACTAGCCGCATTGCCACTGTTGCCATCCTATTCAGTCATGCATTGCTTGCCATCACCATGGTGCCCTGGTTGTGCTTCTTACTTGTTGTCATCCATATGCATTATTTGTGATATGTGGCCCAGTGATGTGTCATGTTACATTTGGCTGGTTCAGGTGAGGAGTGTTTAGCTCTGCATGCATTCTCCAATCACTGGCTATTGGCACCCAGGTGCAGTATTCCCCCCTTTCCCACCCAGGTGCAGTATTCCCCCCCCTTCTGCATCCCCACATGTCAGTACCCCACAGCACAGCCATGGGACAGTTGTGCAACTCACCAAGCAGCCAGGCATGTGGTCCAGCATGTCGCTCCATGTGACAGGGTAGCGTGGAGTTGCGCAGTACCATGGCATCATGTGTTGATCCAGGAAATCGGGCGCAGCAATGGGTGATGATCTTCCTGGAGTCACATATGATTTGCACATTGATGGAGTGGTATAGTTTGCGATTGCGGTACACCGCCTCTATGGCATGGGGGACTACCAATTCCACATGGGTGCAGTCGAGGGCACCAACACAATTGGGCATCCCTGCCAGTGCATGGAAGCCTACTTTGGTTTCGGCTATCTCCTGGGCAGCCCGTGGTAGGGATATGTGGGTGCTTGTGTGCTTCAGGAGGGCATCCAGCACTTGGTTCGGCATGCGTGAAAATAGTGGTTGTGAAATGCCATGCAGCTGGCCCACTGTGTGTTGGTAGGTGCCTGTGGCAAGGAAGTGTAGCACAGCCACCACCTTTAGTAGCGGGGGGATGGCAGTGTGTATTTCTATGAGGCTGGCAATGTCGTTCTGTATCATGTCCATTATGGTGGTGATGGTGTCACAGTCCAACCGGTACAGGGTGTGGATATGCTCAGGGTTAGGTTGAAAGGGCTGGGTCTGGTGCGAGGAATTGGTGGTTGCCTACGAGGCACTGCTGCCTGCGCTGGTGGTAATTGCTGGACCTGTCTCACCCTCCTTCTCCTGCGTCTCCTCTGTGCTGCCTGTTGTTGCTGCTGTAGTTGTTGTTGCTTCTGTAGTTGTTGTTGTTGTTGCTGCTGTAGTTGTGGTTGTTGCTGTTGCTGCTGTGGTTGTAGCAGTATGGGCATGTCATCCAGCGCCATGATTGCAACAGCTAGTGGTAGCATTTTGGTGTTGGAAGGGGTGTGGTGTGTGGGTGTGCTCATTTTATACTGGCCCAGCCTCCATTGCCTCCACCTGTGGGGATTGTGTGCACCTGTGGCAGTTGCCTTGTATCCTGATTGCTGTTTGCGGGTGGTCCGCGATGCCTGTATGGCCGGCATCGTGCAGCCCGTGATTACCGGCTTCGCGATGCCGGTATTTATATGTCTGTGTGGGTTGGAATTTCCCCCTATTACCAGCATGCCGGTATTTGCTCCCTGAAGGGAAGCGTGTATGCGCCTATGCCGCTATTAGCGGCACCGTTATTTAGGGTGCCGCTAATACCGGGTTTGCGGGTCGGAATGCAATGGAGCGGTAAACGATGCCAGTATTACCATACCGGCATCGTTTTTGCCTTACCACCAACCTCGTAATGAGGCCCACTGTGTGAGAATAAGAAAAGTATATAACAAATGACTAACCTGCTTTATTCCCTTAATATTCTAAATGAACGTTTGATGTTGCTAGTTGAATTCTTTCTTTCTCTTTGTAACTGCCTTGTCTATATAAAGAATACATTACTGTTTTTGATATAACTGCAAGTGTGTGTTTCTTTGGGTCTATGTGTATTCTGATTTCTTTGTACTGATTTACAGCTCACATTCCTCCTTCTAAGATAGGCCTGGCTGCTCTGCCCCTCTACCAACCTTGGGTAGTATAGGCCTATATTAGAAGTTGGAGCCTTGACACCAAGGGATAAGTCTTGTAGAGTTCAGTGCCAATTCAACTGTAGAAAAATGAATCTAACAACCCCTCACCAGCTACCACTTGTGTAATGGATGGCATCCACTTCCCTAAGGACACCAAATCACTCAAATAACACCGTAGGCATGTTTGCATGTTTTTTGTTTTTACTACTCAAAGTCAACAACAGCGCAACTCGTGGTCGAAGCGTGGTACACCACACGGCTTGGCCATTTCCCACGCACCAACATTCTTCAACAAAAAATGTTCCTATTATTCTAGGCATGATGTTCACCCGCTAATTCAGTTCCGCTCATCTGGTCGTGGCTGCGTGATTGTCAGGGCAATGGCCTTTTATTCCACCTATCCTCGGCCCATAATACCTCCTTTTTGTCTATTTTTCTTGTTATTGCTTCTTCTTTTTTGGCTATGCCAGTCTTAATTTCGGCCCATTGGTCATCTCATTCTTCTCGCAGCTCAATGCCGTTGCAACCTTAACAACCTGACTTCCATCCCTCTCACCTATTTCTTTTGGTCTTCTCAACACGTGCACTAGCTCTAACAAAACACATTCCATTCTTGATTCTTTCATCTTAATCTGCATTTTCTTTGCCTGACTGAAACCTGGATTACCCTCTGGGATAGGATTACTCCCGCCTCACTCATGACAAGTCTCTCCAGATTTTCTGACTCCCCCCACCAAAATGGCATTGGGGTGGGACTAGCTTACTTTTTCACCCATCTTACACTGTCCCTCCTTCTCCCTAGATCCTTGCAAGTTTCCTTCTTATGAGGATCATTTTCTAAATGTTATCCCATTTCTTTTCTGACCATTTATCGCCCCCCCCCTCGCCAGACCCCTCTACCGATTTTGATGCGCACCTCTGTCTGGCTTCCTTTGGCCTTTTTTATTCTTGGCAACTGTAACCTTCACTCATCTCCCTTCTCTCCTCTCCTATTCTATCAGTACTGGACTCACATACTGTTTTTCAATATTCAACACTCTGCCTCACACGTCTGGCTCTTCCCTTGACCTTATCACCTCCTCAGTTCCCTCAACTTCAACTGTTTCCTCTAGCCTCTTCTCCAATCGCTCTCTGTTTTCTTTCCTCTTTTCACCCACCGTCTCATCAGAAATGGAGTCATATGCTGTTATTGATTTGGCTGAGAAATAATTCTCTCTACTAGTCCGACAGAGAAGTTCAAGCAATCGTTTACTCAAATGGGCATCGACATTTGGAAATTCACCACTGTTCAGTTCGCTTTGAGGAATCACTAATGCTGGAACATGAATGAGCACCAAAGAACATACTACGCCCCTATCCTTGGGCAACCTTATGTAAGCTCTAGATCCACAAGCCCAGTGTCGGTCCATAAGGACGGCTTTCCCTTCTTCCATTCTGTGGACGTCATTCTTTGTTATATCCCACATGGTTCCTTCTGTGTATTTGGAAGCACAGTGTTGGAACCAACGGTATTACAACTACTGGGCCTGATCAATCTTCTACCCATGTCAGTAGTTTGGTGTGTTTAGCCCACAACTTTAAACACGCATCATTCACCCTTTGCACTTCTTGTACGTATTCTGTCTTCAGCAAATGAGCTGCACAGGACATCATGCCTTCTTCCCATCCCTTCTTGGACTTCACTCGTCCATAGATCAAAAACATCCAGGTGAGCCAGCTATTTCTTTCACATCCTAGCAGTTCATTCTCTTCTACTCTTCAATGATCACCTCATCCTGTCCTGCAGCAGGATACACAAGCATCTTGCTCTTCTATCCAGGTTCCTTAACCATTTGTAAGGTCTTGATATAGTCATCCTAGTATGGAAATGATCATTTCGATCTCCATCGCAAAGTTGCCCAGCTTCCTTGGAATTGTCTTCGAGTTGTACATGTTGCAAGATGACTGACGCACCTTGCATCATGCTCTGGAACCTCTCTGGAAATGGAAGTTCATACTGTATTCATGGCGTAGGGGATGAGAGAGCAGATGTAGCAACCCCCCTTAGATGCCTTCTCCCCCACTTTTCTCATGTGCTGGTACTACATGTTGTCCCCCAGGTGAGCTGTGTTATCTAGATAGGTATTTATCCCTTCACTATCTTCCTCTGCATCTCTTGTGTAATAATCATGGAGTAAATCAAAAGTAGTTTTCATAGTAGGGAGAACCATAGGGACGTAAACAGAAGTATTAACATGATCTAGGCTGTGAAAAATGAGGAACGGAAAGACAAAGAGAACAATCATGCAAGCGTATATTATACATAGGAACACAGGCATCCATCTCTCGCGCCGCACTTGTTTATCTTCTAGAATCATACTATTCTCTTCATTAATCATTTTTAATACAATCATCACATTTCTTTGAAACTGTAAAATCTGTTCAATTATAGCAATAAGAAGTCTTATTATCACTGGGCCATTTTTAGGATCCTGTAAGAAAGTGTGAATATTAACGTCTTCTAACAAGAGCAGGGTATGATCGGAGTATGAACACAAAGACAGCAAGCACAAGCCGATTAACATCACTATCGGCAGGTATCGGCATATGTTTAATCATTTCAAACAAATATTCTCCATGGAAGAAGTCTGAAAACTGATCTCATTTCAAATTTCTGATCAAGAACTGACGTTTAGGCATATGTCTGATGCACTACTTTCTACTTCAATATGTATTTCTAAAAGTCCCTTTCAAAATTCCTGGAATTCGCTGCAAGTCTTTTCACTCTGCTAAAATATCTATAAGGAGTGTCTATTGAATTCCAGACCACATAAAGCATGTAATATTCTCTCGTTTTATCATCCTTCTTGGTCATCGATCGGGTCTGCACCTGCTGAAATAATTCTTCTTGTCTTGCTTCTAGATTGGCAACGGTGGGAGGCAGGTCTCTCCTTTATAGATCTTCACATCACCCAAGTGGAGCCAAGCGCTTCTTCCCTGTACTCTAATCGCACAAGGGGACACTTCTTCAGTAATAAAAGGGCCATGAAAACATGGCTCATGCCACCTTCTGGTAAAATATTTAATTAGGACTAGGTCGGCAACATATAATTTAGGTGGTGGTAAAATTTATTTTGGATTGGTTGTCGAAATATCCTCTTCTGTGTTTTTAGAACGACCCCCCCTGGCGCTTGACCTGATCTGAAATAAAAGAAATACTAGAGGTCATACATGTCAAATAATCTTGCATCTCATCACCTACATTTTTCGCTACACTCTGGGCATCACTTCTACTCATAGATGGAGGTGTAAGGTGCGTTCTCATTCGACGCCCTGTATCTAGCTCATGCGGGGTTAGGAGGTGGTCTGATCCTGGCTGATTCCTAAGGGCATACAAGGCTAAGGGCAGGCAATACAGCCATCCCTTTTTCAAAGTCAATTTGATCTTGGCAATCCTTTCTCTGAGGAGGCCGTTGAGTCACTCACAAATTCCATTCGCTTCTGGGTGGTAAGCAGAAGAAAACGTGTGCTTTATATTTAATAGAAGCCCTATCGGTTTGAATAGTTCATTAACAAATGCGGTCCATTATCGGCCTTAGACACACAGCTAGAATAATCATCAACTGAACAGAATCTTGTCTGCACTCATCTTCTGTGGTGCTACAAATCAAGATATCCCCTACATATTGTGTCACCGCACTTTTGAGATCAATTTTGCCTAGATCCATTTCTAGGACTCTATTAATGATCGATGAGGACTCACAGTAACCCTGGGCAGCCTTGTGTCTTTCAGTCGGGTTTGGTGGAACGTAAATGAAGTCAAATCTTGTGAGTCCTTGTGCAATGGTATTAAGAAAAAACAGATTTTTCAAATCAATCACCATACAATATTGAGCTTCCGCCAGTATACTGCACAATATCGTCGCCAGATTAGGAACTAAAGGAAACTCAGCATCTACTATCTGGTTAATCAGTCTCATATCTTGTATAAAGCTCCATGACCCTCCTTTAGATTTCTTAATCGGATACACCACAATATTACACAATGATTCTGATGGCACCAGAATCCCCTGTTTTAACCAGTGCTGAAATAGTCTGCAATATACCCTCATCAGCTTCTCGAGACATGGGGTATTTTCTTGCTCGCAGTAAAATCACTCCTGGCTTAAGCTTTTTTTTTTTAACTTCTCCTATCCCTTTCAATAAACCTGCGTCATAAGGGCCTGTGGTGCAAAGGACACTTGGCACCTTTTCCAAGTCATCCTGAAAAATGCTGGTCTTTGCCGCACTACCGCCATTTGCTGTGGGACTTCCCTTTTCTCTATCCTTAGCCAATATGTGATGCTCATGAAGAACACCACTTCATCATCTGTCCTCCCTGAACATATGGTCATCGGTTATGTCAGTCAATCTGTACCCTTCCTCAAGAGCTATCACTGTTCTCCACGGTCTTCCCTCATCTATCCCTTCAAGCATTGTCATTTCCTTTCATACTATGGCTGCGTCCAATTCTATAGGAATAGTCTGTCCACCCTCCTCATCCATGGGTATTTGTGGTCGAAATAGAAACTCATCAGGTATTGTCACAATCTCTCCCACCAGGCCAGGCAGCCATGTCAGGAAAATGCTTACTCAATAAAGAAAAATCTCTGGATCTACTCGAACGCCTCGCAGAGCCACTTCCCTTGTGAATGCCAGTATGACATCTTACACGTTTAAATAGTGTATTCCTGAAGTGGAACACACTATTCCTTGGTCAGTAAATGAAATAGTCATGTTGAGTTTCGTCATTAAATCTCTTCCTAAACTGGTATCTGTCGTGAATATAACTAAGGAACTGACATATCACATTCTCCTATGGAGACTGGTAACTTATCAGTAAAAGGAACCCAACTTGTAGCTCCAGAGAACCCTTGAGCATTCAGAGCAATACCTGACATTGGCTACTTTCCCTCTCGTATACACAAACAAGTTGCTCCAGTGTCTACAAGAAAAGAAAAGGATTTGCCTCCTATTATCACATCGACCCTTCGTTCCTCTTGGAGAACTGATGTCACCAATAGTACTGAACACATCAAGTCACCCTGTGAGCTGTCCTATTGAGGATACAGACTCATCCCCGTCCCTGTGAAAGGATTTCCTTCTACCACAGTGATGCCTCCTAGTCTGGGAATCAAAACGTGTTCTTTGTTTGCATACTGCTGTCTGCATAGGGGCTTGTTGCGACTGCCCTTGTGTTACGCTTACCTGGTCTCCGCGGGGGTGTTGGGGCACAGTTGGAGCCCTCCCTTGACTTGACTCCTCAGAATCGCCTTCCCTCCAGATAGTGGTTGGACCTGCGGCTCGGGGATGGGTGTTACCCCTGATTGAAGAGGAGAGGCAATGAAAATGGAGTTGGGATATCGTGACTTCCCCCAACCCTTTTGTGCCAAAATACGGTGTGCAAGCGCTTTCCCATATAAGCTGACCTGTAGTTTTGTAATGTTGAGCTATCCGTCCTGCTTATCCTAGCAGGGGCGCGTAGAACGGACCAAGTTGCTTCACTGGTCCGTAGGAGTGTTGATCCAGACCAGCTGCAACCAATCCACTTTGAAGGTAAGTCTTTTGTTATCACTATTGTTCGATTAGACTGTATTTCGTCTAATAATTATTCTTGCAATGTCTTATTCCATTTCCATAGGTACGGAGAAGTAAATCAGACCAAAGAGAGTCTGAAAGACCTTAGAGGCTGATGGAGTTTCAACAGTGACAGGTAAGTTGGTCTTTATAAGGGAACTCTAGTCTTTTGTATGATGTGGCTGTGCGTTCGATATGCATATGCGTTCTAACCTGTTGTGTTCTTATTTCCTCACAGGTGCAGGCCGGCTATTAAGAATGGCGTCCGGATTCTCAATGAAGATTTGCGGTTGCAGGATGAAGACTCCCACTTTGACCGTGATGGAATGCCAGTGAGAAAGAAGACTTTGACTTCGGCCACGATGAGTTGCAGGTAAGAAGTGCTCTCAGCGATGTAGCGGCTGGCAGCAGGTAAGATGCGTGCTCAGCGATGTAGCGGCTGGCAGCAGGAAAGATGCGCGTCCAGCGATGTAGCGGCTGGCAACAGGTAAGGTGCGCGCTCAGCGATGTAGCGGCTGGCAACAGATAAGGTGCGCGCTCAGCGATGTAGCGGCTGGCAGCAGGTAAGATGCGCGCCCAGTGATGTAGCGGCTGGCAGCAGGTAAGATGCCCACCCAGCGTTATAGTGGCTGGCAATAGGTAAGGAGCGCCCTCAACGATGCAGTAGTTGGGGTGGAAGGTGCGTGCAGCGATGTAGCAGTAGACTGCATGTAAGGAGCGCTCTCAGGAATATCTTCAGGATGGGGCGGCAGGAATCCAGTGATGCGCAGGTAAGCACAGCAGAGAGCGTTACACTGCTGAAAGCAGAATAACGTGAAGCGAAGTCACGTGGATGGGCTGGCCTTACATAGGCTGGATCAGGCCCCTCCCTTTAGCCCCGCCTACTGGCTCCACCTTGCCCTTCTTTGGGACTGTAGCACGTGCCTTCCAGTTCTGTTCTATAGCCACGCCCGGCCCAGCTGCACACGCCCTTGGCATGTGCACACTTTTACATGAGCCTGGCACCAGAGTCCAATAGGACCCTGTGGATGAGGAAGGACTGGCTCCTTGACTAGTGGCCATGACACCTTGTAGCGGATTCATTTCTACTTGCCCCTGCTGTGGTAATTGTTGCACTTGTGGCGCTTGTGTCTGATAAGATGTGTGATCTTGGGAAAAATCTTCTCTGGTCTGTGTACCATATGGTGGCAGATAAGTTGTCCCCCATCTTGAGAATGGTCCATTCTGTAAATTCCCTTGGCTCCCACATACTCACGCAATGTGTCCTGTCATTCCACAATTCCAACATACTGAAGGAACTCTCCTATTCGTTCCTCCTTGGTTATATCCTCCCTGAACATTCTGGTTCTCATTCTATGTACCTTGAAATCCACTTTGGTTATTTTGAAATCCGCCTCCTTTTCCTCTGTAACCCATACCTCTGCCTCGTGGTATGAACCCATAACATTTGTTGATATGAGCAGCACCAGCCTCGCTGCCCTCATACAGAGGAGAAATAGCATCTCCCCGTAAAGCGGTTCCGCGCATATCAAAGCGGATGACAGAACTCAATAACCTGAGAGACGCAATAACCAGAGACACCATATTGATGTTAACAGCTGACATGTTGCCAGAAGCCCGTATAATTAGTGAAAAAAGAATCCAGCACCAACGTCTACTCTGGAAAGGAGAACCTGATTCACACAACAGAAGCATCCTGACTAGTGCCTGCTTTTACATCTTTTGTAAAGTGTGAAGACCAGAGGTTGCTGTGCCATTTCTGATGGGTAAACAGATTTATTTTCTCTTTATTTTCTCTGAAGAAGATGACGAACAAAAATAGATGTCATTGAAACCGGTCGACCACACGCTTGGATGTCTTCGGAATAAGGGAGACTCATAGAAAAATCACTAAATACACAGACTACTCTACATCATTAGGATCTTTTGGAGTTTAGTCTCACTTTACCCTCTATACTTCTCTATATAAATCAGTAGAAGGATGTATAAAAATGCGAGGAACAATAATCCGTTTTGATAAAGGATGTTAAAAAATACATCCAAATAGAGAGATCAAATATATCTCGTTTTTCTCGACTACTGCACGGATTACTTTATTGAACAACTTTTATTGAACACCTTTTATTAAACATATTCTCGAGCCGATCAGGCATACTTCATGGAGGGCAAATAAATTGTGATTTTGTCACATAGTGCCACGTGAACTGCTCGATCAACTGCGACACGCAGTATGGTAATACGTACTGCTTCTTAATCTTTTGCCAGCCAAATTTAAGAATAAACCTTTTTTAAGTGATGCATTCATAATTAGGGCAAGCTTCCCTCCCACCTATCCCTGGTAGATAGGCAATGCCACCGCGTTACCTAGAGCTTGTTTACACCCCCTAGGGAGAGGGTGTTCTTCCAGTAAGGGTTAGAATACACAATAGTGTGAAATAATAATTGCCGTAACGATTGCCCTGTATCTCCATTGCTTTGTGTGATACCATTATTATAGCTAACAAGAAGGGCACCATCCTACGTCTTTGAGGTGAAATTTTTTAAATCAAGAATTATCGCTGTTTTGTCTAGAATGAACCAATATCAACCTTGATCCATCAGGCAGATTGTCAGCCTGCTATGTGCCCATTGCTTCCTGCATTTCCAATCCATATCTGCTTGTCAATACTGCCCCTTCTATGGCAAATTGACAACTTTTCTCAACTAATTTGGCTTCCTCTATCTATTCTCTTCTCATGTAATAATCGACCATGGTGCACTATTGTCAGCTGTATCTCAGCCCATGGCTTCGCTTCCAGCCCCACTTATTTCTTCATCTGCCTCTGTACTGGCTCAGGCAACCCCTGGCATAAAATGTAAAATAATGCCACTGTCTTTTCCCAAGGCTCGCAGGTTTCAAGCTGCCATTTCACCTGAATGTAAACAAAAGGGTCTTCATCTTCCTTACGTGTCATAATTGCACCCATATCTGATGTCTCAGGCTATTGTTTTTTATTTTTTCAAATGTTATTGTGATCTTTAGTTTATACTACCGGTCAAGTGGCACAGTGAGTAGAGCCCTCGCTTTGACATCCGTGCAGAGCCTGCTGACGCAGGTTCGAATCCCGGCAGCGCCAAACTCAGCGTTTCATCCTTCCGAGGTCGATAAATGAGCACCACACACCGTGGGTAATAATAAGCAGCGCTCAGATACCTGAGGGTTCGTAGCGCTATATAAATGCCGAATTATTATTATTATTATACAAACATTTATCACAAAATCTCCATATGATCACATTCATCTTGCAATCGACAGGGCAATCAAAATCAAGTTATTTGAACTATTTGTACTCTTATGTACTAATCCTTCTAGGTTTCTTTTAAAATTACATCTAGAAAATCAATAAATTGCACAAGTTATTTTCGTGTTGTGGCCTGATGTCACTCGTGACCACCATTCCTCGCTGTTTCTCTTTAGCGGAATACAAAAATGAAAGTTCCTTTGATTTGAAATTGCTTCGCATTTTGTGATCGGATGGTAAAGCAATTCGATGTCTTTTTTGCAATGTCTACATAAATCTGTTTTAGTTCAGGGTCTTTTCTTAGCCATCTCAATTCATTTGTTTGTAGCGCATTTACCCACAGCCGCAAAAATTGGTCTCGATGATGTCAGGATGGACATTTTAATAGGTGTTTTGGTTGTACGTTCAGTCTGTTCATTTTAAGTCCGAACGGAAGAGCCCTTTTGAAGGTTGCTCTTTTTTCACTATTCAAGATCCAACCCCACAATTGGAGACGTTTTTTAACCAATTGCAGATGACATTGAAGTGAAGAGATTCTATGTCAATGTCGGAGGCCACCATAATTTGGTCTACTTTGTGAGCCCAATCCTTTATGATGTTTGGTGTTGGATCAGATAAATTCGATTTAAATATTTTATATGCCGGTTCGCCAGGATGTTCTCTTATTTTACGTAACATTGCGCATGCTTTCCAGACTGTTGAGTTGTACAGAGAGTTGATCGCCAGTTCATGGCGCAATATCGTCATTGAAACATAGCGAGGTAATCTTAATACTTTGCGCCAGAACAACCCTTCGAGTACGTCCCATACTTTGAAATCGAGGTACCATGCACATTCAGCCCCGAATGATATTTCAGGTATTACTTTGTTCAAATAGAATTTTAATAATGGTTGGAAAGAAAAATTTCCGTATTCATTATGTAATTTCAAACCTTGTAAAGCGTATGTTGTCATTCTATTTCTCAAGTCTTGGTACCATGGCCATTCTCAGATTGATGTACTATAAACGACTGAGGTAGCGTATTGACGTCGTCGTTTCAATTTCCTTATTTGCAACATGCCATTTAAAGTTTCTGTTTTTCTGCCCCTTCATGTTCATCATCTTTATTATTTTGGTCTTTACTGTGTTGATTTTGAGCATGTTCTTATTTGTTTACTTTATTTATCAACTGCTGTAGGCCTATTGCTGTTTGGTCAGCCAAAACTATATCGTCTGCATATATAAACGCAGTTTAGTGCTTGGCCATTTATTTTCTGCGGAAAACACCTTACATCTTTTAATTCGGCTGGTAAATCGGAGATGAATAGCTTGAATAGCAGTGCTGCCAACGGGCAGCCTTGTTTAACTCCTTTTGACGTAGGAATTGTATTTGTCAAATCACCGTTCTGGTTTGTCCGAAATGATGTTTCTTCATGTAGAGCTCTACTGGATCCAATATGTGCGATGGACATTGCCACTTTATTAGTTTTTGCCAAAGGAGATTTCGATTTATTTTGTCGAAAGCTTGCCTCATATCCACAAACGCTAAGAATAGAGTTTTACATCCTTTTAGCGAGGCTAATTTTAAAAGATTTAATAGCAATAAGTTTACTTCAGTACCTGCACCTTTTGTAAAACCTGTTTGTCGACAATCGCCAATCTCTACCTGTGCGACCCAAGCTGACAGTTTTTTTTGTAGAAATGAAACAAATAGTTTGCCAATTGTGTCTAACAAAGCAATAGGGCGGTAGTTTGCCCGGTCGGCCCTCAAACCCTTTTTATGTATTGGCACTACCTCAGCTGTTCACCAAGATGAGGGTACTTCTTGTTTATTTGCTATTTTTTAAAAATAATATTGTGATGAACTGGGCCCAGCGTTCTGCTTCTTGTTTAAGTATCACGTTTGAGATGTTATCAGGGCCTGCAGCTCTCGAGTTTTTCAACTGCTTGATTGCGTTCAAGATTTCGGAACTGGATTCCACTATGTTCCATCGTTCAGCTGATGTCCTTTGGTTTATTTCCTTCTCATTATCTCCATCGTTGATCAGCAATTGATTACTTTTTGTGTTACCAGTGTTCAAAATAGCCCAGATTTCTCGAGAGTTGTGTTTTTGAAATAATTCTAGCATTGATTCTGCTCGTTCTTGATCTCTTTGAATAGTAAATGATTTGAGCCAGTTTCTGTAACGTTGTAGTAGATGTTCTTCTCGCATGATGTTGTTCGATTTCTGAATTTTCCTTATGTCTCGCAGAAAGGATTTTTTTCAATCGCAAGCAGCCTGCTAAATTTATGTTGGTGTTGATGGCCGGCTATCCCCTTTGTGTTAGTTTTCACTAGAAATTTATTTAGCGGTGGCACATAATTAGAGTCTTGTAATGCTGTAGTTTCTCCGAATATAATCGGTCAGATGGCGAATCTGCTTCCCGTTCATTCGAAGGCGAGTTCCACTTGCATTTGAACAAACAGTGTTGACATATTTTATCGGTGAACCCTGCTCAGTCTCTAGCCAGGCCAACTTCAGCGGAAAATGATCGCTGTTAAAAGCTGGTATGACATTTAGTTTTGTGACCTTTTTTAATAAGTTATGTGATATCCAGATGTAATCTAACGTTTTCTGAGTTTGCTTCTGGTGCCAGGTTGTATTGGCTGGGATGTCACCTTGAACCTGTCCGTTCAGCATAATGCAATTTCGGCTACTCATTGCCGCATGCCACATTTTGGCCTCCGCTGTCAATTTTTCAAACATTATGGGCCTCTGTTTGTTCATGGATTTGTCGATCTCAAACCATGTGTTGTTTAAGTCTCCACATATCATGATTTGGAGATCTTTTCCAATGGTTAAGTAGATGTCTATCATTGTTGTTACAGATTTAACAGATTTCAAAGGGCTGATCATTGCAGAGTTCCAGTAAGTGTTTATCAGCAACAGCCAAGATTTTTCGGTGTTTAATTCTCTTTGGTGTTCAATTAGCGCTCCTTGTACAAATAGATTTGGGTTAAGTAGTTCTTTCACATGCCAATGGAGCGAATGTTTTATCATCATCAGGAGGCCTGAGAAGGGTCGTCCATTTCGATTTTTCACAGCTGGATTTAGTAAGATCGTGTAACCATCTCTTGTAGGGAGATCGCGCAACCATGTTTCTTGTAAACAAATGGCAAAATTTTCGTCCAAGTTTAACGGAAAGTCATTTAGCAGGTGTACAAAGCCTCTTGTGTTCCAGGAAATTAAATTCTGGGCCTAATCCTGTGATTCAATCCATAGCTAGTTCCGGGAGATGGTGTGAAATCTCTGCCTTGTTTCTTGTTGTGGTGGTGACATGTTCGATTTAACTTGCCTTGTCCTAGATAGATGGTGCCTCAGTTGTTCTCTTCTTTGTTCCATTTGTGTCGCTGGAGCAAATTTGTCTTTGGAGGCATGATCGAAATTAATTGCTCCCTGTGTTTCAAGAGAGAGGTTGAATCCGTATAGTAGGAGGCCATCTTTTGCATCAAAGAGTGTTCTCCTTACAGCCTGCGAGTTGATATGTAGCAGCACTTGGTCGGAGGTTCTTTCAGTTGCTGATTCTACGATCATCCTATTCTCAAATGCTGGTATGCATTTGAATAGTTTCATGATGTTACTTCAATTTAGATTTACATCGAGATCATCTGAATGAATGTTTTGTAATCTTAATTTTATTTGTGCACATTCTTTGGTGTGCACTCACCTCTGTGGCGGATTTGAACTTTGATTGATTTCTTTCTGTTGTTGATATAGTGTAAATTTGGGATTTAATTTACAACGTGAGTTGAATTTAACTTTGTTCCATTGTGAAGATTGCTTTGATCTTTTTGCGTCCAGCGGAGGGGTCAATCTTGAGGAATTGTCTTTTATTTGAGGTTTCTCTTCTACAGTCGCCTTTTTTCTTGTTTCTTTTTGAGGCGTTAAAGCTTTTAACTCAGGAATGCATATTGCCTCGGCTATCTGATCATCTGAATATGTTGATAAATCACAAAAGTCAGTTGACGAGGCAGATGGAGAGCTTTCTTGGTCTTCAGACTCTAATCTCTGGCGTTTATTTGCATTTGTGCTTTTTATTAATGATAGGCCGTCAAAAGTCTTTTCTGTTAATGTTAACACTTCTTGAGTTTCGGTTAGTTTTTCTTGTGTCATCGCACGGTCGAACAACGCTATTTTGCATGGAGTAGTGAGATTTCGAATAAAGGTTTTTGCTGCTTGACACAGTGGTTTCCTTGAGTTAGTTTTGTGCTCAGGCGGCAGCATCTTCTTTTTTAAGTTTGATGTAGTACTTATTTTTCCTTTCACATTCAAATTTCCTACTTTTGCCGACCCTGTGAAAATTCCAAAAGAGGAGAAAAGTTTTGTTTTGTCGTTTTCCGTTGAGTCGACATTGTCGTTGTTTTTATGTTTTGCCAGAATCGAAAGGCCTTCATCAATGCCGACCTTGCATTCTTCTGTTAGCATATTTAAGGGTCTTTCTTGTGGGTGATCACTTAGTAATTTTTGAGTGATTTGTTTATTAACTAAGTCTGTTATTCCAGGCTTGTTCGTTGGTTCATTTTGTAGACCCCCATTGATCGCGCTATGTGCGATGTTATTTGTTGTTTTCATTGCAATGGTGACGGTGGGATATAAACCTGCCGGAGGTCTATGTGCTAATTCAGCGTGTGCATTCGAGTCTGCACCTCCTTTTGGCAATGAGGGGTGTTCCCTGCTGGCTCGGGTCAAGCTAGGGCTTAAAGCCTGGGATTCCTTTCTGATTTCATTTTGATGCATCCATTTAATGGATTCAATTAGCGCTGCCATTAGATCGTCTTTTGAGGCTTCATCTTTTGTCATTTGCTCTTTTTGTATTGACTGCCACTGCGTTGATTGTTCTGCTTCCTGGGCAATCCTAAACTGTAAAAGCTTTGTAAACTCGTCGATGGCTGTTATTTATGCGAGTATATTTGTCATCATTATCGTTTGGTTATTTATAGTATCTTGTAGAGACTGATAAAGTTTAATAAACGGGCATAGCACTGTGGCTGTGGCCGCCAGGACATTATTGTGAATTTGTATTGCCGCTACCGTTGACAGGTTTGGTTTGACTCCTGTCTCGCGATTGATGTTGCTTTCATTTTCTTGTATTTTACATCTGTTTTGGATGTGTTTTGCTTCATCCTCGTTTTTTTTCATGCTGCGCTATAGTAGCCGCTGTAGATAAATTTAAAGTAGAGTCCCGGTGTTCGGTTAATTTTAGTTCGAAATTTTTCTTGTCTGGTAGTTTTATTATTGGAGTACTGGTAGTGGCTTGTCGTTTGACCTCCGAGCTGTATGACTGGTTTGCCAAATCTTGCATCTTTTTTTCTTCTTTCTTTTTTTGTAACTCTGCTTGAAAACTTGCTGTTAATTTGGCTTCGACGACAAGATAGTCAGCCTTTAGTTTTTTAGTCAGGCGGCTGTCTCGGGCCTCCTGAACTGTCTGCGCCTGCCTTCGTGGACTAGTCGCTTCATTTGTATTTTGCTTTAAGGAATATTCTATGGTAGCGTGCTGTAACTCACGCCTCTGGGGTTTGGTTTTGCATGTGGTTTCACGCTTATTTGCAAGAGCAGTGGGAGACATGAGTTTTATGGATTCATTTCTGTGTGGGGCGCTAATATGATTTGAATGTCCCTCTACGTTCTTTGTGTCATTTGTGTTATTGATGCCAGACTCGTCTTCATTTTTAATGAGGATCTTCACTTGTGACTTTGTGGATTTCGTGCCCGTTTTACTACTATCGTCTTCAATGCAAGGAGCCTTAATGTCAGATGGCGCATTGTCAGTAGTGAGATTGTTTTCGGTCAGCTTGCTAATTTGGCTTGTTGCGTTCAAACGTTCAAGGTCGGTTACTTCAAATGGAGACTGAAACAGTGCCCAATTTATTTCTACTGTGTCGACATTAAGTGGTGAGTGTGTTAACTGGCACAAGTCTGTTGCTGATTTTCCAATCTGCGAAGGTAGAGTAAGTAATTTACATACTTTTTTCGGATCGGCTCTCCCCGGTCGTTTCACCAATTCTTCTCGTAACCCTGATGCTTTAACCGCTAAGGTATAGAGAGAGGGTATCTGAGTAGTCAGTTTTATGGCCAGGCAGTTAACAGTGGTGTCTTCTTCTAGTTGTGAAATATTGAGTGTATCATTGTTTAATAGGCTGACATTATCACACTCGGTTTAATGGCTTACCTTCGCTTTGCATCCTGATGGTTTCGCTAGCGTCCATGGATTCAGGAGGCAGCGTTGTTGTAGGGTCTTTCCGCTTGTTTGTGGGCTGGCATCCAACATCTCGAACGTGTGGACTGGAGGGCGTCTGTGGCTTCTGTGTAGATGTTAAATTCTCTGGCTAACAGGAGGTGCCGTCCACGTCAAGCGCAACAGCCAGAACCTCGCGCCCTTTACTGACACGGGTTTCACGCCACAAGGGCGTTGGGGAGCAAGTTTTGTTGTCTGTCCTTCCGGGGGGCGTGGCCACAACCTTCAGCGCCGGCTTACAGCATGCAAATCGATTAGTCAGCTGTTGCAGCGCCGACGTGTGTTTATCCAAAGCACGCCGGGGTGCTACAACACTCGCTTCACAGAATAAAGCTGTAAAACAGGAGAGCAGGGAACATTAAAAGTGCACAGCCAACAGTCAGAACCTCGCGACCTTTACTGACACGGGCTTCACGCCACAAGGGCGTCAGGGAGCGAGTTTTGTTGTCTGTCCTTCCGGGGGGCGTGGCCACAACCTTCAGCGCCGGCGAAGCGATTAGTCAGCTGTTGCAGCACCGTTGTGTGTTTATCCAAAGCACACCGGGGTGCTACAACACTCGCTTCACAGAATAAAGGTTTGTATTGTCACCACAGAGCTTTAAAAGGTTGATCGATTTGCGGAAATAGAGGGCAATCTGGGTACAATCAGGCTATTGTACTCCGAGTGCCCTCCAAACATCCGCTCTACAATTATTAAACGGCGCTCCATCATGTGCTGTGTTTTGTGCAGTAACACTTAAATATCTTGCTCTCCTCCATATGTCATTCGCCCTCTCTCCAAGAATGGCTGCCAGGAGACCTTTTATATCCCCTGTGGCCAGCGTATTTCCTCCTGTCATTTTTTCTAATTTGTACATCCATTTCCCAGCACCCGAAGTCAAACTAGGGCGGTTTTATCTCAAGTTATCCTTATCCATCTGTCGCCATGGAATATATTGCAGTCTTGCTCCCCCTTTTTCTAACAAGGGAAACTGTGTGAACCCCGTTCCATAGTCAGATCCCACCATTAGTCAATCCCTGGCAGGGATAATTATCCCCGTCAGTCTCCTTGTGGGTAATGACCATAACCTGCTCAAAAACTGTGGTGACTCTCCCTTCTCAGTACTTGATCATCCTCTGGGATGCTCAGAATATGCCAAGGGATCTGGTGTTCTGTCATTAGGCAGTTCCAGATCTGACCATCTCACTTCCTTATCCATTTGCAGACTTCTTTCAGGGGCACATGCTACCTCCTTCTGCCCCAAGACCGGACTCTCTTTCTTCAGCTGACATGTTTAGTCCCAAACTAGTGTGATTATCATCCCCCTCACCTTTGTCTAAGTTCAGTCTGCTCAAAGACGATGCTCAACGCGAGTCACTGAATAGGTTTCCCTCACTTCGTGATTGAGGTATTGGGGGATCGAGCATTGTTCCTCGAGTTCCACACACGCTGCTTCATCTTAACTGTGGATAGACCTTATCGATCCTTTCTCCAATGCTTTCCGTATCAAATCTTTCTTCTCCTAGCACTACTCTAGATACAGCTGGCCTTACTTCCTTTATTGGAAGAATCTCTTCCACTCTGTCCAACCATATTTCTGTGCTCTGCTTCATGTGTTCTTTACAAATGAGACTTGCATCGAGACCTCGTCGTCTCCTTTTCCGTTCTATTTCATCTACTTCTCTTCACTTTCTCATCTCCCTTCTATTTCTTTCATCCTCTTGTCTTCATTTTTCTCTTCTTACTCCTTCCCTTTGTCACTGTAATCATTTATCGCTTCATCTTTGTGCTTCTTCCTCTTTCCTTTCTATCCCTTTCTTCTATCGCTCTGTCTATTGTTGTACTTTCTTTGTTCTTCTGCCAGTTCTTTTTTCTCTTGCTCCTCCTGATATATCTGCTCACGTTGTTCCCTGCTTTTCCTTTTCTGCTCATACTCTTTCAATCTCTTCTCTCGTTCCTCATCTTTCCTTTCTTGTTCATCCTTATCTTCTCTTTGCCTAACTTCCTCGATACTTATCCCATCCATCTTAAGAGATATCTGTCCTCCCATCCATTCATTTTGCACAAGCGCTATCTCATCAGCTTCATCCTTCTCTCCTTTCCATCTCTTAATCTCCCTGTCTACCTCTATTGACAATTTTGACTGCTCACTCTGGTCTGTCTTGTATGATCTTAAAAATCTCTTCCTTTCTATTATTCTCCTCTGGACTACTGTGAGCGAGGGTTCATATATTGGATTACTATACCCCGTAGCTGCTTTCAACTTCTTTAAAGGCTACACCCCTATTTCATCGATAGCAACACCCTTTACTTCAGGTGAGGTAAGGGGGGCTGAGGGCTCAACACCTTCCCCTAAATGCTAAGCACCCACCCATCAGGTGGCAGGTCTTCTCCTTCCTCTTGGTACATTTTCCAGAGCTCTAAAATCACAAATCTTTTCTCTAATTTCTTCCCCATCTATGCAGCGGGCAAGTATGTGGTCATGTGTTGTAATACCGCTTTTGACATTGATCCCCCTGGAGCCATGGCATGAAAATGTTATCTGCCATGCCTTTCACCCATTCTGCACTATACTGTTTGAGCTTGGGCCTATGCTTTGGCAGTGTCTTGCATAGGTGCATGAGAGGAGTAACCCCCATAATGACAAGTCTCAATTGACTCTCGATACTTACCAGACTGTTAAATATACTTTGGCTTAAATCACCACTTTTCAACATTTTAAAAACACATATGAGCAAACACCATCAATCGCTGCTCAAGCCTCCAATTTCAGCAGCCGATCTATTCTTTTACTTGACGTATCTAATCTCTTGATTGGCGCCAATCGTTTTACTATGCTCATCACTGTTGCACCTCAACTTTTTCAATTTTTTACTATTCTCACTCTTCGATATTTTGTCATGATCTCTGCTTCCAAAAGATCAGGACTTGCCCGACTCCCTTGGAAGCAGACCCATAACCCCGGTTCCGAGTGCCAGCCAGTCCCAATTGGGACCTTTTGGACCCTGTCCTGGCGCCAGTGGCACCAGGCTCATAAAGATGCCCAGTCCCAGCGCTGGAAGCGCCGGGCTCATAATGCTTGGGTGGACTTACCTGCAGCAGACCATGCTGCTTACTTACCTGCCAGTTGAACCCCTGATCCTCTTCTGTTTGGGACTACTTTTCCTGTTGGGTGGGGCAGGAGCCACTCCCTAGGTTCAGAACACTGGAACTCTTCTGGAAAGCAGGAACTCTTTTCTTACCTAGGCGTGGCTCTGGAAGGAGACACCTAAGCACTACAGGAGGCTATTTAAACCACACCCGATGGATGAATCTTGCTTTGCGTTATTCTGCATTCTCTGCAGCAGAACGCTCATCGTGTCTTCTGCTTCTGATCCTGGGCCTAAGGGAACAAAGGCTTACCATCCTGGAATCCAGTCTTCAGCAGCACCTGTAAAGACAAAGAAAGAACAGGTTAGCACTACGGTCTTCAGTGGCAGCGCATCTCTTACCTGGTCCATCGGCTGTCACCAACGCCTCGCGCTGCATTCCGGCATCTGAAAGACAAAGGCTTACCTACTCTTCGCAAGGTCTTCGCACTGCATTCCGGCATCTGAAAGACAAAAGCTTACCAGCTCTTCGCACGCTCCGGAGGCCTTCGGCGCTGCATCCCGCATCTGAAAGACAAAAGAAGGTGCGTTTAAAGACATTGGGCAACTTTATTACTCACGTGCCATTACTCCTTCCCACGCCAAATCCAGTGGGTATTCCAGCACCCTTCAGCTTCTCTAAAGCTCCGAACTTGTACCTGCAAGATAAAAGGGACAGTTAGTGCGCATCGTGAAGCAGGCTACAAGCGCTTACTTACGTGCTTCCAGGCGCTTCTATTCCTCACGCGGGTTCGATCCTCAACTCTCATCAGTCCGCCATCGCCGGAACCCTGCAAAACAAAGAGATATCATTACAAAAGACTTTTAAGACATTTGAAGTGCCCAGAACTTACCGTTCGTGCAGTTAACGACAGACAGCAGTCCTCTGAGGTCAAGAGGCCTGCACCCTTATCCAGTGAAGAAACTGGTTACGGCACCCTGCCCCGAGGCAGATGGAGAGCTCGGCGTCCACTTACCTAAGGTGAGGGTGTTAACCTTTGGGGTTCTACAGGAGAAGAGAAAGGGAAGAGGAGAGAGGCACCCAATAACCCCAGTCCATTAATCCCATATTTTCTATCTGCAGACATCTTACTCTTCGAGTCAGACATACAGTGCACAGAGGTCCAGCCCAAAGAGCCAACCGTGTGTTACACATCACCTTTGAAGATACGGCATTCACCCAGTCAAGACCGGCGCCTCTGCGGGAATCAGGTGAGCGTTACAGAACGCAAAGCCTACCGCAAAACTCCCACCCAGGCGCTATGGAAACCTCGGATACCGACCAGCTAGCCCAGTTACTTGGGGAACTAAGAGCAGAAGTGCATGCAGCCCGTCAGGAAACGAATGCTCTAAGAAGGGAACTGATTATTTCCAAGGAGCGAACAGACGATCTCGCTAGACAATTGCTACAGTCACAAGCCGGACAAACTCCGTTACCCGCATCAGGGGCAAATCTTCCTTCAACATCCTCTACGAACCCAGTGCAGATCAACCTACCTGGGAATGGACCTCTGGCTCCGCCCGAACGATTTTCTGGTGACCCAAAGAGGTTTGCAGTATTTATTAATCAGTGCCGGTTGCACTTCTTATGCTGGCCAGCAGCCTTTCCAACTGATCAAGCTAAGGTAGCTTTCGTGCTTTTGTACCTTAGTGGCAATGCGGCAGACTGGTCGATCCCTCTAGTTAATCAAGATGATCCTGTTCTCCATGATTTTCAAGCTTTTCAGCTCAGTATGGAAAAACTGTTTGCAAGACATTCACAGGGGCAGGCCTTGGACAATGAGCTCCTTTCATTGCGACAGGGTAATCAAGACCTTTTGGCTTATATTGCGTCTTTCAACAGACTGATAGTGGAAACTCGATATCCTGAGGACAAAAGGATTACGCTGTTTTATAGAGGTTTACGTGGAGAGCTCAAAGATGTGTTAGCCCAAGTAGTGAATCCCCCGCAAGACTGTTCGGACTATATTGACTTAGAGGGTAATTCATAGAATTTCGCTGAAAAGTGTCGCAAGCGGCTGGCGCAGAGTGTCCGCGTGCGATTGACTGCGCCAGGCACGTGCGCTAAAACCGATTTCCGCGCACAGCGTATTCATGGATTTCATGCTCCCAAACCAGCCGTGGCGCAGAGTATCGCAGCGACCCTGCAGCAGCGCCAGTAACGCCCCCAAGAACGCCCTCGCGCAAGGAAAAGCCATCAAAATCGCTAAATCATCGCAAAGGGCTGCGCTAACCCTGGACCAGTTTACAGGGCTGCCAAACAAGGAACGCAAAGCGGGTAACGTGCATATCAGGGGTACACGTGAAGTCATACACGCGATTAGCCAGGGTACGTGTATTACAGGGGTACGCGGGAAGTTTAACACGCGATTGGCCAGGGTACGTGTATTACAGGGGTACGCGGGAAGTTTAACACGCGATTAGCCAGGGTAAGTGTATTACAGGGGTACGCGGGAAGTTTAACACGCGATTGGCCAGGGTACGTGTATTACAGGGGTACGCGGGAAGTTTAACACGCGATTGGCCAGGGTACGTGTATTACAGGGGTACGCGGGAAGTTTAACACGCGATTGGCCAGGGTACGTGTATTACAGGGGTACGCGTGAAGTTATACACGCGATTAGCCAGGGTACGTGTATTACAGGGGTACGCGGGAAGTTTAACACGCGATTGGCCAGGGTATGTGTATTACAGGGGTACGCGGGAAGTTTAACACGCGATTGGCCAGGGTACGTGTATTACAGGGGTACGCGTGAAGTTATACACGCGATTAGCCAGGGTACGTGTATTACAGGGGTACGCGGGAAGTTTAACACGCGATTGCCCAGGGTACGTGTATTACAGGGGTACGCGGGAAGTTTAACACGCGATTAGGCAGGGTACGTGTATTACAGGGGTACGCGGGAAGTTTAACACGCGATTAGCCAGGGTAAGTGTATTACAGGGGTACGCGGGAAGTTTAACACGCGATTAGCCAGGGTACGTGTATTACAGGGGTACGCGGGAAGTTTAACACGCGATTGGCCAGGGTACGTGTATTACAGGGGTGCGTGGGAATCATCACACGCGATTAGGCTGGGTGGGTCCTCACAGGTGTTCCCTGTACACCCTCCACGGCCCCTGCAGGCAGCCTACAAAACAGGGGACTACCCTGCACACCTGCTCATGTCCCCCTGCACCCCCACCCCCCAGCAGTGCAGGGGCAGCCTCCACCAGGCCCCCACTCATGTCTCCCACCACCCCCACCAGTGCAGGGGCACCCTCCACCAGGCCCCCACCCATGTCTCCCAACACCCCCACCCACCAGCACTGTGGGGCACGTGGCCAGCAGGCAGTCAGGCAGCAGCAGATGGCAGGTGGGAGCGTGCTCAGGGCTCTGGGGGGCAGTAATTTGGCCTCCTGGCCAGGAGCGTGGTCTCTCGTGTGTGAACGCGTGGACAGCCTGATAGGTAGTGAAATCCCACACGTCAGCAAAGGCCCTTAGCGCGTAAACCCGTCAACAGCATATGCGCGCCTATAGTCACCTGCACGTGCAGGAAATTGTTGCGTGACACGTCCCAGTGTCAAAGCGTGTGATTGGTGAAAATGGATGTACACGTAGAAGTGACAAAGCGTGTGATTGGTGAAAATGGATCTACACGCAGAAGTGACAAAGCGTGTGAATGGTGAAAATGGATCTACACGCAGAAGTGACAAAGCGTGTGATTGGTGAAAATGGATCTACACGCAGGAGTGACAAAGCGTGTGATTGGTGAACGTACACGCCGCGTAAGTGACGCTGTACGTGTGGGCCTGTATATAAGGTACATGTAGAACACCATTTCCTTGTACGTGCTTTTCGTGGAGAGCGAGTGGGTGAATTCTGTACTTCTTGTCGTTTCACACGCAATTTACTTCACGGCGTTTCCAGTTCGTATTCCCTGTTACCTCTGACAGCTTTTTTTCTTTTTTCTCTTTTACTGGTTTACCTGGGCCTGTTCCCTCAAACAGTGTCCCCTTCTACTGTTGTCCTGTCTTCTCAGACAGCGTACACATCTTCTTTTGGCGGGGGTTTAGCCAGCCAAACGCGCTCATTCTTAACGCTCTTTTACCTGGCAGACGGTGAGTCACGCACGTATCCAACTTCTGTGCTTGCCCCGTGTGTAGCCTACCCCTTCAGAGGTCATTCTAGGCTGCGTGTGACACGCATACGTTTATTCTTGTGTTACTGGGTGCCACAGCGTAGTGCAGGTTTTTCTTTCTGCACACGTGGTCTAGGAGGGGTTGCGTGCACGTCATCTCCCTTTTTTGGGCCTCCTGTGCGTTGCGTGACCCGTCATCTTTCCCCAGGGGTTACAATCAGCCGTGCTAGAGCACTAGGGTACAATTACCATCTGGTACCCAACCCCTTTGACCCCCAATTGCCCAGGACAATTGTCTACAGCCACTCCCATACGCACATTAATATCAGTGCCATGGCTGGGAGGCGAGGATTCCGTAAGGGTGGCAAAGGTGGAAGAGCCACAAGTGGTGGCCGTGGTGGATCCGGTAGGGGACGTGGTCGTAACTTGCAGGGTGAGCCTGTCCCCCCATGTGTGGAGGACCAGTCAAGGGCACCCATCATCCCCCCCCCCCCTCCCCCCCTCCCGTTGAGGCTGAAGTGGCTGACACCATCCATGCTCAGCCCTTGTTGGACCAGCCCATTGTGGCACCAGACCTGGCTGACTCCATGGCTGACTTCCAGGTCAGCAGGGCTACGACACGTGCGCTGGTGCACGTTGATGCCATCATGCCACGTGGATCTGGGGCAGCAAGGTCATCTGCTGCACCAAGGAGGCAGGGCGGAGTGGCTGCAGGGGCAGCTGCGGCTCCATCCACCCCAGCCCTCACACACCCAGCCAGGACAGTGTCGGTCCTAGTCCATGCTGCTGACATTCCCCCTGACACCATCACACTAGAGCCAATGCCTGCACCAACTCCCATGCTGAGTGTGCAATCCCACACTCCTGATACAGAGTCCACCAGGGCTCCTGCCCCTAGTGTCCAGAGCGGCGCAGGACACTCAGGATCACCACCACCTTCCAAGCGGAAGAGGAAGAGTGCTCGTCCGGCACAGGCTGATGCCCCAGACACGGCTACACAGTCCGGCCCGTCCAGGAAGCCCAGCTTCACGGATGACGAACTGAATGCACTTGTCGAGTATGTGTCCGGACATGACAACGAGATGGTCATTGTTGCAGGATCCAAGACCACACCTGCACAACGCCAGGCACACTGGCAGACCGTTGCGGACATCGTAAGTGCCCTTGGAATCGTGAGGCGCACAGCCAATGATTGCTATAAGCGCTGGAATGACCTAAAGCGCAGGGCAAAGAGTAAGCTGGCCTCAAGTCATGCCGCAACTCTAGTGACTGGAGGTGGGTCTCCAGTAGTAGACATGGAACTCACTCCACATGAGTCAGTCGCTGGGACCTACGTCACAGAGGAACAGATCCAAGGCGTGGGAGATCTGGCTGATTACGAGGCATTGTCCGGTGAGTGCACATGCATGTGTGTGTCATACATGTGCATGGTGTGTGTGTGAGGGCTTCTGTTTGGGTGCCAGGTGAGAGTGTGTGCGCCTCAGTCGTATGGGTCAGCCATGTGCTTCATGCAATACTTCCTGCGCAGCTGCATTTGGCCATAGCAGTATCCCTTCTGCCAACAGTAGACATCTAGCACAACTGCACGCCAGTTGCCCTTGAAGTGTCACCTTGACACAACATATTTGCTTATTTTTCACTGTTCATTCAGTCAGTTTGTTTGCATTCCACCACTTTCACTAGGCATGTCGCTGTCCACTAGTCACATGTCTGACATGGGTATGGTAAAGTGGAGTGACTTTGTTACCTGGATATCATTTGTACACACATGTCCCTGTGCTATTTGACCATTTCAGACTGGCAGCTCCTGGTGAAAAATCTGACCTGTTAGAATCAGAAAAGCTATTACATGCGGGAACTGGACTGAATGAATAGGTGGTGCCCTCCTCTCCATCTTCACTCAATAGCAATGGTACATGCCATCTGTGTGATGGCATGTGTGTTTCACCTGCCAATCACAGGCCAATGTGTGATGCCACTGCCAGGCAGCATGCAGAAAATGTGTTCATCTTCCATCTTGGTGTCATCAGTGTGTGCCATTTGCCTGCACTTCATACGCAGTGAGGGTGCATGCATGGGAGGGTTTTAGTCATGTGGGACATGTGTCAATCAAGTACTGGTTCTCTTGCTTCTCAGCCCTCAATGTGTGCCATGGTGCTAATGCCTGTTTCCATTACTTTGTTTTCATGTCTTTGCAGGGGAAGACGCACCTGATACTGCTGGGGTTGTGGAGATGGTGCAGACCCAGGAGGTGTCCCAGGGCCGACCAACCACCAGTGAGGGACGTGGTGTGGTGGTGGGGGAGAACCCACAAGTGCTGCAGGTCGTGCTCTCAAGGGGTGTCTCTGGCTGCACCTCCCCCGAGCTGTACTCAGGTGTTGATTCGGATGAGACCTACGTGCCGTCGCTGGTGAGTGTTCCGGGGAGGGATTCTGTTCTGTCTCACCCACCTGCACCAGGGTCAGTACCCTCCATGGGGATGTCAGTGTTGGCAGCTACGCCTTCGGTGGTTACGGATGCAGGGTCACACTCCGCGACATCTGATCCTGTTCCTGGGCCAGCAGATCAGAGGGGGAATGCAGTCCTGCAGCCTCAGGCAGTGCCGGCACAGCAAGGCGCAGTTCGCCTTGCCCCAGACAGGTGTGGTGCCCGCCGACGTGGTGGCCGTACGCCACCCGGCAATACCGCATGGGAGCAATCCATTTACGGTATGGCTACCCAACAGGCTGCATCTTCCGAGATGATGGCTCAGGCCATGGATAGGGTGGCCACTTCAATTGTCCCCCCAGAAAGGCTGATGGAGCGACTAGAGCAGGCAACCGACTCCATCTGCCAGTCACACAGGGAGGACATGTTGGGGTCCAACAGGGACAGGCGGGCGGCACTGGCGACTCTGCAGGAGGCCATCTCCATTGAGTCCCAGGGCCACAGGGAAGCCCTGAGGCAGGAGCTCCTACACCTCAGGACGACTCTTGTTGAGCTTGAGGCTTCAACACACCAAAGGACAGAACAGCAGCTGGAGCGTCTCACCCGTACGCTCTCAGCTGAGATGCAGGCAACGAGGGCGGAGGTCCGGGCATCCCGTGAGTTGTTGCATGGGGACCTCCGCACACTCATCCTCCAGAACCAGACCTACCACACCCGCATGCTTGCAGCCATGGAGGAGCAGACTAGGGCCTTGCGTGGGCTGCCTCCCATAGTGCAACCACCTCCGGATGCAGCTGCACAGGGTGATAATAGCGACAGCAGTGACACTCCCACAATAGGGTAGCCGTGTGGGCCATGAGCCCATGGAGGTGTTTTATCTTCCCAGGATCCACGCAGGTGGGTTCTGGTGTGCATCCTGTCCTCGGACCTCCTGGGTGGCCTTCCCAACCCCCCCGGGCCCATCAATGGCCATTTTTGATTGTTTCTTATTTTTATTTTGATTTCTTTTATTCCCAATTTTTTTGGGACAATCTGTTGGCTCCGATCTGTTGGCTCCGATCTGTTGGCTTCCGTGGTTCCTGTGGGCATACGCTGCATTGTGGCTGGGCACATGCAGGCTTGTAATGTATTTGGTTCAGATGCTTGGGTTTGAGTCACACACACCCCTCCTGCTTCCCGTTTCCATGGGCTTGCAAAGGGTGTGCCCAAGTGACAGTGAATTACACAGTGACGTTGGACTCCCATGAGCTGTGTGGCCAGTCTGTAGTCAATACTGTGTATACATTCATAGTGCATATTGCTGTTGTGTTGTACACTGCATGTTGCATTGATGTGTAACTCTTCTTCTGTGTCTACCTCCCAATTTGCAGGTCCCTTCCTCAAGTCCACACAAGGACCTCTAGTCTGGCGATGGGGACCATGTTGGCAGCAGTGCACCTACAACTCTACATGGCGCCAACACTGCACAGTTGGTAGTGGTGGGAGTGCAGGCATTTCCAGGTGGTGAGACTACTAATATGTAACATTTTTGATGTCATGTTAATGGTACTACGTGCTCAAGTATGTTGTTGGTCCGGCATTGCTGTGAGCATTTCAGGTGTTGCAGGTTTCTAATAGTGCCACTGTACATAGTGAGAGTGATGTCATGTTGTGGGGATTACTTTGTTTACCTGCAATTAGCATGACATGGCACGGTGTGTCGTGTGGCAGTGCTGGGGTTGGGTTGGCTGACATGGCACTGTCCTCTTGTTGCATTTTGCAAGTGGGTATTCATTTTAGCTGCTTCAATGTGTAACTTCACAAAACTGCATTGGTGGTGTCTGTGTGGGTAGGGATGCACACATTGTGACACTTCCAGGTGAACAATCTCAGGCTGACATGGAATTCCCGGTTCATTCTCCACACATTCAGGATCAGTGTCAGGTTGAGTCATCATTGATTGTCAGATGGAATGTGCCAGGGCAGTGTGCACTCCACAGGGGTGTGATTTCTATGTGAAGTAATTAGCCACTAGCTGTGTACGGGCTGCCTCCCCCCGTGCCCTTTCCCCTCCCATGCGCAGCGGCTGTGCATGTGGTTGGGGATGTGGGGCCACCACCATGTCCACGGCCAGGCCCCGGCGTGTTGCAACGTTGTGCAGGACACATGCTGCCACTATGATCCTGCACACTACTGGGGGAGCGTATAACAGCTGCCCGCCAGAACGGTCAAGGGAGCGAAAGCGTGACTTCAGCACTCCGAATGTGCGCTCCACTATGCCCCTGGTTGTAATGTGGGCTGTGTTAAATCTTACCTGGGGTGGCGTGGTGGGGTTCCGAATTGGCGTCATCATGTGGGGGCTGAGAGGGTAGGCACTGTCCCCTGTGGAGGTGGGGATTGGTATCATTGGTGAGGTTGTGACCTTGCTCAGTATCCAACATGCATGCATGTGCAGTGGCATACATACTCACCAAGCAGCCATGTATCGCCATGCCGCCCAGCTTCTAGGTCCCGGCTTAGGGTGGACATTCGGTAAATGAAGCTGTCGTGGGTGGAGCCGGGATAGTTGGCATATACTGAGGTGATGATTCCCTTGGCATTACATGCTACCTGCACGTTGATGGAATGCCAGTGCTTGCGGTTCCTATAGATGTGCTCAGATGCCCTGGGGGGACGTAGAGCCACATGGGTGCAGTCGATGGCACCTAGCACTTTGGGGAATCGTGCCACTGCGTAAAAATCCAGGGCGGCAGCATGCCTTTCTGCAGGTGTTCTGGGCAGGTATATGTGCCTGCGGACTGATGGGCGTGCAGTCATGATGTTCAAGACCTGGTGTAGGCAGCGTGACTGGGTGGCCTGTGACACCCCACCCACTATGGCACTTGTCCGCTGAAATGATCCAGTGGCTAAGAAGTGCAGTACATTGAGGACCTTCTCCAGGGGGCTGAGTGCTTGGGAGCACAGGGTGGGTGATGTGAGGTCATCCTCCCACTCACTCACCAGGTCCAGTATGATGTGTGGTGGAAACCTGTACCTCCCATACACCTGGTCATCAGGCATCCCGAAAAGGCTGGTTCTGGGTGTGAATATTCTGGCCCTGACTATCCTCCTCCTCCTCCTCCTCCTTTGGTAGCCCACTGCCACTGCTGCTAGGAACGGTATGTTCATCCTGGCGTCTGAGCTTGTTATTGTTAAAGTCCGCAATTTATGCTTAGCGCGTGTTCTAGGCGAGCGTGTGACCCGCGCAGCCCTGGAATCCAGTTCCCAGTCCAATAGCGTGTGGAAATTCACACGCACCACGGGATTCAGCGTGTGACCCGCGCGGCCCTGGAATCCAGTTCCCAGTCCAATAGCGTGTGGAAATTCACACGCACTACGGGATACAGCGTGTGACCCGCGCAGCCCTGGAATCCAGTTCCCAGTCCAATAGCGTGTGGAAATTCACACGCACCACGGGATACAGCGTGTGACCCGCGCAGCCCTGGAATCCAGTTCCCAGTCCAATAGCGTGTGGAAATTCACACGCACCACGGGATACAGCGTGTGACCCGCGCAGCCCTGGAATCCAGTTCCCAGTCCAATAGCGTGTGGAAATTCACACGCACCACGGGATACAGCGTGTGACCCGCGCACCCCTGGAATCCAGTTCCCAGTCCAATAGCGTGCGGAAATTCACACGCACCACGTGATACAGGTTCGCTGACGTACTTGCGTGTGTAAGTGGCCGCGCACCCATTAAATACACGTACATAGGCCAATCGCGTGTACGCGCACTTTTGTCCAATTACACGCGATGACACTCTGACGTGCAGTATCTCCACGTGTGCCCCGTCATCACGTGCTGAGTGGGGAACACCCGTGCGGGTCACGTCACAGACGCGCTTACGCGCTGAGGGACTCTGGTCCAATAGAATCGCGTATGCGTGCTGACGCGCTTACGCGCTAAGGGCCTTTCCTCGGATTTCACGCTGACGTGCAGGATTTTCAAGTGCCAAATCACTCCGTATCAAGCTGGCCACGCGAAAACACACGGAAGCCCACGCTCCTGCCCAGAAGGCCGAGTTACTGCCCCCCAGTGCCCCGAGCAGCCTCCCACGTGCCATCTGCTGCTGCCTGCCTGCCTGCTGCCACCGTGCCCTGCCATTTGGTGCCTGCACATCAGCCATCTGCAGGGGTCCAGTTGCTGTGTCCACCCCTGCTGGAACTGAAGACTCCCGACTGGTATTACATCGCTCCACAGCCCAGCCCCAGGACCCAGTTGCCCACCCACACCTGCCTCTGGGGTTGCCATGTCGGGCACTTCCACATCTGGCACCAGTGGCAACCCCAGGCCAGAGGGGCAGAGGGGCACCAGCTTCACTGTCACCGAAGTTGGTGTCCTGGGGCAGTATGATGCCCTCTTTGGATCGTCCCGCGCCAGCAAGGAAGGACGGCAGAGGATCTGGGCCGACTGTGTGGTTGCCATCAACGCGGAGGGGGTGGCAACCCGCGACGTCCTGAAGATCAAGAAGCGCTGGGAGGACTTGAGGTCCAGGACCCTTGTGAAGGCCCGGCGCCTCGTGGAGGGGGGCCGGGGCCGCATGAGTACCATCCAGATGAGGGTCCTGGAACGCGTACGCCCAGCGCTCCACGCCCAGATCCTTGAGAGGGAGGCCCGTCTGGAGTTGAGCGGTAAGTGTCCATGCATTACTGTGTGAGACAGGGCATGTTGCGGTGTGCTGGTTCTATGATACTTGCCTGTATGTGTGCCATAGGCCATGTATGCATGTATGTGTGCAGGGACATCATGGTAATGCATGTGCGACCAGTGATGTGTGATGCACAAGGTTGTTGCATGTGTTGAAATGCCGCATGGGGAGCCCTAATCAGATTATGAACATGAGAGCATGCCAGTCTCTGTACCTGAACATGGGTGGGGGTGAGGGATGGGTGCTGATGCCAGGTACATATATGGTAGCCATGTCTGTGTGCCTGACCTGCGTGTCTGTGACTTGTGCATGCCATGGATGCATGACACATGTGTGTGACAATGCAGAGATTCAGTAAAGCAGCAAAATTACCCTTGTATCCGCTGTGTTTGGTGTGTTTGGTGCCAGATGGATGTGACTGAGGTGAAGTGTGTGCATGTGATGGGCATGAGGCATGATGCATGTGAGTTACATATCATTGAATGTTTCAAGAGTCCATTGGACATGCATGGAAATGTCCATGGCATGCACCATGCCTGTTACTGTGTGTGTTTTGCCTGGACTGACCCATGTGTTGTGGAGGGACATGATGGAAGTGTACTTTGACAGTGGTGCTCATCTGCTATTGCTTCCTGTCTAGGGGACCATTGTACAGTGCCCTGATGCTTGTGTTCTTTGTCTCCCTCTACGCAGCGGCTAGTGAAGAAGAGGGCGGAGACGGCGCTGTGGAGCAAGGCGGCGGGGATGCCCCCACGGCTGCAGCGGAAGGGGTGGGTGAGCCCCTACAGGGGCCTGCTACGGTGGGAGACGGTGAGGAGCCATCCAGGTTGGTGGTTTGCACAGAGGAGGAGGAGGCCGCCACTGGGGCACACATGGGGCCTGGTGGGGGCATCCCTGCTGGTGCAAGTGGTGCAGTCCAGGGCCAGGGGCAGGAGGCAGCACAGGTCACCGTGGAGGGGCCTGTGCATGTCGCTGTCCCTGACCCTGTGAGTGCACCACCATGCACCAGCAGGGATGCCCCGTCCCAGGCCTGTCCGCAGGTAGAGGGGATGTCCATGTCACCTGACTCCCCTCCACCTGCGGACGTGGGAACCCCTGGCCGTGCGGAGAAGGTCCGGATTGGGGTCGCGTTGCGCACGGCTGTGATTCGTGATGCCGTGCGTGCTTCCCGGGAGGAGCACGCACGTCATCACGAAGTGCACCGTGCCGACGTGGCCCAATTGGGATCGGCCATGTTCGGGGGTTTCCTGCATGTGTTGGCCAATGTGGCGGCCCTCTCCTCCTCTGTGCAGGCTATCCACCAGTCGTTCTCCTTGCCGTCTTCCAGCCCAGATGCCAACAGGGCCCCCTGTGGACCTGCCCCGACCAATGCAGCCAGCTCGGTGGGGATCCCATCCCTGCCACAGTCGGGAGTCAGAGATCCAGCAGGGGTGGACACCAGAGCAACTGGACCCCAGCAGATGGAGGATGTGACGGCATCATCGGGCAGGGCACGTGCACGACGGCGTCGGTGGTTTCCATCAGCCTGGATGCCGTCGTGCTGGCACAGGCAGTTGCGTCGGAGGCAGCAGCAGGCTCAACGTGGGAGGCATCATGGCTCGGGGCCATCAACATCAGGGGTGCAGGCATCGGCCGGAGGGCAGGAGAACCCTGGAATGGGAGTGGCTTCCGTGTGGGAGAGGTTGTGCCAGCGGATAGGTGCGGAGCGGCAGCGGGCAGAGGAAGAACGGCTCATGATGGTCAGGGCGGAGGACTCCATGCGGAGGGCGCTGAGGCGGGCTGAGTGCCTCGAGGGTCTTCGCAGGGAGTTTGAGCTTGACACTGCGTTATCCCTGCGGGACCTCGGGGCCAGGGAACATGCCCGCCTCCAAGCCATTGACCAGGAGTTCGATGATGCCCTGGCCCATGACAACAACCAGTGAGCCGTCCGAATAGCCCGCTGCCTTTGTATATAGTTGTATAGTTAGGGTTAGGTTTCCTTTGTTTTTTTGATTTTTTTTTGGTTGCGATTGGACAATGCACCACTTTTTTGTATATAGTTCCCTTTTTAGTTAGTAGTCAGTTAGGTTTAATTTGGTAGGGCTCATGGACCCAGGATGATCTTCTTAATTGGCTTATTTTAATTTTTCATAATTTTTTCTTGGACATTCATCTTGTTTTGTTTGATTTGCTTTGTGTTTTTTCTTATTTGCTGTTCAATACATATTATTTTTTTAATCTTCAATGTGTCGTATCATCTCATTGCTTTCAGGCATGTCATGTTGGGTGTTTTGTCATTCACTTGCAGCCATTGTGTGTGACAGACATGTGTTAAATTGCATTATTTACATTGGGGGTGTAACATGTAATTGCCTTTGATATGTGGGTGGGTGGGTGTGATAGTTGGTTGGGCCTTTTGGCAGGGGAGGATGGGCATTACGGACATGATTGGGGAATGTTGGGACCCAGGTGCAGGGGGGCATGCATTGGACATGGGTGGGGGCCTGCTGGCAGGTGCCCCACAGTGCTGGGGGGTGGGGGTGGTGGGAGACATGAGTTGGACATGGGTGGGGGCCTGCTGGCAGGTGCCCCACAGTGCTGGGGGGTGGTGGGAGACATGAGTGGGGCCCTGGTGGAGGGTGACCCTGCACTGCTGGGGCGTGGGGGTGGTGGGTGACATTAGTGGGGGCCTGGTGGAGGGTGACCCTGGTAGCTGGGGGGTGGGGGTGGTGGTAGACATGAGTGGGGGCCTGGTGGAGGGTGACCCTGCACTGCTGGGGTGTGGCGGTGGTGGGAGACATGAGTGGGGCCCTGGTGGAGGGTGACCCTGCACTGCTGGGGTGTGGGGGTGGTGGGTGACATGAGTGGGGGCCTGGTGGAGCGTGCCCCTGGTGGCTGGGGTTTGGGGGTGGTGGGAGACATGAGTTGGACATGGGTGGGGGCCTGCTGGCAGGTGCCCCACAGTGCTGGGGGGTGGGGGTGGTGGGAGACATGAGTTGGACATGGGTGGGGGCCTGCTGGCAGGTGCCCCACAGTGCTGGGGGGTGGGGGTGGTGGGAGACATGAGTGGGGCCCTGGTGGAGGGTGACCCTGGTGGCTGGGGGTGGTGGGAGACATGAGTTGGACATGGGTGGGGGCCTGCTGGCAGGTGCCCCACAGTGCTGGGGGGTGGGGGTGGTGGGAGACATGAGTGGGGCCCTGGTGGAGGGTGACCCTGCACTGCTGGGGTGTGGGGGTGGTGGGTGACATGAGTGGGGGCCTGGTGGAGGGTGCCCCTGGTGGCTGGGGTTTGGGGGTGGTGGGAGACATGAGTTGGACATGGGTGGGGGCCTGCTGGCAGGTGCCCCACAGTGCTGGGGGGTGGGGGTGGTGGGAGACATGAGTTGGACATGGGTGGGGGCCTGCTGGCAGGTGCCCCACAGTGCTGGGGGGTGGGGGTGGTGGGAGACATGAGTGGGGCCCTGGTGGAGGGTGACCCTGGTGGCTGGGGGTGGTGGGAGACATGAGTTGGACATGGGTGGGGGCCTGCTGGCAGGTGCCCCACAGTGCTGGGGGGTGGGGGTGGTGGGAGACATGAGTGGGGCCCTGGTGGAGGGTGACCCTGCACTGCTGGGGTGTGGGGGTGGTGGGTGACATGAGTGGGGGCCTGGTGGAGGGTGACCCTGGTGGGTGGGGGTGGTGGTAGACATGAGTGGGGGCCTGGTGGAGGGTGACCCTGCACTGCTGGGGTGTGGGGGTGGTGGGAGACATGAGTGGGGCCCTGGTGGAGGGTGACCCTGCACTGCTGGGGTGTGGGGGTGGTGGGTGACATGAGTGGGGCCCTGGTGGAGGGTGACCCTGGTGGCTGGGGGTGGTGGGAGACATGAGTTGGACATGGGTGGGGGCCTACTGGCAGGTGCCCCACAGTGCTGGGGGGTGGGGGTGGTGGGGGACATGAGTTGGACATGGGTGGGGGACTGCTGGCAGGTGCCCCACAGTGCTGGGGGGTGGGGGTGGTGGGAGACATGAGTTGGACATGGGTGGGGGCCTGCTGGCAGGTGCCCCACAGTGCTGGGGGGTGGGGGTGGTGGGAGACATGAGTGGGGCCCTGGTGGAGGGTGACCCTGGTGGCTGGGGGGTGGGGGTGGTGGGAGACATGAGTTGGACATGGGTGGGGGCCTGCTGGCAGGTGCCCCACAGTGCTGGGGGGTGGGGGTGGTGGGAGACATGAGTGGGGCCCTGGTGGAGGGTGACCCTGGTGGCTGGGGGGTGGGGGTGGTGGGAGACATGAGTTGGACATGGGTGGGGTCCTACTGGCAGGTGCCCCACAGTGCTGGGGGGTGGGGGTGGTGGGGGACATGAGTTGGACATGGGTGGGGGACTGCTGGCATGTGCCCCACAGTGCTGGGGGGTGGGGGTGCAAGGGGACATGTGTTGGTGTTCATTAGTTCAAGGAGACATGTGCCTTTGCTGGGGGGCATGCCCATGTTGGGTGGGCTGCCTGCGGGACATGACCAGGGATGCAGGGTAGTCCCCTGTGGTGTGGGCTGCCTGCAGGGGCCGTGGAGGGTGTACAGGGTACACCTGGGAGGACCCACACTGTCAAATCACATGTGGGACTCCCCGGCACCCCTGAAATACACGTACCGTGCAGAAATCGCGTGTAAAACTTCCCGCGCACCCCTGAAATACACGCGCCCAGGCTATTCGCGTGTAAAACTTCCCGCGCACCCCTGTAATACACGCGCCCAGGCTATTCGCGTGTAAAACTTCCCGCGCACCCCTGAAATACACGCGCCCAGGCTATTCGCGTGTGGAACTTCCCGCGCACCCCTGAAATACACGCGCCCAGGCTATTCGCGTGTGGAATTTCCCGCGAACCCCTGAAATACACGCGCCCAGGCTATTCGCGTGTGGAACTTCCCGCGCACCCCTGAAATACACGCGCCCAGGCTATTCGCGTGTGGAACTTCCCGCGCACCCCTGAAATACACGCGCCCAGGCTATTCGCGTGTGGAACTTCCCGCGCACCCCTGAAATACACGCGCCCAGGCTATTCGCGTGTGGAACTTCCCGCGCACCCCTGAAATACACGTGCCCAGGCTATTCGCGTGTGGAACTTCCCGCGCACCCCTGAAATACACGCGCCCAGGCTATTCGCGTGTGGAACTTCCCGCGCACCCCTGAAATACACGCGCCCAGGCTATTCGCGTGTGGAACTTCCCGCGAACCCCTCAAATTCACGCGCCCAGGCTATTCGCGTGTGGAACTTCCCGCGCACCCCTGAAATACACGCGCCCAGGCTATTCGCGTGTGGAACTTCCCGCGCACCCCTGAAATACACGCGCCCAGGCTATTCGCGTGTGGAACTTCCCGCGCACCCCTCAAATTCACGCGCCCAGGCTATTCGCGTGTGGAACTTCCCGCGAACCCCTGTAATACACGTAGCCCGCTCCCCCAGGCCCGATCGCGTGAGGAACTTCCCGCGCACCCCTCAAATTCACGCGCCCAGGCTATTCGCGTGTGGAACTTCCCGCGAACCCCTGAAATACACGCGCCCAGGCTATTCGCGTGTGGAACTTCCCGCGCACCCCTCAAATTCACGCGCCCAGGCTATTCGCGTGTGGAACTTCCCGCGAACCCCTGAAATACACGCGCCCAGGCTATTCGCGTGTGGAACTTCCCGCGCACCCCTGAAATACACGCGCCCAGGCTATTCGCGTGTGGAACTTCCCGCGCACCCCTCAAATTCACGCGTCCAGGCTATTCGCGTGTGGAACTTCCCGCGAACCCCTGTAATACACGTAGCCCGCTCCCCCAGGCCCGATCGCGTGAGGAACTTCCCGCGCACCCCTCAAATTCACGCGCCCAGGCTATTCGCGTGTGAAACTTCACGCGAACCCCTGAAATACACGTAGCACGCTCCCCCAGGCCCGATCGCGTGAGGAACTTCACGCGAACCCCTGTAATACACGTAGCCCGCTCCCCCAGGCCAGATCGCGTGTGGAACTTCACGCGAACCCCTGAAATACACGTAGCCCGCTCCCCCAGGCCCGATCGCGTGAGGAACTTCACGCGAACCCCTGTAATACACGTAGCCCGCTCCCCCAGGCCCGATCGCGTGAGGAACTTCACGCGAACCCCTGTAATACACGTAGCCCGCTCCCCCAGGCCCGATCGCGTGAGGAACTTCACGCGAACCCCTGTAATACACGTAGCCCGCTCCCCCAGGCCCGATCGCGTGAGGAACTTCACGCGAACCCCTGTAATACACGTAGCCCGCTCCCCCAGGCCCGATCGCGTGAATAACTTCACGCGAACCCCTGTGATGCACGTACCCTGCAAATCGCGTGTGACACTTCCCGCGCACCCCGGTATACATGCACACGTATTTTTTGTCAGCGGGTGTCCGTGTTTGTGGGTACCCCTTTGCACGTCTTTTTTCCTGGAGGGCCACAGTATGGGACATTCATCATGGCAGTATATAGGTGCTATTTGTTGGCGCACCTTTTGGCGCACATTTCTTACAGCCGCAGAGACGCTACCGCCTCCTTTCTTGTGGCGGTCGTGTTTGTGCCTGTGCGCTGGTTTGAGCGTGCGCTTTTTTCCCCTATTCTATTCCATGAATACGTGTTGTAGGCGAGCGTGTGGGCGTTCCGCGCACTTGTGCCCTGTACTTCCCCCGTGACGCCCACGTTTTGGCAAGTTGTTCCCCATTCCGAGTGTTACGCCCGTGTTCTGCCTACTTTTATTGCGTGCGCCGCGCTATGTGCGAATTTCGCTGTGGCCTGTGCGATTTTCGCTGTGACCTGGCGCACGCTGTTAGATGGCCTGTGCGCCAACGTGCGCCAACGTGCGCCAACGTGCGCCGCGCACTTTTTTATCGCACATCCGCTGGTTTTCTCGCACGGCCTTCCATGAATCGACGTGCGCTGCTTTTCGTGCGATTTTCGCACTTGCACTGCGATTTTCGCTATTCCACTGCGATTCGCACGTTTTTGCCCACTTGCGCCGCGCTAATTATTCCATGAATCGGCCTGTTAGTCGTTCAAATTGACCACAGACTGCAGAACAGGAAGGCCGATCGTTCCAAGTTTGATGCTCGAGTATTTTCCAAATCACCAACTCCTACCAAAGGAGTAGACTCCGGGGAACCCATGCAAATAGGGGGCCTGAAAGGACCACTTACACAAAAGGAGCGGGAAAGGAGAAAACAGCTGCAATTATGCCTCTATTGCGGAAACTCGGGGCACTTTCTTCGAGACTGTCCGGTGAAACCAGCCAAGAAGGCAGTAGGAGCTGCAGTTACCAGGGTCACAAACTCTGAGCAGGGAAACGACCTCGCCCGACAAGAATAGAGGTCCTCTTGCCGAGCGTTAAAACCAGTTCCGTGACCTCGCATTTCGTGATACCTATGGTCCTCATTAGCCCTGAACATCCGGATCGATTACATGCGATTGAAGCTTACGTCGACAGCGGTGCCATCGGCAATTATGTGGATCATGAAATGGTTTTCAGGATGAATCTGACTCTTTGTCCAAAGGCTGTAAAGGACGTCATTACTACGGTGGATGGTACGGAGATAGCCTCCGGACCAGTAACGCATACCACCCAAGAAGTGACGCTAATATGTCAAGATGGACACCATGAGAAGATCGTGTTCGATGTGATCAAGGCCCCTCAGTTCCAGATTATTGCAGGAATTCCTTGGTTAGAAAAGCACAATCCTCAGATCGATTGGCGAGCAAGAACGGTTCAGTTTCCAGAATGTGTCTCTACTTGTCACCCTCGACCTGGTGTTACACTGGCAGCAATTTCCTCGGAGGCTCCCCAGTTACCTCCTGAATACCTAGAATTCCAAGATGTTTTCCGGAAGGATCAGGCTAACTCTCTACCTCCTCATAGGTCTTATGACTGCCAGATAGACCCGATACCTGGATCTACTCCTCCTTGTAGTAGAATTTATGCCCTCACCGAGCCTGAGAATCTTCACCTCCGACAATGCCTGGATCAATACCTAGCGAATGGGTTTATTCGTCCTTCCAAGTCCCCTGCTTCCTCAGCTTTGTTCTTCGTTCCAAAAAAAGAAGGGGACCTTACAACTTGTATAGATTATCGCGCCCTGAACCAGATCACCGTTAAGAATAGATATCCGTTACCTTTGATCCCTGAACTCCTGGACCAAGTCAGAAAAGCATGCATATATACAAAGCTGGATCTTAGAGGAGCCTACCACTTGGTACGAGTAAAAGAGGGCGATGAATGGAAGACGGCCTTCCGCACCAAGTATGGGCTATTTGAATATCAGGTCATGCCCTTCGGGGACTTTGCAATGCCCCGGCCGCCTTTCAATATTTTATGAACGATGTCCTCAGAGAGCTCATAGATGTGTGTGTTGTTGTTTACATTGACGACATCCTCGTTTATTCTTCATCGGAAACTGAACATCGGAAACATGTGAGAATGGTCCTCGAGAGATTGCGTCAACACAAACTTTTCGCTAAGTTGGAAAAATGTGTTTTCAACGTGACTGAAGTTGAATTCTTGGGATTCATATTATCACCTAGCGGAGTGCGTATGGATTCAAAGAAGGTCGATGCAATTCTCAAATGGCCATCGCCATCCTCCGTAAAAGGTGTTCAAAGCATGTTAGGCTTCGCTAACTTTTACCGCAGGTTTATCCCTGAATTCTCTCGAATAGTCCAGCCCATCACCGCCTTGTTAAAGAAAAACAAACGTTTTGAATGGTCTACCGAGGCGGAACAAGCTTTCCATAATTTGAAGACTAGATTTATCTCTGCACCGATCTTAAAACATCCTCGCCCAGAACTCCCCTACATCATTGAAACTGATGCTTTGAGCCTTGCCATGGGGGCAGTTCTATCACAAAAGGACCCAGTAACCAATCAGTTGCATCCCGTGGCATTTTGGTCCCGCAAATTCTCGCCTCCTGAAATCAATTCCACTATTACTGATAAGGAACTTCTAGCTATCAAGTCCGCCTTTAAGGCTTGGCGGCATTATCTTCTGGGGGCCCGACACACCGTTACTGTGATTACAGATCACCGAAACCTGCAATATTTGAAAACCGCAAAAGCTCAATCCTCTAGGCAACGCCGTTGGGCACTATTCTTTGCCGAGTTTGACTTCATAATTACCTATCGACCTGGTACAAAAAACGGTAAAGCTGATGCCCTTTCTCGGATGGGAGTGGAAGAACATTTGATCAATCCTATACCTGTACCTATTATTCCCGAACAAAGAATTCTGGGTGTAATTTCCACACAATCCATAGAGGAAGTTAAGGATAAAGCCAGGCTACTGGTAACTCCAGCAGACATACAGAATTGGCATCTGCAGGGAAAGGACTTTACGGTGAAGGACAACCTCTTATATTTCCAAGAACGGTTATACCTGCCCAGCACAGATTTACAGAAAAAGGTAATCTCTTGTTATCACGATTCTTTAATGGAAGGACATCCCGGTATGGCCAAAACCTCGGAAAAGATCAAGCGCTACTTCTGGTGGCCGTCTTGGAGAAAAGATATCAGAGACTTTATAATGTCCTGTGGAGTATGCGCCCAAAACAAGAGTCAAAAGGAAAAACCAGCCGGCCTCTTACGCCCTATTGACATCCCACCTCGCCCTTGGCATACGCTTTCTATGGACTTCATCACCGATCTACCTCCATGCTCCGGATACAATACGATCCTAGTAATCGTGGACCTATTCTCCAAGATGGCGCATTTCATTCCACTCAAAGGCTTACCAACAGCAGCAACTCTGGCCCGAGAATTTCTCGAAAACATCGTCCGACTGCACGGTTTTCCTTCAGTTCTAATTTCGGATCGAGGGAGTCAATTTATTTCTCATTTTTGGCGAAGTTGCTGTCGGTCGGCTCAAATTGATGTGAGACTTTCGACCAGCCACCACCCTCAAACCGACGGACAAACCGAGAGGACCAATCAAACTCTGGAACAGTATTTGCGCTGCATGCTACAACAAACTGAAAAAACTTGGAAAGATATCCTTTGGATAGCCGAATATGCCTACAATAATTCTGTCCACTCGGGAACCGGGAAGACCCCGTTTTTTCTTTTATACGGTAGTCACCCTCGAACCTCGGAGTTGGATCCACTCCAAGATCTTGGAACACCAGCAGTAGACCACCTGCATTCTACAATCACCCAAGCCTTTAAGGAAGCCGTTTCTCACCTTCACAGGGCTAAAGAACAATACAAGAAAGGAGCAGACCAACATCGGAAGGAAGCCCCCCAGTATCAAGTAGGAGATCAAGTCTGGTTATCCACCAAATATCTACCTCTAAAAGGACCACGCACATTCAACCCAAGATACCTTGGTCCCTATTCCATCACTACCATAGTAAATCCAGTAGCGGTCAAGTTGGACTTGCCCCCTCACATGAAGATACATCCGGCCTTCCACGTCTCTCTATTAAAACCCGTGCAACCTCAAACCCGACTAACTAAATCTCCAAAACCTATTCTAGTTGACGGAGAACTCGAGTTTGAAGTCAAAAGCATCCTGGATTCCAAGATCTCCAAATCTAAACTATTTTACCTGATTGACTGGAAAGGCTACGGTCCCCAAGAAAGATCCTGGGAACCTGCAGAATATGTCCACGCGCCTCGCCTAATCAAAAGATTTCATCGAACATTTCCTAACAAGCCCAAACCCCCGGAGAAGCCCGGTTTGGGAGGGGCCTTGAGGAGGGGGTGCTGTCATGATCTCTGCTTCCAAAAGATCAGGACTTGCCCAACTCCCTTGGAAGCAGACCCATAACCCCGGTTCCGAGTGCCAGCCAGTCCCAATTGGGACCTTTTGGACCCTGTCCTGGCGCCAGTGGCACCAGGCTCATAAAGATGCCCAGTCCCAGCGCTGGAAGCGCCGGACTCATAATGCTTGGGTGGACTTACCTGCAGCAGACCATGCTGCTTACTTACCTGCCAGTTGAGCCCCTGATCCTCTTCTGTTTGGGACTACTTTTCCTGTTGGGTGGGGCAGGAGCCACTCCCTAGGTTCAGAACACTGGAACTCTTCTGGAAAGCAGGAACTCTTTTCTTACCTAGGCGAGGCTGTGGAAGGAGACACCTAAGCACTACAGGAGGCTATTTAAACCACACCCGATGGATGAATCTTGCTTTGCGTTATTCTGCATTCTCTGCAGCAGAACGCTCATCGTGTCTTCAGCTTCTGATCCTGGGCCTAAGGGAACAAAGGCTTATCATCCTGGAATCCAGTCTTCAGCAGCACCTGTAAAGACAAAGAAAGAACAGGTTAGCAATACGGTCTTCAGTGGCAGCGCATCTCTTACCTGGTCCATCGGCTGTCACCAACGCCTCGCGCTGCATTCCGGCATCTGAAAGACAAAGGCTTACCTACTCTTTGCATGCTCCGGAGGTCTTCGCACTGCATTCCGGCATCTGAAAGACAAAAGCTTACCAGCTCTTCGCACGCTCCGGAGGCCTTCGGCGCTGCATCCCGCATCTGAAAGACAAAAGAAGGTGCGTTTAAAGACATTGGGCAAATTTATTACTCACGTGCCATTACTCCTTCCCACGCCGAATCCAGTGGGTATTCCAGCACCCTTCAGCTTCTCTAAAGCTCCGAACTTGTACCTGCAAGATAAAAGGGACAGTTAGTGCGCATCGTGAAGCAGGCTACAAGCACTTACTTACGTGCTTCCAGGCGCTTCTATTCCTCACGCGGGTTCGATCCTCAACTCTCATCAGCCCGCCATCCGCCATCGCCGGAACCCTGCAAAACAAGAGATATCATTACAAAAGACTTTTAAGACATTTGAAGTGCCCAGAACTTACCGTTCGTGCAGTTAACGACGGACAGCAGTCCTCTGAGGTCAAGAGGCCTGCACCCTTATCCAGTGAAGAAACTGGTTACGGCACCCTGCCCCGAGGCAGATGGAGAGCTCGGCGTTCACTTACCTAAGGTGAGGGTGTTAACCTTTGGGGTTCTACAGGAGAAGAGAAAGAGGAGAGAGGCACCCAATAACCCCAGTTCATTAATCCCATATTTTCTATCTGCAGACATCTTACTCTTCGAGTCAGACATACAGTGCACAGAGGTCCAGCCCAAAGAGCCAACCGTGTGTTACACATCACCTTTGAAGATACGGCATTCACCCAGTCAAGACCGGCGCCTCTGCGGGAATCAGGTGAGCGTTACATATTTTTACTCAACAAACAACGCTCAGACTAATCAAACATTACACATTTATAAACACTGATCACCTTATCTCTCGCCTTTATTTATACCCTATACAGGGTTTGAAACTTCACCTTACATAATCCTGATAACGTGTTTTATATTTCACTCTACTCCCATTGGAGGTGGAGATGTCTCCTAACTCCCTGGAGTCAGGGCTTCTGGCTGCTACCTTTTCTCTTCACAATATTTCCCGTTACTCAAAAATTCATCACAATCCAGTCCCCTTATTTGCCATTCCCCTTAGTCTACACATCATTCGTTAATGGACTCGAGGCATTCAGTAGCGACTCCTCCAATCCGACCACTTCGCCTTCTGTCCACAGAGCACCTTAGGAAACCAGGCAGGGATTTCGTCAAAGGGGGCAACTGCCCACCGTCTTGATTCTTCTTGCAAGGTAATTTCTATTTGTCCACGCTCCACAGGAAAACATTGTGATCTACCAGCTAATGGCGGATGATGCCCGATCGTCCCAAAATCTGAAGACAAACGAGTTTGGATCTTTAAACCATCTGCACTGCTACCACGTGAGCTTATGGCCCTTTAGGAACGTGCGTGCAATGGATGGGTTTGAGAAGAACTGAGTCCAAATAATCGAGCCAACTCAACAACAACAAAGATGGCAAAGACACTGTTTTATTAACAATTATCTAAAACAGGGAGTTACAACAGACAATTGATCAATTTCTCTCAGCGATCCTTTCACAAAACATAGACTTTATAATAAAAATATAAAGACATGCCAGAGGTAACGTCATACTACATGACAAATAATGAAAAACCTACTGGGGATTGGGATAGGTTTAAGGGGAACATCCAAGTATACATTACATAGGACCTAGGATTGAGATTGTCTGTCTGCTGTCAGGTAGACCATATACGGACCATATATGCCTACCTGTAAAACATGTAATCTTCAAAACCATTAAGTACACGTTTTTCAATTGGTCTTCAAACTAAGGACCTTCATCATACAGACCTCTACAATTGGTTGGCACACTTGTGCCATGTCTGGAACATTCGGTTCACTTAGCAGCATGTAAGCCCAGACCCAGCTGCAAGTAGGTGGGCCTGACTGTCTCCCCACCCAATTAGGCCAGCATCTCTCATCACCCATGCCTTCTGCCATGAAGATTGTCTTTCGACTTGGCCTTGCAAAGTATCCTTGTCTCTGGGAATACATGGGAGTGCGAGTACTCATTATCGTTGTTCTAGGACTCAAGTTCGACTATTTTCATCCTCAGCTCACGTGACAGGAGACCATGATTTGGTCCATTTTGCAAATGTCTTAAATAAAATCAAACTTGGCACTCTTTGTGTTCTTGATTTGCACCTTAGCAAGAGATGAAGCAACCTTTGCACATTCACTCCTTTCAAGAATAGATAACTGACCTTGGCTGCTTCAGTTTTCATATCAGGCCAGACAGCCTCGCCATGTAGCTCGGTGATTTCAGCTTATTCTCGCAACGACACAATTCTCCCTCTCTTCTTCATGGGTACTGGCTTACTAAAATTCATGATACCGATGTCCAGCTTCATACAATGGCAGCTTTGCCTGCGTTCTAGTGTAGCCAGCTTCTATGATGACTTAGTCTACTTGCATTTCAGCATCTGTACAATTATTGAACAGTTGATTCTCTGCAGCACTTTTTCATATTTAAAAGTTCACTTGACTCTTTACTTCGTCATTCCCTTCTGTAGGATCCATGCATCCTCTTTAGCCAGTATTCAGAGACGTTGTTCATACTTCCTTATGACGTCGGAGGCTTCTTTCCTTGCTCTTTTTATATTCCTTCAGGGAGTTCCTCCCTCAGATTGTCGTCTCTTCGGGGATACATTCGATAGGGTTGTCTCAATGGGTATCTTCTTTTGAATATACACTGCAGTAAGGGCACAACTGCTGGTGTCAAACACGGCATGATCTCAGACTTCCAACATATAGGATGTTGGGGGGGGGGGGGATTTCCTACAAAGGCATGAAACTGCTCCTCTACAGAACCCACAAACTTTTTATTTTATTTTTGAATCTAACCTGTACTTTTTGCACTACAGTGAAGCCTTAAGCTTCACTACACTGGCCTTTGCTCATATATTATGGGGGAACAGATAGTCAGTACTGGAAAACCTGCTTCCCTTAGTCGTGTTACTGTGCTACTACTTTTGGTTCCTTTTATATCACTTGTGGTAACTTTATCATTGAACAATGCAGCTTACACTGCAGTACAATGGGGTGCATTTTTGTTTTGCCTTAGACTAACACTTAGAGGGTTTTTGGTTACTCTAGGTGTGCTTAAAGGATAGGCCGGTGGCAGCAGTGACTTTTCCCCATTTTTGGGGGATTTTTGTTTTAGCTCTACTGCACGTTTGGCTACTAACTGTGGCTACTGGTCAAGCATGGCCGTGCCACAAGATTTTTCGCCTGTTCCTTTGCCATCTTGTCCTTCACCCTTCTTCCTGTCATTATAAGGACTTCGAGTGCCCCGGAAAGCAGGAGCTTTTGGCAGGCTACTAGAGGGCTGTGTGTGTTTGCTGGCATGATGTGGGGTGGGTCTGTGACTCCAATCCACAAACTGGTTTCAGCGTGTCCGAGTGGTATGCATGAATGTTCCCGCCAGTGGTCCTGATGGGACCACTGCTGGGGTGTGTGCGAGCTAGTCCTGCTAGTGGGAGTTTCAGCTCTTACCTGGCTTTTAGGATAAGAAGACGACCCCTGCTCCCATTCTTCAGAGATCTTGGAGAAACCTGAAGGAGCCAAGTATCCTGCCGGCTGTGAGACCCGCGAAGAAACCTGAGAACTGACTGAACGAGGCCTGGCAACCAACTTCTGCTGCTGTCTGGGAGGAGCCTGGTCTTGCTCTTGATCTTTAGTAGTCCTGCGAAGGAGCTATGACAAGTGGAGGGACCACCCTTTCTAGACATCTACTCGGTGCCCTGCCAAAGAAAGCCTTCGGAAGTGCACTGGAACCGTCTTGTGGCTGACTTTGTTTTTGGGCTACCGGCATCACCGTACCGAGTTTCAGCCTGAAACTTGGGGGACCCTCAGCTGGCTCTACAAGATTACCTTCTGCGAAATCCCAGCATCAGGGGGGGGATCAGCGATAGTCCACCTGCAGCTGCTGAGTCCTTTTGCGTCACAGTGTGCGGTGACCACCGTCTGAAAATTGCTTATCTGACCAGAGCCCAGTCCCGAGAGGGGTGCTATATCAAGTTGTTCTGCATTCTTCGACAAAGAGTCCTTGCAACAGTAAAAGACACCAACCGGATATCAGCTTGAACCTGTAACCCCTGGTAATCGAGGACTGCAAGGACACTTGCTTTGTTCTGACAAGTCTGGGGAAGAATCGGAGTACAGTGGTAAGTTACAGAGTTGCCCCTATACTACCATTATGAGTTAATGGGCTTATAATAAACCTTATTTCTAACACTTTTGGCTTTGCCATTGCTTGCGCAAGGCATCTGACTGTTGGGGCCACTTTTGGGAATTAGGCTAACTTGAACCCTAACCCTAAGTACCCTTCACTGGACCCCAGACACCCTACCTGCATGTTTTCCTGAATCCTAAGTTCTGTGAAACCTGAACTATTGGGCACAAGGCTCAACGCAAGTTAGAGCTGGACAATTTTAGTTAGGGGTCATCTCTGTGGACCATAAGTGTATAATACTTGTCTAACCTTGCAGGAGTTTCTGATGTGTATTATGCTCTAAACCAAAGTGAATGTATATTTGTATTTAGTTTGATAGTGTGTGTTAAGTCTACCTGCTTGTAGTCATTTTTCTATAGTGTGTTTTCGCCATAAATAACTATTTTTGTACATCCTGTCTAAGTGTAATCTGTGATTCCCATTGTGTGACTTCATTGAGGACCCCTTACAAGCCACCACCTATGAAGAACTTAGCCTAGACCGCCGGTCACTGCTGCCTAAACTGGTTTGGCTACAGCTTCCCAGAGTTTTTCCTGTCACAATATAGGTTGTCCGTTTCTACATCCATCCACCAGGCCAGCGTACCGAAAATCAGTCCTAACAATTTGGTGTACAGCAGTGGGTTGACCCTCTCAACATAACATCTGGGTGTTTTGCGAAAAGGATGTGTATTGGGCACCACAGTGTAGATCACTGGTGGTGTGCCCTGATAATACTTACACAGACCACCATAATTTGTTTCCCCTGTAAATACAAGTCACCTACTGTACTAAATATAATGGCGAAAATCACTGAGTGCCTCAAAAGTGGATCAGTTGAGAATGTTGTGTGCTAAGAGGTCTCTGGCACAAAGGCATAGTTGTACAAATTCTGGCCTTTCTTGGGAATGGTCCCGATAGTGGAGCTAGGGCTGGACCCAGCACCAGTAATGTAATGGCTGCCACTACAGTGGCTACTGTTGAGGAGGAAGAAAGTGCATTATCTGGACTTCTCTGCCGAGGCATTGTTCAATTTGAAAAGAGACACACTTAGGCTCAAAGAGAGAGAGCTTGAGTTGTTTGAAATGTCCAAATTCGAAAATTGAGATGGTGGAAAGGCAGAATGACAGGGATCACCAGCTGAAGCATGCCAAGATTCAGGCTTCACAAGGGTCTTCGAGAGGATCTGGAGATAGTTCTGGGACCTCTTCACATCCTAGGTTTCATAAGATCTCCTGAGTATGTATGAGGAAAAGAATGGTATAATTGTCTGGCTTGTAACTTTTGAGTAAGCATGTGAGGTACAAGGAGTGAGTGATGCTGACAGAATTGCATGGTTGTTCAGCAGACTGCCCCATTCTGGCTGTGGTGCCATTATGGAAATGTCAAAGACTGACAGATTAGAATTTGTAAAAATGAAGCAATGTCTGATCCTCAAGTTTGGGAAGACCCCTACCCAACACTTGAGGAGGTTTAGAGAATACAAAAGAAAAAAAATGTATGATCTATGTAAGTTTTGATGCAGATTCTTTGAAGAAATTGAGTGGCTGGATAGAAGGCTATCAGGTAAACCACCTTTGAGGGCATGATTAATTTGCTCATGCTTGAACATATGTTTGCCTCTTGTTACCCAGAGCTTAAGCAGCAGTTGGCTGACTCAAAGGAGTTAAATCCAAAGAGGCTAGCCATTGCTGCTGACTTATGGGTTTCACATAGAGTGTCCCATAAGGACAAGCCTGCTTCAGGTAAGCAGGAGGAGGGAAAGAAGCAGAAAGAGAAAGAGGGTGGGGCTACTGATAGAACTATGTCCAAGAAGGCCCACAAAATGTGTAATAAAGGGAAGACAACAGAATCTGGTAAGGATAGTTAGACTAACCCTCCAAAGCATGCGAGTGGTTACTCTAAGCCTCCCTATGTGTCAGGTGCAAGTGGGACGTGTTATACTTGTGGAGCAAGTGACCACAGGAAGGGGGATCCCAAATGTAAGGGTAGGACCTTGGGGGTCCACTCTGCCAGTCTAGCCTTCTCTCAGTATGAGGAAGAAGAGACTGCAGGGATGTCCTTCCCTTTAGACTCCATTCCCCCAGAGGAAGAGTCTGAAGTTTGTCTAGATTCCTTGGAAACTAACAGTGCTGGAGCCTTGGCTCCCATCCCAGTCCTATTGCATAGTGATAATTCTTATGAGGAGCGTGTTCAGGTAGGAGGTGTAACTACCTCTACTGTTAGGAACACTGGGCCCAGTCCTACTGATGTAGCTTCCTTCATTGTAAACCCACAGGTTCTTGCCAGAGTTCCTGTAGGGGATACTCCGTTGGCTGGGAGGCCCTCTCTTAATGTTCCAGTAGCACCTGTCACTCAAGCTGTGGATAGAGAAATGGTCAGGGCATCTGTCAATGTCAGGAGAGTGGTTCCTAGAAGAGTGCTGGGTGAGTTGAGTCTTCAAGACTTAGGTCCCGATAGGCCCCTCACCAGACCCTTCAAGCACTACATCTCAAAATCAGGCTGTTTTAGCCAAGCCTAAGAGAAAGCCTAGGCCCAAGGGGAAACCCATGGCCAGTGGAGTCAGGAAAACAGCCAGAGGAAAGGAGAATATTCCTCTTGCCTTACCTACAACTGATGTTGAGGTAGTTGGAAGTGTCCCCACTCCTAGTTTGAAAAAGGGACCCCAAGAAAACCTTGAATCCTATGGGCCTCCTCAGCTGCCTCGTGTACAGGAGAGTCCTAGGAGGAGAGTCCTAGGAGGAGAGTCCTAGGAGGAGAGTCCTAGGAGAACAAGACGTATGGGCCAACGGAAAAGGAAACCATCATGGTTAGGCCTATGGAGAAAGGCCTGCTTCCAATGGGAGGATTCTCCTCCAGTGAAGCTAAGAGTTTAACATGAATGTGGGTTACTGCAAAGTAAGCCCACAGAGCCCACCAGAGCAAAACGTGAGGTTGGAGGTTACTCAGGTTGTGAGGCCCTTCCTCCTACAGTTGGTGTGTGACATTCCCCTGGTGATGCATCCTAGTGTCAGGAGACCACTTGTGTGATCAAACACACATTCCTGCTAGCCCATGATGGGGGTCCCAGAGGAAAAACAATGTAGGGGTCTCACTCTCTGTCACCAGGTTGACAGGAGTGAGGCAAGAATTCAATTACTCCAGAGTTCACTTTACGGAGTGAACCCATTGCTACCAGAGACGAGGCCTAATTTGATTAGCCCTTTGACTCTGGAGACCTCAGTCAATAGGTTGCAATCAGGGATTACTGATCATAGACCCACATGCCCTTATGCCAACCCACAGGGAATGACTGCCAAGTCAGTCGTTGACACCATGCTGAATGACAGCTACAGAGGCAACTCCTCTGCTGTGCTCAGTAGTGGTCAGACCCAGTGGAGGGATGGTGAAGTGACCTGTCAAGTGTCACTGAGCTGTCATCCACAGGATGGTCAGAGAGAGATCTGACAGATCTCTCAGGAGTTTGTTTGGAGCTCTCCGTGAGCCCCAGAGAAGGAGGTGGGACCTTCTCCTGTCAAATCTGTTCTACAAATCCCTGACTACCTGTCAGTGGTCTGGGCCTTGCCATGTTTCACAGCTTGGCAGGGTAAACTATTCTCAAGGCTTTGGTGAACATGACAGGTTGCCATACAGTTTCCTGTGAATAGTATGGTGGATTTTATCTTGAGATATAACATTGGAGCCCTGCTTATGGCTATAGAGTGGGAGTCAGAGAAATCTGAGTGTCTCCGTACCCTGTGTCAAAGCAGTCTTTCAAACGGCTTCAGTGAGGATGGCCTAGTGTCTCCTCACCTGACCCCACACCAGCAAGGAGAGCTGGAGAGTTTGCAGAGACAATCTCCCCACTTAATGTCACTGACGCCCTTTATAACAGGATGGTGTAAACCAGACTGTGTTCTGGGAATAAGTGAACCCACCAGGATTGGGTATTGTGGTGGCTCAGACCTAAGAGAACGTTCTGACAGTTGGTGTGAGATCCAGCCTGTGTTGGAAAAAAGTGTATGAGCATTCTAGCTGTCAAGAGTTTAGTTCTGAGGAACTGGAGGGAGATAAAAGGCAGTTTTTGATTCTGTATGGACACTAGAGCTCTGTGTTTGGTCCCCAAAACAGAAGCACACTTCACCAAGAGTTAAGCCCTTAGTGGGTCAGCTCTGTATTGAAAAGTACAGCTGCTGTCATGATCTCTCTGCAGGGTATGGCAACATATCCGTGTCAGTCTGTGCTGAGGCAGAGACAGCAGTTTCGGCCTTTTCAGAGCCCTCCCTCAGTGTAAGGTCTTCTGGATTGGTGACTGCAACTGACACCTGTCAACTGAGCGTAGCCCCTGTTCTAAATGGGAAAAAGGATCTCAGCATTACATGTTTGGATGACATGGCAGAGCCAACCCCCACTTGGAATGAACTGGGTCCAACTCAAGAGACTGGATGTCAGGACCCTAATCAGGCCAACTTGTTTACGAAGACAGCCAAGTGTCAGAATGAACAGGACCCATTGGCCTTCCTCATGCATGAAGTTGGTGTATGTGGGGACAAGATGCAACTTCTTGTCAGTGAAGTACTTCATGTACAGAACTGGGCAACCTCCACTACCCAAGCCCAAGTGATGACTTTCCTGGGCCTCACTGGGAAATACAGGAGTAAAGTGGCAGCCTATAGAAATATAGCTGTCCCTGACTGCGCTCACTACTCAAAGGAGACCTAAAGAGTTCTTCTGGACTCCTGAGTGTGGAAGGCCTTCACTGGCCTGAAAGAAATCTCTCGAAACGCGTTGAGCTCATTTGAAAGTGTTGGTTTGAAAAAAAAATTAGGGAAAATTTTGTAAAATTTTGTTGGACTGCTATTTGAGAGAAAAAAAATTATTGGGAATTATTTTGGAGTGAATACAACTCAAGAAAATGACAATACTTGTTTGGAAAATTATAATACTTTTTTGAATAATGATAAAAGAAATAATTTGAAATTTACATGTGAAAACTGGTTATTTTGAATTTGTTGATTGAATTTTACATTTAATACTGGACTACCTTGATTGTTGCTAAAAAAACTTTACAAAATATTGAGACAACAAATATTTGAAATTATAAAAATCATTGAGATTTGTTTGGAAAGATTCTTTCCACTATTGAATGGTGTGCAGGGGACGGGAGTTCCTATTACCAATAGGAACCTCATTTTGTTCATGTAATTGTTGACTTTTTGATACCAGAGTCATTTTTTCTCCCCGGGCACCCAGAAAAAAACAGATTAGTTTAAGTGCCAATGGATTAGAAAAAATAAGGAATTTCTGAAGTTTTACATAAGACAGGGTGTGCTTCCCCCTACCGGTTTTCTGCTTCACTGGCCTGAAAGAATCCCTAGGCCAGGCCTCTGGTCTAAGGGCACCTGATTGGAAGAGACCTTTTAGTGCAGACAGATTCCTAGGACACTGGGATAGTTGGAAAACGTTCACAGTTTAATGACAAAGGTGCGGCTAACCGACTGGAACAGAGGACTCATCCAGGGGTGGATGAGTCCCCCATGCCCCTTTGGTGGGGGGGGGGGGCCACATGTGTTAGGAAAGATTTCTCTTTACTGCACCTTCCCTTCCATCTTCATGGAACCCCCAAACGTGTTTCGTTTATTTTTTAATCAGACCTGTACTTTTGACATTGACTTAAGCCTCACTGCCCTGACCTTTGCTCATATGTCATGAGGAAACTATGTCCTTCAGGCTGTCAGAACTGGGAAACCTTGTTTCCCTTAGTCGTGTTACTACTTTTGTATCACTTGTGTTAACTTTATCATTATACAATGCAGCTTACACTGCAATACAATGGGGCACATTTTTCTTTTGCCCTAGGCTAACACTCGGACTGTGGTTATTCTAGGTGTGCTAAAAGGATAGGCTGATGGCAGCAGTGACTTTCCCCCACTTTTTGGGGAATTTCATTTTAGCCTTAAAAGCGTTTGGCTACTAACTGTGGCTACTGGTCAAACATAGCCATGCCACAAGGTTTGTAGCTTGTCCTTTAGCCTTCTTCTTGGCCTGAGAGGCCAGAAAACTCCTTAGAAGGACTTCCCGTGCCTGGGAAAGCAGGAGCTTTTGTTGGGCTTCTGGAGGGCTGCGTGTGTTTGCCGGCAGGATGTGGGCTGAGCCTAACGCCAATCCACAATCTGGTTTCAATACGTCCGAGTAGTATGCATGAATGTTCCCACCAGTGGTCCTGATTGGCCCACCGCTGGGGGTGTGTGTGTGGGCTAGTCCTGCTATTGGGAGTTTCAGCTCTTACCTGGCTTTTAGGATAAGAAGAGGACCCCTGGACCCATTCTTCAGAGATCCTGGAGAAACCTGAAGGAGCCAAGTATTTCCAGCGGTGAGACCCGCAAAGAAACCGGTGACCCGACTGAAGGAGGCCTGGCAACTAACTTCTGCTGCTGTCCTGGAAGAGCCCAGTCTTGCTCTTGATCTTTAGTAGTCCTGCGAAGGAAGGTCGTACCCTTGGAGAGGAGGGACCATCCATTTTCTGCGTCTGCTCAATGCCCTGCCAAAGGAAGCCTTGGGAAGTGCCCTGGAACCGTCCTGTGGCTGACCAGCTTTATTTCTGGGCTACTGTGCTGCTGGCATCACTGTACTGTGTTTTGGCCTGAAACTTGGGGATCCTCAGCTGGTCCTACGAGACAACCTCCTGCACAATTTCAGCATCCGGGCATCAGGGGGGACCTGTGATAGGAGGGAAAGTGTGATAGTGGCTGCAGAGTAATTTTGGTTCGCTGTGCGCGGTGACTATTGCCCAAACATTTCTTATCTGACCCGAGTCCAGTCCTGAGAAGGGTGCTACATTGGGTTTTTCTGCATTCTTCGCCTGGGAGTCCTTGCAACAGTAAAAGACACCAACCAGAGATCAGCTTGGACCTGCAACCCCTGGGAATTGAGGACTGCGACTTTTGGCAGGAAAAGCAACATTGGACCATCTTCCTTTGTCCTGCCAAGTTTGGGGAAGAATCGTAGTACAGGGGTAAGTTACAGAGTTCCTAACCCACTCCTTTACTCCCATTATAAGTCAATGGGCTTATAATAAAGCTCATTTGTAACACTTTTGGCTTTGCCATTGCTTGCTTGTGCAAGACATCTGACTGTTGGGGCTCATTTTGGGCATTAGTCCAACTTGAACCCTAACCCTAAAAACCCTTCACTGGACCCCAGAGACCCGACCTGCATTTATTTCCTGCATCCTAATTTCTGTGGAACTGTAACCTGACCTATTGGCCACAAGGCTGCAGGCAATTTAGGGCTGGGCAATTTTAGTTAGGGGTAATCTCTGTAGACCTTTTTGTGCAGAATACAGGAGTTTCTGATTTGTATTATGCCCTAAACCAAAGTATATATGCATTTAGTTTGATATTGTTTATTGTTGTGCGATACCTCTACCTGCTTGTAGTCATTTTTCTATAATGCTTTTTGGCCATAAATAACTAATTTTTGTACATCCTGTCTAAGTGTAATCTGTGATTCCCATTGTGTGACCTCATTGTGTACCCCTTACAAGCTCACCCCCTCTGAAGAACTTAGCCTAGACCCCCGGTCACTGCTACGTGCACTGGTTTGGCTACAGCTCCCTAGAGTTGTCCCTCTCACAACATAGGTTGGCCTGCTATACATCTGTCCACCAAACCAGAGTATAGAAAATCAGTCCTAACACTACCCTCAAAGTCTTCGAAGCAGAATATCCAGGATTATTTCTATTTGGAAAGTTACGAATTCGAAAATAGCAATAATCATCAACATCCACAGCAAAATGCCACTCTGTGAAAGCAAAATATTAAAGAAAGAAATGTACAGTTTCCTATGGATGTGTTCAGCCGTTTCAGTATTTTGCATTTGTTGCATTGTCGTCACTGCGTGAGGTGAAGGGGCCATTGCATTCTAGGAGAGAATCCCAATATTATTTGGCGGTTCTCTCACAAGAAGGGCTTCTATGGAAATGATCTCTAAATATGATGCAAAAGAATATTCTGTGCAAATGTTACAATAATATATTTTTGATATTCTTGACAATCTCGCGTGGTGGATTTAGTCTACATTTGATGGTTTGGGGTACAGGATAGGTCCACCTATCAAGGGGATTGTTCAGTGTAATTGGTTATATGCCTGGTGCAATCCCGTGTTCCAGGACCCTTTTATTAATGATCGTTTATAACCAAGGCTTCCCGTTTTCCATTTTCACTGATTTATACACAAATACAGACGGAAATCCATCTGCTTTCTGTCCATTTATAATAATGCAAAAACAGGTCTTTCGGGCTGGTTCTCCATGTCGTTACTCGTACATTGCAGCTTGCCAGTAAGGACAGTGTAAACGGCTGCTTCCCGGAGAGAAACAGAATAACCAGGACACCAGTCAGAGCAGAGAGGTGAACAGGAAGGCCTGGAGCTGCTTCTGGAACTACAGGTGGTCCGGCTCAAGATTGAGAGGGGCAGGAAGGCCATTCCAGAGGGACACCTGCAGAGGAGAGAGATCTACCCACACTCTGCTTCAAGAAGCATCTGACCCTCAGAGTTAGAGGTGGCTGTGTGAAGGGCTTGAGAAGGAAAGTGTTTAGGAAGGAGGATGAAGTGCGGGCCCCGGGAAGCCTTGTGAACGATACAGAGGGTCCTGAATTGATCCTAGCAGCCACCGGGAGACAGTGGAGGGATTTCAGGGCTGTAGAGATACAGATCCTGGCCGTGTGGCCAATGACAAGTCTGCAGTCCTGTTCTGGATTAGTTGTAGAGGAAGGCAGATTGAGAAAGAGGCTATTGCAGTACTCCAGCCTAGAGAGACCGAGGGCTCTGTAGACAGTGAGCTTCTGGGGAAACTGAGAAAAGGAAGAATACCTCTGAGGAGGTGCAGCTGGTAGTGGGCCTGCTTGCCAAGGTCTGTGATGTAAGGAGAGCGTGGAGTCAAACATGACACCAAGGTTTTTTTGCCTCATAGGAAGGAAAAGGAAGAGGGCCCAAGAAGGGCAGCCAGAGTGAGAGGTTTGGGGGGGAATGGGTGTCTCAATGAGAAGGAGCTCAGTCTTACTGGCATTAAGGATGAGATTGGAGGTGCACCAATCCTGAATTTCGTATAGACAGTCAGGAATGAGCAAGAGGAGGAAGCTGAGGAGGGCCGAGTGTCATCCGCATTACAATGTAAGCTAGAGGAGAACGTAGAGATGAGGTGGGTCAAAGTGGCCAAGTACACATTGAAGAGCCAGGGTGAGAGGTTAGAACCTTGGGGACCATCACATGAGGTGGTGGAGAGAGAAAGGGCCCAAGTTGGATCGGTCCAAGAGGAAAGACAACCACTCCAGGGCCTGATCTGTGATGCCCAGGTTCTCAGTCGATTGATCAGGATGGCATGGTTAACCATGTGAAAAGCAGAGGAAAGGTCAAGGAGGACGAGGACAGAAGGAAGGCTTGAATCAAGATTAGTGAGCAGATCTTCACAGGTGTTCAGAAGTGCATTTTCGATGCCTCTGGTGGCTCTAAATCCAGACTGATGGTTGTGGAGAGAGCCAACAGATTTGGTGTGGAGAGTGAGCCGAGACAGCCAGCTTCTCCAGGAGTTTGCACAGGAAACGAGTGATAGAGATCGGGCGATAGTTTGACAGAGAGGTAGGATCAGCAGAAGGCTTTAAGGAGGGGGTGCACAAAGGAGTGCTCGAGGAGAGAGGGGAAGTTCCAGTGGCAAAAGTGATCACAGAAATCAGCCAAGCCTGGAGCAAGGGTGTCAATGTGGCCCTTCATGGCTCTGGAGGAGCAGGTGAGCACCTGTTTGGACAACGCTTTCATAGATCAGACTTGTCTAGAAACCACATCAGGTGTAATCTGGGAGAAGGGAGAGAGGGGAGAGGGGACAGGATGAGTTTTAGTGGTGAAGTGAGAAGCCAGAGCCGTACAGAGGGCTTGGGAGGGAACAGGAGGGGTGGAAACTACAGAAGGATAGGGCAGCTGCTTGCAGATTTTTAAGAGTTCACCGTTTTGTTAGAGGACGCAGATGCACAGGCTTGGATATGGACATGGATCATTTGGATTCACTGATGGGGAGTGTGAGCACATGGCAACTGGACTACTCCTGCGTTCTTCCCAAGCCATAGCCAACTGTACCCCCATAACAGGTCAAAATGGCACCAGGTGGCTTGCCAACCTTCTACCAAAGCGTGTATAAAGCAGGGGACATGGTCGCCTTTGCACGTTACAGAGCATGGCTTATGCTGCTGGAGATGGGACAGGAGCTGCTTGAATGTAGCCAGCATAAGAGCAAAACTGGCTCCATCTTTAAATATCTTTGTTATGTAGAGGAGCAGGTGGACGACATCCTGCCAGTTCCCGCCCCCTCACCGCCGTCATACTGGACCAGTGAGAACATCTAAAGATGGGCCCCTGCAGCATTCCTATACCGCATCGAGTGAATGAGACACGCAGGGCAGTTTCTACTCAACTTGGTGCCCAGGGGGCAAAACACCAGACTGATTCCCTCCCCCCCCCTGCTAGCCCCCACTGGCACACATCCCTCCCAAACTACACCTCTGTCGTGTGACGTACCCCCTCCTCAATATCAATAAATCATTGCTATATAAATGCAGCTGGGTTCAATACATTGTAATTCAAGGACTGTACAGAAGAAATCTAATGTGAAAACAGCTGTTGCTGCCCAAGTAAATGGTTCCTCCGTCACCTGCTCTTATTAGGGCAGGCCTTGCCTGAATGCAGTTTCAAACTGTCCATACTGGCGCACTACGGTGTGACCAGCCTGCTGGGCTCTGAGGGCCAAAGGACCGCTGACCCTGTGTTGCAGGTGTTCTGCTCCTACCACCTCTTGTAGTTCGCAAGGGGAAATGCTAGACTAATCACAAATTATTTTCTGATAAGTTGTCATTCCAACATGGACAGTCCGATACACTTATTGCACTCTTTCAAAATACCTCTATAAAAGAGTGGGAACAGACAAATAGCACCAATGAGGGTTCCTGTATGCCTTGCATTAAATTAAATCCTTTCAGGACAACAGTGATCAGAGATCTCCATTTGATAAGCAAGTCTGAAAAAAGGATTGTATGTGTGAATCTCTAAATTCATAACAGACGCATGGCTTGGTGCTCACATCTCGCCTCCTATCAGATCGACTCTCTCAGGTCCAACTTGGGTCCTTGCCTTTCATCCATCTTCCTCTCTACCTGTGGTGTTCCCCAGGGGTCTAACCTCTCGCCCTGGCTTTTCAACCAATGCCTGGCAACTCTCGCCCACTGCATTGCCATTTTCTGCTCAAATGTCGAGTGCTACACTGACAACTCATTTTCAGGCTGCCCTCTGCCACCTCCTCTCCCTCTCTCATCGCCGATTGGCGTGCCGCCAATCATCTTTGTCTGAATGCTAGCAAGACGGAGATCCTCCTCATCGGCACACCTTCACCATCCTTTCCCCCTCACTCTCTGGCCCGCCTCCCTTGGCCCTCCTCCTACCCCCACCTGCGAGGCTAAGAACCTGGGGGTCATCTTTGACTCCACCCTTTCCTTCTCCTCCCACATCTGAGGTCTCTAAAAAGTCAAATTTCCGACTGCACCTCCTCAGAGGTACTCTGCCTTTCCTCTCCTTCCCCCAGAAGCTCATGGTATCTCAAGCTCTGGTTCTCTCTAGCTTGGACTATTGTAACAGCCTCTATCTAAATCTACCTGCCTCTACTCTTCACCCTCTGCAACTAATCCAGAACAGGACTGCGAGACTTGTCCTTGGCCTCAAGCCCTGGGATCGCATCTCTCCAGCTCTGAAATCTCTCCACTGGCTCCCAGTGGATGCAAGGCTTAAATTCAAAACCCTCTGCATCGTCCACAAAGCTTTCTGGGGCCTGGGTCCAAAATACCTTCAGCTATCCCTCTGCAAATAGCTCCCCTCTCGAGCTCTTCGCTCCTCTATCTCCTACTCACTCAGGGTCAGTCGTTTTTCAATGAAACAATCCAGGGGTAGATCCGTCTTCGGCTGGGGCCTCCCTCTGGAACAGCTTCCCTGCCACTCTAAACCTTGAGGAGAACCATCTCTTGTTCCGGAAGCACCTCAAGACCTTCCTCTTTGCTTCAGTCTTTGCCCCCCTTCTCCCCTACTGATCTGTTTTCTCTCTTGGCACTGTGTACCTGGTCATTCTGTCCCACGGGCCCAGGTGCCTGCGCATCCTGCCACCCTCCGGCACTGCCTCTGGGCTACCCCTGACACTGGGGTCTCTCTGTACCTATACAGTCCCCCACTCCCTGTGTTTTGTTCTGCACTTATCCAACATACCCAGCACTTGCTGGCTGCACTACCACCGCTTATTTCCTTCATTATTTATTTATCTGTTTCTTTTCTGCTCCGCACTTTCCACTTCTCCCCTCTTCCATGCACTTTTCCCCCTTTCCCATTCACGTTCTCAATGTCACTGGGCCTAGCAAGATTGTTTTGTTCTCCCCTGTTCCACTCCCTTGCCTTGTTGCGCTCTGAAACACTTTTGTATGAGCGCAATATAAATAAAAATAACAATTCAAATATATTAAGGGTGACTAACAATCTTCAGCTACTCCCAGAACAAGAAGTGTGTAAAGGGGAGGGTCTAGAGCAGGGCAACACCTGGTAAAGCCAATCTAGACGTGTACCCATTCACTCATTCAAATGTCAGATAACAAAAGGTTACCCCCCCCCCCCATCATCATCGTTCCAGGTCTTCTCCTGCTACCAAGTGGGCTTTTAACTCTGGGCTGAACCAGTAGGCCAGGTTTGGCCACTGAAAAATCGTGTTATGTGCAAAGCTAGACAAGCTCTGTTCTGTAGAGATCAAAGGACACCTTTCTTAATGTGTCCAAAATCCTTCGCTTTTGACATTCGGCAGAAGGGTGCACCATCGGCATGAAAGTTCTAGATCCAAACTGGGATCCTCTGTTCAAGACCCCACCCCCACCCCCACCTTCCTTAGGGATCCGAGAAAGCCAATCAAACTACATTGAGGTAAGGCTCAAAGCTTGTCCTTGGATGAAGAAAGGACACCAATGCAGCTTTGCTAAGAAAATCCTTCAAATTCAAGCCCCTGCACAACTCCCAGATTGGCCATGGCGTCCATTGCATCATTAAACCTAGGACGCTGCAGGGCTTGGTCAGACCCATGCAGGGCAGATAACTGGACGGACATGAACAGCTTGGTTCCTGTGTCTCCCAATATCTCCACAAAGCCTCGCTTCAACCTCCTTGGGCATCTCCTACACTAACTACACAGACGATACCCAAATCATCCTTCCCAGCTCAGGCACCTACGACATGGACACCAACACACCGGGCAAAGGATCAAACCATTCAAGCCTAGTTGGCCTTAAATTCTCTATGCCTAAATAACAAGAACGAGCTGCTCCTTATTGGATCACTAACATTCCTAAACAAACTTGACAGAGCATACAAGTCTTTCGTCAACACCTTGCTGGTCTACCTGGACGAATCCTTATAGTTAACTAGACATGCAACTGGGATTGCGCAATCATTTGCCTAAATGGCTAAACTCGCCGTGTGCAGACCCTTCCTTTCCATTGACAGATGCATCACAATCGCAAGAGCCCTCATTTTCTCTAAACTAGGCCATTGTAGCACCCTTTTCGCAGGATCCACCACCTGTAACATAACGGATCATACAGAATAATGCACTACAGCAGCCTTGAATATTCCACAACAGAAAAATTAAAAAATAAACACATGCTCGGCAAGAAGTTCACCGGTTGCCCATTCGTGAGTGCATTCAGTTTAAATCCCTCACCTTGACCCACAACTGCCTCTCAAACAGCAGCTAGATACTCGTCAATAAAATGTACTAAGCTGCAAGCCATCAGACCCGCCCGGGACACCCACTTGCAAACCTCACCAACCTCAGATTCAAACTGCAAACAGCAGAGGGGGAGGGGGGCAGTCACAGTTTCCCAGTCGTGGCTGCAAAACAATGGAATGCCCTACTGCTACCATTGAGATGGGATCACCACTCTGGACATTCGGCAAATGCCCCAAAGCTTGGCTCTTTCCACAAGACTTAAAACCCAATACTAGGCTCCATCACTGCACAGGGATTCCTTGTGTCCTAAGTTTGCAACTGTTTTTTTCTCATGAACAGTAGGTCTGTACTATCTGATTCACAAAGCTGTGCTCACTGTAACCAGCATCCTGATGCCTTCAGGGGTGCTGTGTTACTCACCGGCCGGCGAGTGGTTCGGGCAAGCGACCAGGAAGGTTGTACTGGATGTTGCTTGAAGAGCTCGAGATGGAGCCTCCTCTCCGTTGAGGGAAATTAGCTCTTTTTGATGATGACTCTCAGCTGCACTAAATTACAGACTAAGAGACCGATCACCCAAAAGTGCGGGGAGAACACACCACCACGGACCCAGCTAAAAGAAAGACAATTGGTAAATATTTGGGAAGAGCAAAGATCACCACAAGAAAAAAGCCTCTCAAAAGCAGAAAGTACTTGGGTCACCCACTCCCCTTGTAATCGAAAAGGAACAGAAATGGAATTTCCCCTGTAAGTACAGAAAAGAGATTAACTTCTATTTTGAGGATTCAGATAGGAATTAATAAAGAAAGTTAAGGAAGTCTTACCAGAACAGGAATTGAAATAACCTAAACAATCCAGGTTAGAACAGTGGAGGTACAAAACAATAAACAGGAAGGTTAGTAGGGATGCTATACCCGGGCGGCACGAGGGGTGCACTAGATACGGGTAGGTGCACACTTCTCAGCAAGGCGTCCATGTGTGCACTTTCAGAAATGAGTGTGTATAATCAGCAAAGCGTCCTTGCGTACACTTGAGGGAGCAAATCCAAAACAACGGGATGGAGTCGGAATCCACAAAAGAACACTGGAATTGAAGAAGGAAACAGTACCCAGTACTTGGAGTCAGCTGGGAAGGTGAGGAAAACCAGTTGAAGGCGGTAGTAGGTAGATCAGGACAGAAGTTTCTGTACGGTAAGAATGTAACGGAAGGCAATCCAGTAAACAGGCAGCGAGATCTGATACACAGGCAGGCTAAGGACGGTACAGAATCAGGAAGTAAGCAATCCGTAGGACAGGCAAAGGTCCAGTACACAGGAAGGCAGAAGAATTGAGAAGTCTCAAGGCAGTCCGTAATTGGAAAAACAGGAATTGGTACACGGGAAGGCAATGATTGGGAAGGCACAGAAGACGAAACTTCAGATGCCGGTTGCAACTTTAATCATAAGCAGCGTCCTTTCCACTGCAGTGCCCAATATACCCAGGAGGCGGAACGCCGTAAGCCCGTCAGAGCTCACGTTCCAAATAGTCGGAACTACATGCAAAAAGTAGGTTTCCTGGGAGTTGTAGGCAAAGGCTGGTTTGTCGATACCTTTAATGTTGTTGAGCCCAATCTCCAGGTTAACCGCCACCGAGAGAAGTAAGGGGCTGAGAAACGTCGGATACTGTGGCGAAGCGTCACGACTTTGGTAGTTACCTTGAAAGTGGTCTGTTTCACCTGGTGTGATGAGGCGGCGCGCGGGTCATTCAGACCCCGATGTGTGACATGCTGCACTTTACAAATGGCTAACTACAACCTGAGAATCTAGAAAAAGTGAACATACCGATTGTTCAGAACCACTTTTAAAGAAATGGGGATTGAATTCACGATAAATCGGAAAGATGTCCTTTCTGCTTGCATCACAGTAAGGTACTCTCTGCAACCACCACGCCCCCCTGTAACTAATGTAGTTTGTCTCCACTGCTCATGGGAGGCTAGTATGGCACACAAGACCTCTGCATCAAAAGACACGGCCTTGGTCTGTGTTAGGGAGAATTTTCATTTGTGCCAAATCCCTTTAACCTTCGAGACCTCCAGCTCTTTCGCTGCACTCAGGGCGTTTTAATTTTAACTAAGTATGTTTTTCTGACTAGAATTTGTGTTTTAGTGTTTAATGGAGTCTGTTAAACCCATAAGCATCTGCTTTTTGCATTGTGACTGCACCTTTTTTGCAGTGCCAACGAGAAGTCCAAATGTTTAACTATATTTTCTTAGGTGAACTACCGTTCCCAAGAATGGCAAGAGGACTCCTATCTTACTTACCTTTGTGGGTCCAGCAGACACCACCCTGGAGTGCTGGACCCACAAAATGGCCCCTGCCTTCTTTTTTCGCCATTTTGTCAGTTAGTTCCTTCTGGCTTTTACTCTGAATCTTTGTGCATTTTACCTTTGGCAGGCTTCAGCCCTGAAGCCCACCAAGGCTACAGTGTGTCTGGAAAAGCAGGCAGTCAGGGAGGGTCCTGTGTCTCTAGGTGTGCCCAAGTGTGAAAAGTTCCTATTGGCCGGCTGGCTGTACTGGAGGACATTTAGAAACAAAGGGAAAACCCTACAAATGGAAAAGGACTAGGGTTTAGCAAACTATCAATACGGGGGGGGGGGTGTCCTACCCTTGAAATTTTAGCGGTTTGTAGTTTATGTAGACAAACGGGCTTATGTCTTTGTCATGTGTGGTGGCCACTTCCCTAATTTCAGTGTTCCAAGGACATTTTTTATCAAAGAAAGTAACAAAACAGAGTGCTGTATGTTCATTCACAAAGAGGGATAGCATTTATTAGTTCGCTTCCTTCTAATCTTATTTTTTCATTTTCTAGCCTTTAAAAAAGCAAAAAGGTTTTCGTGGTAAAGTACATATACAGTTTGGATCCTTTTACCCTAAATATCTTAGTTGTACAAAGTGGTGTGCCTTCACCTCCAGTGACTTGTGAATAGTACTTCAATACGAATTCAACGTATAGTCACATGACAGCAACCTACCTGGGTACATGGTTGCAATGCCGGACACATAAGGGTGACCCATTTGGTAGTTCACATATACTGGGCAACCTATATCAAAACAGTAATAGGTCCCCAACGTTTTGGCAGATTATCATTTGATGGGCCGCCTTCTTGTGGACTGAGGAAGGTCTCCCTTCAGTATTCTGAGATCTGGGTGTCTGTGTGGCATACGTTTTCTATATTCTTAGTGGCTGGATAGAGTCAGGCCTGGCTCTGCTGGTTCAGTACATGTTTCCCGCTGGAAGAGAGCTGGGTAGCTTAGGGACAGGCGGTCTGCTGTGGTTGGGCTTTCCGCAGCATATCAGCTGGTGATAAGGATGGTATGGAGCTGTCTAGGCGGTTAGTTCGGTCAATTAAAGGCCATCATGTCTGCTATCCCTCTTTGTGAATGAACATACGGCACTCTGTTTTGTTACTCTTTGTTCTTTGATGAAAATGTCCTTGGAACACTGCAATTAGGGAAGTGGCCATCACACATGACAAAGACCTAAGCCTGTTTGTATAAATAAACAACAAACAGCTAAAATTCCAAGGGTAGGACACCCCCCCACCCTCCGTATTGATGTACTGGAGGATAGCCACCCTGCTGGGTGATTGACAGCCTAGGGCTGTGAATGAATGGGAACTTCATTAAAAGGTGAGGTTTTTGGGACTAGAACCACTGGATGACATCATCTGAAGCAGAAGAGTGAAAACACAAGCAGCCCACTCCGGCCCGTTGAAGACCTGCAGCTGTTCCGACTGGGAAGACCATAATGGCCAATTTCCTCCCTTGGGCTGGTGGGACTAACTAGTCCTAAGACTAGTTTCATTTTGCCCAGAGACCATTGACCATCATCAAGTGCATGGTCTTTGGAAGTGCAAATCCAGACAAAACGTGGGCAGCAGGAAATATTCATCCAGAGTTCCGGACCGAGGGATCCGGTAACTTCTAATCAGAGCTGTTAGTTCTTTGGTGCTTAGAAAAAGGCACCAACACCACAAAAGGCCGCTCAATCGAGGAGAATCCATTGCTGCACTGCAGATCGAGAGAGAGAGACCGCAGGAGCTCACCAAACGTCCTCCCTTTCATCACCACGACCAAAGACCAGGAACAAGGGTCTGCTGCACTGCAACAGGAAGGCATCCAGCTGGAATGAATTCTTCAGGTCACTGGTACTGTGGGGCGGCGGGTACATCTACCTTTTGCCAATTGGGGTGCTTCCTACCTTGAAGAGTGCCATTTTACCCTCTTCAGTTGACCTCACTTGCACTGGCCTTTCAGCTTGTGCTTCTTCACAGTGACTCTTGAGCTTCTGTGATTTTCTACTGAACGTACTATTTCTAAAACAGAGTCTAAGAAAAGAGCATCAGAACTTTGAACTGGCCCATTGACTGGCTGTCCTGGCTCCCTAAAGGTCCCCTTCTGAACCCATTTGCTTTGGCAGCGCTTGTTCCCTTACAGGTGAATTGCTGAACACTTATTGCTGGGATAAAAAACTGCCTGCCTGTTTTTCCAAGTACAAAGTATGTTCTGATCCGACTTTAACGTTTCCCTTCATACCACTCAATATTGCAAAGGTGATCACAAATAAGTATTACTGACCTCAAATGATGTCACTCAGTGTGCTGGAAAATGTATAACATGAAAAGAACAAGTTACTTTCTTACCTGGTAACATTCTTTCCATGGAATGTTGCAACAACGTATTCCACATCTATGACAGGTAAGCAGCACAGCTGTGGTGATTACCCGTCAGATGTGGAATACGTTGGAGGAACCAATCCCCTCAAAGTTAGCTTTATTGCTGTTAAACTTGAATCTAACTTTGGGATTAATGTTAGTAGTTGCTGCTTTTTAAAGATTGTCTAAATGTCCTTGCATATATAAAAGTATAGTATAACTAAGTGTCTAAAGGTTTAGTTGGATACCTGTATTTACTGATTTCATCTGTACAGCTCACATTACCCCTCTTAAGATAAGCCTGGCTGCTCAGTCACTACCAACTTGTGTAGTATCAGCCTATATTAAATGTGGGTTACCTACTACCAAGAGATCAGTCTTGTAAAGTCCCACACCAGTTGGACTACATTAATTCTTACCCAACAGTCTGGTAAAGATGCAATGCCCCTTGCGCAGTATTGGCCAAAATGTACAGAAAAATGTATGGGGAAAGAATGTTAAGTGGAACACAGCGGGGCCGCCCTCCACCTGCGCGCAGAAAACAGCAGGGCCGCCCTCAACCTGCACGGAGTAAATCCCAGGCATCTTTCACAATCATGAATAGAAACATTTGTGGACAATGATTAGAACATTCTATTTAATTCAAGCACAACTTTCTGAATTGAATGGAAAAGTAGGGCCTTTGTGCGGGTCGCAGGCTTCAGCTACAGTTTAAGCAGGAAGCATTAAAAAAGATCAATGAAAGCCTGGACAATGATTGTTCCTTTGAACATGGACAACATTATCTGAAAGAACATCCACCCGGACATTCAAGACCTAAAAATGAGCACACCCCCTTATTACAATCATTAAAAGATATATGTATTCGCTCAACAATCTTCTGATTTATGCATCAGGGCAATCAACTTAATAAATACAAAAATCTAGCCCTAGTTTAAATCCCATCCTTCAGTCACACCCCGCCCCCGCCCCTCGCCCTGACGCATCTTTGGAAGGCTCTGCAGACATGTGTGTGAAAGACATACTAAAGACTGAGCGGGCAAGATATTAGGCAGTGCAAAGGATGTCACAATGGTCGGCCAAGGATAGTGCCATGTAAGGTGACCCGGTGAGGTTATATGGCTCCTTAGACCGGTTAGACTCTCCTCTATATGGCAATATCGGCCTCTAGGTCAATTCTAGAGCCATGAGACGCGTAGCACTGCTGCTCCATTCACATTTTCCATACATCTTTACGCTCACTTGCAGCAATCCAGAATACAGACTGGCTTTTGAAAAAGGTCGGCCAGACTGCAATGTTTGGAATCGAGATCGGTTCCACAATACAATGGCAAAAATAAAGAGTAGACCTCACACGCTTTTAAAAGCGCAAGGAGCCTCATTGCATCATTGTGCAAAAATGAACCGTAGTGACTAGAGTACTCCGTCCATAGTCCCCTTTCCTCCATCCTTGTGGGTGTGCCCAAGGTATAGCTGGGGTGCTGCCCTGGGCTGGGAAAGCCCTGCAGAGGTCCCACCCACCCTCCACCACCTCACTTCCCTTTGAACACATCAGACACTTAGATACCATGTAACTCTTAGCATAAATTAGCCCAAGGCATACTAGCGAGGGCAGGTGGGTGGGATGTATGGAGAAAAGGGGACGAGAACTCTAAACACTTCAGGGAGTTACTTATATGCCCTGTTCCCTCGCCACCCTTGTGGGTGATTCTACCAAACAAGAACATAGGGTGGAGCTGTGACAGGCAACCTCATATCTAGGATGAAGCGAAAAGTTTCTTTATAAGAGCCGGACCAAATACTGCATCGCGCCTGGAGCTGGTGTCCAACCAGTAGTGCCTACAGAAGGCAGATGAAGTGGTCCAGGACATGTTATGTTACTTTGCATTTATATAGCACCTTATGTACCATTGGTATGGTCTCAAGGCGCTGGTAGGTTGAACACTCTCGGAAACCGAAGTTCATGTCAGTAGAGAGGGAGAGTCATAAGGTGCATGTGAGCACCGGATATGTGTGCAGCTGTTGTGGCATTCGTGTGATAGCGGCTTCTTAGCGGTAGGTGTGGTGGTTGAGGGATCAAGAGTATGTGCTTGTTCTGGCTGGTGGTTATCCAGACTGATTCTGGCTGCATTTGGCCTGAGGAGAACGCCTGGCTGGGGGGTGTGTAACCATCTGTGTTTAGTTAGGGTGATGGGGAGTATGAGGCAAGTGATGGCATGAGAACAGCTATACAGAATGGTGGCATAGTATCGCTGTGTTCTAGTTGAGTGGTGGTGTAAAGAATAGAGTAAGCATGGAGATTTGATATGGTGGTTTACCTTCGGTGCTTGAGATCGAGCACACTCCAATAGTTCATGCACTCCAACCATTCGGACCATTTAAAGCATTCCAAACCGTTCCATGCACTCCAAACCATTCTATGCACTTTGATCGTTCCATGCACTCTAATCATTTTTGTACAGTGTCCATTCCATGCCCTCTATCTGTTCCGTCCATTGCATGTACTCAGTTCTATGCACACTGTCAGTTCAATCAGTTCTATGTATTCCTTCTGATCAATGCACTTCATCCGATCTATGCATGTTATCACTTCATCATTCGGTCTGCTCATTTAATTCAAATCTACCCATGTTATCCGTTCTCCATGCATCATCCATTGGCATACTTGACCCGTTCCATCCACCTTGTTTCACCCACATACGTCATCCGTTCATCTACTTCACCCATTTCATCCACCCACTTCATCCGTTCATCCACCCACATACTTCACCCGTTCCAACCCCATAATTTCTCCATTACATCCACCCACTTTACCCCTCGCTTCCGCCCAGTGCACCTGTTCCATCCACATACATCACCCACTTGCTCCTCACTCTACATCTGTTTCATCTACATACTTGACCCATTCCTTCCACATACATCACCTGTTTCTTCCACATACGAGCTGTTCCTTCTACCCACTTCACCCGATTCATCCACCTACATCACCCATACATTCCACACTACATCCGTTCCATTCACATACATCACACACCTGTTCCACACTACATCCGCTGGATACCGTAAATCTGCTCCACACCCTACATTTGCTCAACACCACAAAACCCTACATCTGCTCAACACCCTACATTTGCTCAGCTGCTCCAGGCACTCACTTTATTCATCATGCATTGTCGGTTCAACCCATGTCACTTGTCGCACTCAATCCGTTCTCCATCTGTCCCATGCACTACACCTGTCTCATGTACTCGAATCATCTATTCTATTCATTCCGTTTATACCATGCACTCTTACATGTCATGCCATCAATCTGTTTCACGCATTCTAGCTGTTCCGTGCACTCTGCACTCCTCCGTATCCTGTATTCATTTTTACCATTCTCTCCACTTTATTCCTCTCGTCCATTGCATCCATTTCATTAATTTCAACCACTTTACTGTTCTCATACAATTTATTCTTTGTATCCACTTCTCTGCTTTGAACCTGAGGTTATTAGTTTGATTTCTCGCTCGGATCCTGAAGCTGGATTGCTATTTATGATCTAGCATTTTGGGAAAATGTCATTGAGTTGCTGTTATCCAGTTTGATTTAGCCATGTTTTCAGTAATTTGCGGAAAGACAGGAGGTCTTCAGTGAGTCGGATGTGAGGTGGGAGTGCGTTCCACAGAGTGGGGGCCAAGGCTGAGAATGATGATCCACCTAACCTGACTGAGTTTGTTTTTGGTAGGACTAGGAGGCTGGCTGAGCTTGATCTTAGGGTACATGCAGGGTGATGGGGTTTTAGTTTGTCTTGAAGATAGAGGTCCGGTTTTATGCAGTGCTCAGTGAGAAATGCATAATGTTTTGAAGGTCACCCTTCGGGCAACCGGAAGCCAGTGCAGAGTTTTGAGGGCTGGGGAGATGTGGTCTCTCGGGCCAAGCGCTAGTAGTAGTTTGGCTGCGGCATTGTGTGCTCTTTGTAGTTTAGTCAGTTGGTATGCGTGGACTCCGAGGTAGAGGGGGTTAGCGTAGTCCAGTCTTGATATAACAATTGATTGGACCGCATAGTCTGTTGGGAAAGGAGAGGTATGGAAAAATGCACCTTAAGAGTTTTAAGGTGGTAGTAGCAGGACTTCTAGACGTTGTTGACTTGGCGCGAGAGGGTTAGGTCAGAGTCTAGGGTGCATCAAAGGTTCTTTACTGAATTAGAGGGTGTCGGTGAGTTGCCCATGGCAGATGGCCAGGGTAGTGGGTGTGGAAGAAGTCTGGTGTTGCCACATACCACGATTTTGGAGGTGTTTAGCAAGAGGTGATTTGTGGTCATCCAGAGATCTATGTCGAGGAGGCAGGAAGCGAGGTCAGTAGTTGGGTTTTAGTTTTAGAATTAGTTGCGTCATCGGTGTAGTTGTAGCACAGGATGTTGTGTGAATGAATTATTCGTGGGAGGGTGGCCATGTAGAGGTTAAACAGGAGGGCTGATAGGCATGCTCCTTGTGGGACTCCCGTGTTGACTGGTCAGGCTTGGGAGGAATATGTGGAGAGTAGTGTTATTTGGTTCCTATTGTTGAGGAAGGATGCTAGCCATTTGAGAGCAGTTCCACGAATTCCTAAGGAGTGGAGGCGATCAAGGAGGATTGAGACGTTGATTGTGTCGAAGGTGGCGGATAGGTCAAGAAGGATTAATGTGGCGCATCCCACAGAATCTGCTGTGTTTTTAAGGTCATCCCAGATTGAGGTCAAGGTGGTTTTGGTTCCGTGTCGGGCTCTGAAACCTGATTGTTGGCTGTGGCAATCTCCTAGACCCTGCTCAAAGGCATTTAGTTGGGAGTAGGCGGTTCGGTCAATGAGTTTGGCAAGGAATCTAGTGTGTGAGATGGGACGGTAGTTTTTGGCCTCAAGAGGGTCGAGGGAAGGTTTTTTTTTTTAATGAGGTTTGACATGAACCGTTTTGAATGCGTCGGGAAAAATTCCCGAGGAATTTATGATGGTTCTCGCATGTTCTACTGTGCAGGTAGATGTGAAGATTTGAGGGTTGTGGCTTGGCAAGGTCCAGCGGAGAGCCAGATGGTTTGCGGGTAGAGAAGTTTGAGATTGGTCACCTGATATTAGACTGAAGGAGTCAAACGTCAGTTGGGTAGTGGTTGCAGGCGGTGGGTTGGCCAGTATAGAGAGTGGATTGCTTGGTGGGTGTAAGAGTGTTAGTTTGTTGGTTTGGGCGTTAGTTCGAGAGAGCTGTGGTGTAAATGTGGAGGGAGAGCAAGTCGCCGCACAACAATCGTGTGGGGGTCGGGAGGGTGGTGGTGGTGCATGGTTTAGTGAATCCGGTGATGATTTTGTGAAGTTCTTTGCTGGGGTTTTTACAGTTTAGGATTCAGGAGTTGTAATGGGCTTTTTTGCTTTCCGGATTTCGGCCTTGTACTGACGAAGGTGCCGGGCCAAGGTGGATCTGCTCAGAGGGGTTTTGTTTTTCCGCCATTTGCATTCTAGGGATTTATATGGTTTGGTGGTCTGCAAATCAGGAGTGAATCATCTAGGGAAGAGGCCACGGCGGGCTGATGGTTTGCAAGAGGGTGTGAGCCGCATTAGTGAGGTGTTGAGCCATGAGTCAAGGGCATCGGGGCAGTGCTTAATTTGTAAAAAAATAGTGCCAGGGCCCATAAATTCTTGGCCCAATAATGCCGGGCCAGTTCAGTGCTAGACCTAGATCGGCCCACCACCAGCCCATCACACTGCTTCTGCTCCATGTCACATGTTTGGTGCTGCAGCAACTGCTGGCACAGGCTAGTAGTGGGATAGATGGGGAAAGCATCAGCTGAGGCACAGGATGCAGACCCCTGCACTACAGTGGCCTTCAGTCTGAGCACATGATGGATTCCATAATATCATGGACAGCCGTGTGATACGGGAAGGTGGAGATCATTCTCAGGTCTGTGAAGGCCAAAGGACACAGTCACAAGGCCAATCGTCCAGCTGTAAAGGGTGCTTCGGCAACCAATGAGTGTTAAGCAGCAACGTTCTGCGATATGCATGTAACACACAGCACTAGCATAGTTGTACTTCAATAACCCATACCACCTTGCAGCATGGCCTAGATAAACACTATAGACGGTACTGGAAATGACAGTATTACCAGTAACACCAGACTCCGACTCATGAGGTCCTGTGTGATTATCAAGACCACATGGCCTGGTCCTTCCAATTGACCCGGTGCACCCCAGCATTGTATTACTTCTGTAGGGTGCAAATGGTTGGGAGGGAAATCCGTCTTCGGAGAAGCTCTATGCAGCATTTGCGGCAGTTGCTGTGCAGGGCCCAAGCCCCCACAGAGAATACATTGAAATTCACTTTGTTTTGTGGCCACAACCCAATGATAATATAGAGCAGCTCCCAGTACTACTGCTAATGTTCTTCCAGTGCAGCTCAAAAACAAGGAATGATAAACATATTGCAGCTCACACAACCAACCAATATTCACATAGTTGCCAACATGTTCCACTCCAATCTGGTGCTTATCAAGTCTAGGACTTTTCTTTGCATTCTGGGACTTGGGTAGTTCTGCTTATCTCTTTATAAAACTCAGACTACAAGTCCCCAAATTTAAAGAAAAACATGGACTGCAATCACCCACAGAGACAGAGTGGAATGGATCATGTTGGCAAATGTGTATTCAGAGCATTGCGGCCTCCAGCAAGTACAAATGTGTTCCACCCCCCAGCGCATACCAATGTTTGCAGTACTGATCACCCGAACCAACCAACATCCAAACTCATTGTGCGTCCAAAACGTGGTAATCGTTTTTTGAAACACATACAGCTGGACTCCCAATCCATGCTGCCTGAATTCCTTGGGACACAGATGAAGGGAAACCGAGGACAACGTAATGAGCCCCCTACGTAGCGGTGAGGGACCCTTTGGTTACATATAACAGGACGAGGTGATGGGTGACGCTGTGCCATCCCAACCCCTGGACCCATACTACAAAGACTAAAGAATACATGGCACGGACGTCAGAGCAAAGATTGGAGCACCTCACACCAACACCATAGGCAGTGCATTAAAAACCCATGCAAGCATTGTATTCAGGATGATAAAGGGTCGGGAAACTCCTGTGAAGGCGGAGCGCCCCATTAACAACCTGATAAACACGAGTTCCACGGTACCCTATCATAATATAGTCTGAAAACATCTGGGGTACTCACTTTGACGACAGAAAAACATTTCGGAACTGGAAGAGCCTGTGCTGTGCACAGTAAAAAAATCAACATAACAGCACCGAAAACAGCACTCCTGGAGGGCGCAATACTGGCCTCATACCTACACTGTCCTGAATTCCCAAGGGGTAACTGCGCGTTGGGGGACAAGAGCCACATAGTACTGGCAGCAAACACCTGGTAAAAAAAAACCATGGTTGAAGAAATGTATAAATTCACTTCAGGGTTCAACACTGAGGCAAATGAAAATCACTAATAAACACCAAACGCCACTGACGTCAAAGGAGTAGGAGTGCCAAATTACAACAAAACAGAGCCTTCAAAGACATCCACACAAATGGCCACTGAGAACCACGATGCACATGACTAGAACGATGACAAAGATGTTGGTCCCTCTGACTCCTCGTGAGCGAATCAATCTCAGACAGTCCTCTGCTTACGTCGTGTCCAACTAACCACCAGGACCAAAGCTACGATTTGTGGCGCACTCGCTCATCTGCCTTTGTATGTGGTGGGGGGGGGGCTACCTCCTTGACAAGAAGCGTGAACACAAGACACCCGGCCCGAGCGGCGGCATTGGTGTCCTCCTTGATCAGTGACTCCCGAGTCCTGGCTCTGGGTCATCGGTCCTGGCAAGGGCCTAGGCACAGCCAGGCCCCAGGAGGAGTGTGACACCACCAGGGGACCGCATCGCTATTCCGGGCCGGCCCGGACGTTGGAATCTTCACACTGCTTAAGTTACACTGTCAGAGATTGTCCACTTACCTGATTTTGAAGTCGGCTGCTGGCGGGGACTCTGTCTCCTTTGGGGGACTGGGGGGGGGGGGCAGTGGCAGACTGGCAGGCACTAGTGTGAGTGATCAAGCAGGGCCCAGCCCCCAGCAACTAGGCCGCACGCAACAAAGCAGTGCAGCAGGCTCTCTCGAAGACCAATGCCACGCCTAGACACCTTCAGTTCACACTAACTCGTGAAACAAAGGTGGCGCTGCGCTGCCTCCTGGGGCAATAACAGGTCACATTGTCAGTCAGAACAGCCAATGAAAACTGCATATTGTGGTTACTATACAGAATTTATCAAATTACTGCATAGTAACAACAGAATGGTAGTTTTCATTGGCTGTTTGCAACAGTTGGTTGTTGCATTGCTATTGCTGGTCCCCAGGGCTGCCAAAAGGGTTGGTGAGCCCTGTGGCAAAACATTCGGTGAGGCCCCCTTACAATTTTTTGCACTGGGCCAGTGGAGGCACTGCTGCAAACCGGAGATGCGAGAAATCTCCCCTTGAGTTTGTGTGGAGGACACAAATATGCTTTATTACTACAACTGCAAATCAACTACAGCAAAGTTAGATTTTTCTACTGAAGAGGTTTATGCCAGACTAAGTTTTGTATCATATGCATAAATATATGTAGGATGGCATGACCGCGTGTGGTGCGTGAGGAGAACCCTGCCCCTGTGTGCGCATTAAAACACACATCATACACAGTGACAGATAGATGAGGTACAGTAGAGGCTGGTGAATTTCTGAACTGAAAAGGCTTAAATGTTTGCACCAATCATGCAGAATCGATAGAGCACAGTAAGGGAAAACAAACCAACAAAGGGGCGCTTGAGGGGGGTTTCCCACTCCCACGAAAATGTTTGAAACATTGGGTTAAAATGATGCATTTTACAGCACTTTCTTTGCAAATTGGGTAGAAAGCCATACAGTTTGCAATTCGTTTTGAATGGTAGCACATGGAACAACCTAATAGTTGCAAGTCACCAACCTTTGCCCACAACATATGCCAGTATAAAAATATATTCATGCTGGTTGTTCAATATATGTGCATGCAGGCTGCACCAATATATGCCAGTATTACCATACAAGGACTCCCAGCCAGTTAAAAAGCCATGCCGCAGACAGCATGTCCAGGCTGGCTGTGCACCAGAAGCGTCATTACTGGCTAGACTGGCCTACATTCAATGTGGTCCAGTTTAGCCCTGTAGCAACACTTTTGTTTGCTTTGGTCATGTCTTAACTTCTGGGCTCAGCTTTTAGATGGCCCACGCATCGTGATTAGCATAGCATTATGAAATTAAATAGCCACTGAATTGGGGTGGTACGACTAATGGCCAAAGGGAACACGAAACCGCTATTTAGCTTCCCAACAGGGCTCAGGGAATTGGAATGGAAGTTAGAGCAGGACTGGATGAAGATGTGTCAGGGCTGGTGGGGGCCCATTTCATCTTGATGTTGGGGGGCACCCCTTGCCTTACCGTTTGGGAAAATAGGCCACGGCACCTATTGAGTGCTTAAATCAATAATGAAATCAAAAGAATGCAGAAAAGTGGTTAAAAGCTGCAGACTATCAGTATGTTTGTGTCATAAGACTGCCAATATGGGGCAGCTGCTTGAGGGACCCTTTCAACTGTAAAAGCTGAAAGGACCAGACACCATCCCTCAGTGGCGAGTCCAACAGCGTAATTATTTTATTGACCCCACTCACTAGCCGCTTTCAAAACTGTCATCTAGCCCCCAAAAGGTTGAGGCTGGCTGCGCCCCTGCCTGGCTGACGTACAGAGACATAGCGGATGGATCAGGACACAGATGTTAAATGGTGCCTGGGCTTCGCTGTTAATAAAACATTTCACTTTTAGCACCTGCATTCATATGCATACATTTTTAGGCAATCGCTATCATGATGTGGCGTTAGCAATTGCATGCAAGGGGAGTGATAAGAGGCAAGTGGGGACATGGGACATATGACAGCTCATTCTCACACCAGTCCATAAGTGTAACATTTCAGAAATGAAGGAGAGGGTTAACGGCTTGTAACATTGAAGCATCACCAGAAAAGTCTCATTCGAATGCACAATTTAGTTAGATGCCCCCACACAAGTAAGTTAGCCTCTGCCCTATGGCCTCTAAAGTTAGCGCCTCTCCCAGCATTTAGGTCTTAGCTCCTCCCCCTGAAATTGTATCCTAGGTGCAACCCAGATGACATGCCCCCACTCCCAAATTTAGTGGCCCGTTATAATGTAGGAGTTGGGGCTGACACACACACTCACATACAACATCATTTTTACCTATGCATTCATCCACCAGTCACAAATCCTTGCATGCACGCATACATAAACGCAAACAGCATTGACAAACACCAACATACAGGGTGGGACTGGAACAAAAAAAATCTAACCGGGCACCAAAAATAAGTGTCCCACATTTCCCAAGAGGTCCAGAGGCCCTCAAGAAGACATGCTAACAAAGTACTGAGGATAAAGTTTCCAGAAAGCTTCATGCCAACAGGTCACCACTTGCCAGTCCTGGGCTTCTTTTTGCAAATGACATGAATCGGCTACTTATGTCTAATTGAAGTAAACTAGAGAAGAATGGAAGAAAGTCCTCAATCTGGCACAATCAACACCGATGCCACTATTAAGGAGAGAACTGTCTTGTATCACTAAAAGCAATTCAGGAGAGAAATATGCTAATGCTATACCAAAAAGTCCAATTGGAGCATAAACCAAAACCATTGGAGTTGGTGAATAAAGAGATGACAACTGACAAGATCCATGCACTGAAAGACTGGAAGCTGAGAAACCTGGGCCTATTGAAAGATCCAGATGTCTCGGAAGAGACACTTGGAATAAACCCAGATAAAATGTCAAAAAACTATGAAGCAGACTGGATCAAGACAGAGGATATAGCGCGATCATACAAGCTGATTAAAGACTTTCCAAAGGTCCCAAAAAAACTATATGACACAAGAAGCTACTTGAAAAAGTTCCTGGATAAAAGGTTAGCCAAAACATATCTGGGATTTCGGCTAAATCAACTACAAACTAACGAAATTCAATTCATAAGGAAATTGTCATCACATAACAAATGTAGATACTGCAAATCGGCGGAGATAGAAACTAGCTGACATCTTCTACTCGAATGTGAAGGTACAAGTACATCTAGATCATTCTATGTAGGAAAAATAATGCAATAGTTCACTAGAATAACTGGTGGCAGGCCTTTAATGAAGGAGAAAATACTAAAAGTGCGATTGCGGTGGCATACTTCGAAAATATTAAGCTGACAACAACAAAGAACAGGAGGAGTTCCTCTCGTTGTCTAATGTGTGAAAAACCCTATCGAGGGAGAAGACTTCCTATGTGAAATTGTCTCAGCACGTCTTACAAAAACCTGAGTTAACACAACAACGTGAACATTGAGAAGTCTCCTAAGGGATTAAATAAACTGAAAGATCGACAATATAAATTGGTTAAAGACCCTTAGTACTACTAGGTTTACGTAAGGAACGCAACAGGACAGGCTGTGGTAACATCGGAAATGGTCAAAATGGATGACCTGGATGGAATTTCTAAACATTTAAGGTTGACGGGGATCTTTACGGATACATTGGACTTTTTTTATTTTATCTTTGAAAAAAATTGGTTTGTACAATTGAATCAAATTAAAAAAAAAAAAACAGTTCAAGAATACAGCTTCCAGATTACATTGTTATAGCATGAAAGCCCAGGACTGGGAAATGGTGTGCGTAGACTTTTGAGACATTTTATCCCACCAAAATGATGGATGGATGGCCACAGTCTGAACCCTACAAGTGCACTTCAAAATGGAAAGTTGATCAACTGAATACCCAATCTGATAGATCATCATCCACTTTACTGGCTAAATATTTCCACAACTTAGGTCCATATTACAACTGATTATCACAGGGCTCAGAAGTGAGAAGAATAAACAAACAAATAGGCAAATCTGTCAAGCAATCCTGGGACGTGAAAATACATGGTTAAACATGGAATCCATTTCTCTTTAACACTTCACATTACAGCAGCTGTCACAAGCACTATTTGAAAATGCAAAATGCAGCTAGAGGACGGGATATGTTGAAGTAAAACAAACTTTTTTTCCTAGTTCAACAGACAGCCAAAAGGTGGAGAGAGACTAGCGTTTTAACCCTTCATTGCAAGTTGCCTACAGTACCAATAATGCCTGCGTGGGTGCATCTCAGCTCTCATAGAGCAGCCGTTTGTAGAGTTTATACAATTTGACATTCTCTTGCGTGTATATAACCTCTTACACCTTTTAAGGTTTGCTTACCTTCAGTTTCCCAAGTTTTAGTCATGTTTATCACTGAGGCTCCAGTGTCTGTCAGAAGCAGGGCTTGAGAGCGGCAGGCCTCATATGTGACAGGAATCACATCACATGTGAGGGCCCGGGAACTTGATTAATGGCTCGTTGCCATGCAACCTGGGCTGGAGCAGGACTATCACTTCTTGAACTCTTAAATGGCACCATTTTTCTTGCAGAGCTCATACAATAGGTGCAGCTCAGCAAGAAATTAACAAAAGTAAAACTTTAATGAAAGGCAGCTGGAGGAAAATCGTCCCATTTAAAGCCAAATTGATTTCGGGAAACCTCCATGGCCTGCAATGATTTATGATGGAAGAGGTGCGGAAGAACAACACAATTGAGATTGCACTTGAGAGCTGCCCCCTGATGTTCCGGTGCGGCTAGGTCAGGAAGCATCACTTGTTTCTTCCAGTATTTGCGTAGATTGAGTTCAGGTAGTGGAAGCGGGTTGGTTGAGCGAATGGCAAAAGAAACAATGAAGTGATCGGATCAGATGATAGGGGAGGATTTAGATGTATCCGGTTGTGGGAGCTGAAGATGGCATCAAGTGTGTGTGTGTCCTTTATAGTGAGTCGACCCGTTTATGTGGGGTTGGAGGTTAATCGCATCTAGGCCGTCAACCAGAGTGTCATAGGGTTGGTGGGAATGTCGAGCCATATGTTGAAGTCTCCTAGAAGGGTGAGGTTGGGATGGTTTAGTTGAAGGGTGGCAATAGAGTCGCATAGGTTGTTTGAGATTTGTCCATCGTAGCCAGGGGGTCTATAGATTAGGAAGCTGTGGGAGAACGAAGGGGCGGGGGGATAGTTTAACAAGGAGTGATTCGCAGGAAGGAATGGATGGTTGTCGATGATTGAGGCGTGGAAGTGAGACTTTAAGGCAGGTGCTATTCCCCCCTCTGGAGGGACGTTTCAGTGGGATGAGGTAGTCAGGGGGGGTGGAGGCTTCATTGGAGATGGGGCGAAGTCGTCAGAGAACCAGGTTTCGGTGATGAAGACCAGGTCTGGTTTGTCCGAGGCGAGGAGGTCAAAGATGCAGGGTCTGTTTTTTTGCTACGGATCAGGCATTAAATAGGATGCAATTCACTTCGGTAGAGGAGGGTGTTGGAGAGGCAGAGATGGGGGTGGGGGGGAAGAGGGGGGGAACTGGCGAGAGGGGTGGGGTGGTCGATGAGAAGAGTGGGCGAGCAGAACAGTTGGTGGGTTTCGGTTGGGAGTGGATGGACGCGTTTATTGGGATGATAGGGTTTGGCACTGGGTATTTGAAAGTGGGGTTAGGAGTTTCAGTTGTGGTTGGTGAGAAATCGAGGGAGAGGGGTTTCAGGCAGGGTGAGGAATGGGGGAGGTTGATTGGGGAGACGAGGTGGTGGGTCAGGACAGGAGAGGCGATGAGTACTGAGAGATTGAGGGGGACCAGGTAAGTTCTCTTCAGTGTCTTTGTTGCAATTGGTGTGTGAGAGGGTAGGTGGGTCGGGGGGACGAGGCTTCTGTTCTTGCTAAGTCGAGGCATGCAGTTTTTAGGGAAGGAGTGTGGTCAGAGGAGGATGATGGGAGTTGATGAGGGAAGCGGGGGTGAAAGGTTGAGTCGGGTGTGCTTGGCAGGGTAGTGAGAGGAGTGGGTGTGATCATGGTAGGCTGATGGGTGAGGGAATGGGAGAAGCAGCGGTTTTAGGGTGGTTGACTCACCATCGTGCCCTTCTGGCTTGGTGTTTGGAAAGGGGATGTGGTGGCGGGTGGGCTGATTTGGGGATGGGTGACAGATCGCAGGGGGTGGGAGGGATGGGGCGCACGGGATCATTTTTTGGCAGACCTTGGTTGCTTAGGTGCATTCATGGTTCGAACTGTGATATATATGGGTTGGATGATTTCGTTCACACCATCCCACTTTAGCTATATTACTTGATGTTAATTGTTCATACTTTTATTATTAACAGTGCTATGGTTGTACCTAGTGATTATTTGTACTTTCCAAGTTCAACTAATTCACCGGGTGAGGTTATTCACACTTTCTAGGTTCATCTAAACATGGTGCGATTATTCACGTATTCTAAGTATTATTGTTCCAAGTGTAAACTAGGCCGTAGAATGTTTTAAGCACACTTTCAAATGCAATTACTACACAGATTTGTTAGGGGGGTTTCTAAGTTAAATTATAGATGTGCTACTGGATACATGTTCCCAGTGGAACTACAGCACAGGCGTTAGGTGGCCTTTCCTGGTGCAACTAGACCAGAACTATGCTTTAGGCAGACTATCAGGTAGTAGCTACTGCACAGAGATGTTATTAGTCAGACTAGGATACAGGACTGATATTTAGCAGACTTTCAAATGTAACACCACAGATATGTTTTTAGGTGGGTTTCAAGTGCAACTAGATTGCAGATATGCTATTAAGCACTATTTGGTGGACTTTCTAAGAGCGGCTAGACCACAAATATGCAATTCAGCACTCCAAGTGTGACTACATCACAGATGAGCTAAATGCTAGAAGACATTTTCTAAATGCATTTAAACCTAAGGCAAGACTAGTTCACAGATGCAATTAGGGACCCTTCTGGACGCTATTTCACCACAGATATGTTATAATGGACCCTTTCTAAGCACTATTTCACCACTGGTATGCTAATCGGCACACTTTCTAAATGCACTGTGGATGCTATTAGATGGACTTTCAAATGCAATTATGCCATATTTATGCTATTGGAAGACTTTCTAAATGCAATTATACCACAGATATGCTATTAGGAGGACTTAAATGCAACAGACGGAAGAGTTTACAGCATATTATGTTCCGGTGTTGAGTGGTAAGGTAGTATGGCGTGAAGTAATTGCTTCACTCCCCGCCCTTGCCACACTTCTTGTTGGCTTCTTGCTCCTCCTGCGGATACCTGCAGATACGATCTGGAGCACTCTCTGTAGGAGCCGTCCTTTGCCATGGGTCCTTAGCCGCAGGGGCTGCACGGGCAGAGGACTGCCCTGGAGTGAACAGAAAAGAGCTGGATGGACAGCCAATCAGGGAAGTGGGAGGGCTCGGGAGGCAGGAGCTTGGTGATCCAGGAAGGGGAACAGCAACGGCAGATTGAGGCACACAGGGGCCTAGGGGCTCACAGAGGAAATTCTATTACAATTTTGGGCAAAACGAGGTCACTGCCAACAGATCTGGACAACGTCTCCCAGAGACCCCCCGATCTGCCCATGAGGCAAACTGGGACACTTAGCATTCAGGGGAGATGCAAACAAATGCTGGTCTACGAACCCCCAAAGCTAGAACAGGGGCAACAAGGAGTTGTCGTGCAACTCCCACTCATAGGTGTTAAACCACAAGCGACTCAGCTGGTCCGCTTCTGTATCGCTGTACCCGAGAAGGTGGACTGCGGAATTCCAAATCCCCCTCCATCAGAGCCCATTCCCAGATCTAATCCACCTCGATGAAGAGGATGGAGGGGCGGGGAGAATGGGTGCATCCTGCTTGTTCATGTAACTCAAAGTAGCATTGTCAGTCCTGATCAGAACCAACTTGTCCATAGGGGCAAAAATCCCTGGAGGGCCAGGCCCACTGCACTGAGCTTGAGCAGATGGATGTGTAGGAGGGCTTCGTCCTGGACCATGAATCACCTAGCGCTCTCCAGAGTAACCCCCAGCCCAAAACGAGTCAGTCGTCACCAGGGTAGGCTCCAGTCGGGTGAAGGTGCTCCCACTGAAACATTGCCTTCCAGCCACCAGTGAAGATCGGGCAGCAGGAACAGCGGTATAGGGATCCTGTCTGATCCCGATTGCCCACCAGATGGAGCTGAAGGTGCCTCTTGAGGCGGGTGTGCTGTACAGTGAGCATGCAGGAGAGACCATTGGACCTGAAATAGGCTAGACCAACCATGGAGAGGTTGTAGTGTTTGCCAGAAAGTGACCCACCGCCTTGCGGTGGGACAGAAGACTCAGGTGCAGGAAAGACCAGCTGAAGGGTAGAGTTCCAACACACCCCTAGGAAGACCAATTCCTGAGATGGGCACAATTTCCACCGGTTGGGGGGGGAAAAACCTGAGCTGATGTCTACCAGTCTCTGGCAGGAGTGCACCACTCCTTCAGGTGACCCTGTCTTCAACAGTCAGTCCTAAAAGTATAGATGGCCCTCTAAACGGAGAAGGCCTGCCACTGCGTTCATCAACTTTGTGAAGACACAAGGGGCAGAGTTCAGGCCGAAGGGCAGCATCATGTACTGAAAGTGGTACGACAATCGAACCACAGAAACATCTGATGTGGTTGAATTATGGGTACGCATCCTTGAGGTCCAGGGAAGACACCCAGGACCCTGCTCACAGACTGCTATGTGAACAGGAGTAATCGTCTTGACGTGGAAATAGATTCGGAAAGGACGGTCCAGGACTACACTCGGGCCAGCCTGATTGTTAATGGTTACTGCAAAAATCCTGGAATATTCACTGAAGCCCCCCCGTCTACAATAGAAACCAGTTCCATCTCCAAGAGTGAATGGACCTCCTGTAAATGAGCCAAGGACCCAATCTGGCAAAGCAGAGGACGGAAGAGGCAGAGGAAGACTGAAGCCTATGGAGACTACAGAGGATGCATGGGTTGCTGAATAGACTCTTCCAGGTGTCCTGGAACATAGCCAAAGGAACCACCACAGGCAAGCTGTGTTTCCAGACCTGGACGTCACTGCTTCTTGGCGTCAGCAACAGAGGGGGAGCAGAAAACCAGTGTGATGTCCTCTCCTGCTTCCTCTTGTTGTCTCTTGGCGACCTGTCAGGCCTCCGTGTACCACAGTCTCAAACCCTGGAAGCCGGAGAAAGAGCAGGTTTGTACTAGTGGGATTGAGGGAAGGATCTCTGACCTGGTTGTGTCAGGATGGTTAAGGACTTTGTGGTTTGAGTGGGGTCAATTAGTCATTGGTGGACGAATGAAAAAGGTAGACGCCCTCAAAGGTTGGATGCGCTCCTGCACATCAGATGAAAACTGGCGTAACGCTGTACTCCTCTCGACCCCAAGGCACAGCTGGCTGGGTTGATGTGGGAGATCGAACACTCCATGAGGTCCTGTGCAAGGGCCCGCGCATCTTCCAGACCACCCTTGAAGGAGGCTTGCTTGTCCTAAGGGAAGTCTGGCAGAAATTCCCTGAACTCCCGCCACAGCTTCTGGTTAACCGTAGCCAAGAGGGCATCTGCATTGACTTGCTGCAGACCTTTGAGAGGCAACTGGAGGTGTCTCCCATGGAGGAAGACAGCGAAGATGGTTTAGAATGCGACAAGGCCATGGCCACCACAGAGGAATGGGTCTGCGGGTGGGAGGCAAGCAAGAATGGCCACGATCGGTCAGCCTAATCCTGCTGCCCTCATCTGGGCATTGGCCCTAGGCTTCTCCCAAACCCTCGTGCCACCTGCAGGACATCCTGGAGGGGGATGCAAGACCGGATCATGGTACGTTTCCCCAAGATCTTCGCTAGCACATCCGACTCCCGGGGAGGGAGCATCCAGCACCACCTGGGGTAGGGAGCACATAGCCATTGAATAAAGATCATATTATGCAAGCATCCTTGGCCAATCTACAAAACTGACCCGGTGGTCCAGTAGACGCCACGATTGCCCGCTGAGGTCCCATTTGCGGCCACGTCAGATATACCATCAATCACTCAATCCCCCACCCATCAAGGGAGAGCGTTGTCAATTACACCTCAACTGGAGCCCATATGTTTTTTCTCTGCTCCTTCCCTATGGTCAGAGCATATGGCGAAAATTGCTAAAGAACTACTCGCCTGTAAAGACCCTTGTGATCTCGGCCTACTGGCGAAGGCTCTGAACTGGGTATTGAACCCACGAAACTAAGCAGCCCCCGCCATTAACCAAATCAGACCACTCGAAGAGATGGAAGAATAATACCACCCTGCAAGCACAACCAGGAGAGTTCTGTCAGTTTTGCAAATCAGACTAACAGACAAAAGAACAAAACCCACAAGCGGGGGAATAGATAAACTACACTGCAACCTACTCAACCCAAGATACATGGCAAAACGCACAGAAATCCAAGACCTGAGGGAGGCATAGAACCTCTCACAGAACCATGTCTACCAGACTACTTATACAAAGCCATACTGGACAACTCTAAATTAATCCAGGTCAGAGCAAACTATGCACCACTGATTCCACTGCTTTAAACACATCTGCACCTCACCACTTGTCTCAACCGACAAAGACTGAAACAATCTAAACAGTGGTTCCTTCTGATCGTCGATCCTACAACCCAAACTTTGCAACAAAACTAGCAGACCATTGTCAGCCCATCAACCTACCAAGAAAACCTAATCATTTTGAGAGACATCTTGTTTGAAAGAAATCAAATCAAAACATCAGCAAATTCACTTCAAGCAAATAGTAAACGGATCCAAGCACAATCTTCTGCAGAGAAGGACTGAGCATCCGCCACCAATGGTCGAGTGATCACTAACGAATACCATTTTACATCAAATTTTAAGTCGCTTAGCAACCAGAAATGCAATATTGCATGCCACTAGGAAAAGAAACTGAAGAGTCTAGACCGGGAATCATCCAAGGAGATCTGCTGGAATCAACTCTTCACTTACGAAAACAACCCAAGACTCAGTGGAAAACTGACTCAGCGCTTGGATCAGAGGCCTTAGACCAACTAGAACCAGCAAAACAATTCAAAGCCACAGCAGAACATGGTTCACTGAAGACCTGAATGAACTAAAAAAACAATGGAAAATGAGAGCATTACAACTACTGGACACCAAAGACAAACTCATTATACAAATCAACAGTCCGAAAGGCACCAAATATAAGCAACCAACCCACAAAAGTATCAAAGGGATAAAAACTTCATCCTGTAAGAAAGACTTTAAGCACAATCACTAACCACCTCTGATTAAAATGCAACCAATCCAGACCATCAACACAAAGTGTGCTAATAGAAACAGGTACTGAAACACAGATAATTGACCATACACCTATCACAGCGAAACGTTCCTGCTTTGAACCAATAAAGAACAAACTTTCTCCACATTAAGAACGCCAACCTTGCAGGATCCCCAAGCAACTTCCCCAGACATCTACAAAGAAATCCTCAATCACAAGACCAACACCACACTTCCAGCATCAAACTGGTCACTAGTCACAGGAATAGTATGAAACTCCTTAAAATTGGCATACATCAAACTACTGATAAAAAGGGAAACATTGCCGAAGATCCCAGCAACTACAGACCTGCAGCCAACCAGCCCCAACCAAGTGAAGATCCTGGAGCACCATGTATACAAAATATTCCTCCACTATGTTGAAATGAATGGAACACTACTCGCAAGTTTGCTTCAACCAATGAGATCGGAATCGGCACCTATCCAAAGGGGATAGGATAAAATGACAAAGGCACGCAATCTGTCCTCATGCAGCATTTGACACAATTAGCCACAACACAGACTGGAATACAGCATTAAAAAAAACTTCCCTAAAATGGCTAACCTCTTCCTCACAAATTGAGCCGAACTAAACTTTCTGTTGAGTGCCAAAAGGATCCAGCCTCTCCCCTACTATTCAATGCCTACATAGCCCCTGGATGAAAACCACCTAGAACTATGTAGACAAATGATCATGAAGAACCACGCCCAAGAACCAAACACTCAATTGTCTCACATGACAAAGCAAGACCTCAAACTGAACCTGGCCAAAAAAGAATGGTCCCACTCCCAGAGGACAATGGAAACAACCCATCACTGGACTGGCTGCCAGTCATGGAAACCCAACCCGAAACCTCAATTGTGATAATTTGCCTAGCATGCTCGTGGACAATCCCTGAAGTCAAAAGTCACACTATTACAAAGTGCCCCCATCGCCTTCAACTCCTCGGGAGGTTGCTCCCGTACAGCTCTTCTCAACATAGAACCCATACAATCCTATCCTCAGTTAGCAAGCTTCAACTACGCAACAGCTTTCACCTAGGAATGCTTGAAAGGCTCATAAAGTCACTGCATCCAGAACATAGCAGCAAGGCTACTCCAGAGATAACATACCACATCACATCGCAGCAGCTTCAAGAAGGCTACATTGGCTAACATTAAAAAGAACAATAAAGTCAAGATCCTCTGCATGCCCACAAATCCTTAAACAGCCCCAGAGCCGAATTTCTCCAGGACAAGATCAGCCGCCGTCAACCAAGACGAGACTCAAGATCAAGCAACAACTTCCAAATAGAAGAAATACAAGGAAATGGAGTAACTGCATTTTTACCTAATTACTAACCCATGGAACACAATGCATAATGAAATCAGTACCACAGATGACATCGCCTTCAGAAACAACCAAAACATGGCTATTCAACTGCCAATGACCAGCACAAAGTGACAATAGCAGCGAAACCAAAGCACGAAATCAAGGCGGGGCAAACAATGCCCCACCCCCCCCAGCCATGCACCACACTGCCCAACATTAGACTGGTCTGTGAAAAACACCCTGCATGCAACATACACCATCTGAAAAGACCAGCCATGCACCATATTAAATTGATCTATGGAGACTAACCATGCGTCTCTAGTTGGGGTAGATCAGTCATGTATCACTTTAGCAGGAAGTCATGTATCACTTTAGCAGGAAGTCTTACAACGCACTAAAGCACAACTATACTGAATAAAACTAGAGACCAGCTGGGAGCAGCCAATCTGTTGCACTCAGGAACCAGAGGACTGAAGTGGGTAGCCTCTGAAAAAGGTGGCAGCCAGCACACTTCAGTGGTACCCCCCAAACACTTCTGGCTGACATACTTTGAGCCTAATGAACTCACCCACCCATGTCCAACAATTCAAAACAAACCACTATACACAAAAACGGGCTAACCACCAAAGACAAATTTCACAGACACTGGACATATATTCAGATGGAACATACTAGTGCACACAATCCAGAACACCAGCCAAACACTGACACGGATACCAACACAGTTTATGACCAACACCAGACTCCCCATGATACAACAAACTTACTTCCACCCTAAACTCAAAGGATTCACACAAATAAAACAAACTAGTACACAACCAAGACACAGGCCAGTTTCTCCTGGTTCTGAACTGATCCCATCGCTAATATAAGTTGCCCTCCTTTCTTGCAGAGACCAGCCCTGGGTGGTAGCAGTGCACGTCATAAAGCAACAAAACCCTCAGTGAAGGCACGATCTGTACAATTCAGAGTACAAGGCAACTAAACGAGCCCACGCCATTGGAAACGTTTGACTGCACCATCTGGTCAGACCATTGGTGGAGACTGTGCAGGACCAATTACTACATTCGCGGGCAGCTACTAAGCAGGTTGTTTTAATAAGACAACCTTCACACGCCCCGCTGAATGTTGCCAAGCAACTTCGGTTCATGTCAAAATGAGCTTGCCCCCTTTCCCCATTGGTCTACGCGACCAACGCCCACTTAGACAGCATATTCTCTACGCACATAATGAGCACTTGATTTAACCTTTAGGCATCAAACCAAACATAACTTTCTGAATCGTAACTAAGTGTTGCCAGGCAACACTTGATCATATGACCAGTCACGTGATCCTAGGATATCTTTCACCTGTGATGTTATAGGTTTGTTCAGCCAACACCCCCATCCCTTGCATTTTAGAACACCGCGACCTGCTAATCAGCACTAATCTCTACTCTTACGCATTTACGCGGTAATTGGTGAGTTTTTGTAAAGCAGATGCCATAGTTGTACTAACCTTCAATTACTATGACCGTAAACCACAACACAATAAATGTAAATTATATTCACAAATCATACCATCTAACTTAGAGAATCTACATACAACATGCAATTACTAAACATCACTCCTCTTTTCCAGCTAACGCTTGGAAACACAGCTATTGCAAACTACATAAAATCATTGGATACGATTGCCACAGAGCTTCTCCCAAAATGACTCACTAACTTATTACCAAAATGTAAATCGGCAGGTAAGCAAGTGGGTTTATTGATCGATAGTCTATTACATTTGAGATGACTACCGTTTTCACATGCAGGCCAGCTTTAAATACAGTTCCTGTTTGCCTTCAGATATTTTGTATGGATTTAAAAAACCAAAAGCACTTGCACTTAAGCATTGTGTGGGAACACACGCCAAACTAGTATCTCGTCCATAATTGTCAAGTAAATTACAGTAATTTTCACATTACATACCATCTATGGGATGAGGTTAAGTTCACCAAAGTGTCATCTAAAATACACTTTACTGCTGAACCTATGCCGATGCATATATCCGTTTATTTCTGCATACATGATCATTAATGGTGTTTATTTTTCGTTTTCTTTCATACCCTCCCCTCTCCCTGCTCTTCTGTTTCCCCCTGTAACTGAATAGGTATGTCATGTTATAATAATTTTCTATTCAACTTAACAATGTTACTTCTGGACACTTCTGCTCAAGGGAGCACTGTACCACGAGCCCCAATCCAGTGGTTGAGAAACAGACCGTTTATCACTACACACTGTCCACCAATACACAGCAGAAAGCAAAGCCCCACCACACAAAAAAAACGACAACTCAATAGGATGTTCACCCCACGGAAACAAAGAACCAAGGGAAAGACGGTCAGGAAAGAAGGAAACAGAATACACAGGCTCACCAAAACGGATGCACTAGGAGGCCACCCCGACCTTGAACCGCCCAAAGCCTCAACCGACCAGGGTCACACTACATAACCTGAGAATAGGTATTACCTACACAGTCCCACACCCGAAGATTCTGACGCACCTACCTATCAAAACAATACTCACTATGATATAGCTGATCAGCGCAGCACCAACAAAGCGACTCGGCCCACAAGGAACCTGCAACAACCCAACCCACAGAGATACAACTCTAACGGAACCATAAGTACCTGAATGAGGATACAGACCTCACTAACCCAACCCTCAATCCTCTGCATACTTAACCCACAAAAAGCCACACAACCATCTCTCCCAGCAATCCGCACGCACTTTACCACACCGCATCAACACATAATCACCCACAGCACTCGAGGCCTCGCCGGATCTGATACTAGCACCAAAGCCCAGCACTCTGTATATCGAGCTGAGGCTGCCAACAGCACACCACTTCTCCCACTCTAATCATCCCGACTAACCCACCCGCCCTTGCCGTTTACAGATCCGCCAGAGCGCCTGGTACCAATTCCGTTGGTGCCCAAGTACCTTTAACATAACAAGTGTTTTTGGTTGGCATTCAGTTACTCATTTACACGCCCTGAGGACAACCCAGCAGGGTTGAAACATGTGTTGGCGTTTGTGTTTCTGTAGGAATATTTTCAACTTTTGTTAAAGGCGTTTTTTGTAGTAGTGTTTTCAAGCTTGAATCTGAATTTATATGTTCACATGTAAATCATGACAAATGTTGCCTAATAACAGCACATGAAACTTTAAGTGGCTACGTTTGGTTCTTCCCTTATGTATTTTGCTCCTTAAAGTGGACAGTTTTAGACATTTGTTGGAAGCACAGACAGTGAAGACACCTTGGTTATTTGTGTAAGATTAGGAAACTACATCTGTAACCATTTCTAGCGACTGAAGAGCCTGCTGTGTAACCGTAGCCTTCAGTAACCCCCCCCCACCTTCCAAGAGACTTGGGGTTCCAGAAAAAGACTACTCTTACCCAGAGGCAAGTGAGATCCACTAGTCTAGAGAAGACCTGCAAAATCAGCCATCACTCATGTGCTGCGACCTTGCAGGGCTACAAAACAAGAATACCGGGTGACCGAGCCCGAGTGCAGTGCATAGTCTTCCGAAAGTTGGAATCCTGCTGAGACTTGGAGGACTCCTGTTGGACCCCCAGAGAAAATTTGAATCCCTGATGTCTCCGCACCAGAGTGCAGGACCGAGAGAGAAGAGGATCCGATTGGCGATATTAGTTCCTCTGGCTCCAATAAAAAGGCACAAAATCGACCGAGCCAAGAGAATCCATTGCTCGAAGTCTCCTCTGGCTACTGATGCTGCCAAGTCCCCATCCAGTGTGCAGTTCATTCATCTCAAGACCAAGAATCCAGGGTGTGTCCTGTGCTACTGCTTCCTGATGGCATCCACCCAGAAGATCTCTTCTATGGTACTGTGTGGGTTTGGATAATACTCTTGTGCCAGGCTGAGTGGGTGTGTGGTTGGGAGTTTGCCCATACCACTGGCCCAGCCCATTACTGAAACATGTAGGGAGCCTTCCGTCAAGTTCCTAACATTAAACTCTGAAGCTGATAATTGTCTGAAGAGCAATTGTCTGGAACTCTGACTTGAAACCTATCCGACCTGCTTACAGTTGGCTCATAGACCCACTAGGGTCCCTCTGACTCCGTAAACTCGTGCTATAGACTAGGGAAGGATAAGATAACAGGTGCAAAAGTAATTACTTCTAAATGGGTTTCTTTTGTTAACAATTGTAACAGCAAGCCACTACTACTTGGACAGTGGAACTGTCATTTTCTGGTAACAAGGCGTGAGCTACTGCTAGCCAAGTTGTCCGATGTAAAAGTATTGCTTTACTTCAAATGGTGTCCCACAATCTAAAGCGCAATTGTGCTGGTACTGTTTTATTCCTAACTGAATGTGTAAAAGCTCACCAATCGGGTTTACCTACCTTGAATAACTGATTGTAACATTGGCCATTGCTTTCCCTGATCTGCCTAGTGCATTTAAAAGTTTGAAAGTCAATACTGGTCTTTGAGTTGCTTTTGGCCCCTCAAAGTAGATGGGTATGTTCTTTCCTTGAACAGCTGCTGCTCTTCTTAAATGGCCGGGAGGATAGCTCAGGGGCAACAAGTTTGCCTTGGAAGCAAGAAAACTCATAGCAACACAGGTTTGGATCCCAGTTTCCTGCTGGTATGAAGCGCGTTATAACAATTCTAATTATAACACTGGGTCGTGCTTAAATGTTAAAGATATTTGTACCGCGCACCGTCACCAACAGTGCTGGTCCCCGGGGGCTCTGGCAGATCTGCAAACGGGAAGGTGGGATGGGTTAGTAGGGTGAAGAGTAGGATAGTGAGGAGTGGTGTTCTGTTGGCAGATTCAACTTGGTATACACCGGGTGCTGAGCTTTTGGTGCGAGTATCAGGGTGATTCAGTCCTTGTGTAGTAGTGTGGTGAAGTGCATGCGGATTGCTGTGTGAGAGGTGGTTGTGTTAGTGAGATTAATATGTAGAATGTTCTGCTTTTTTTGGGTTAGTGGGTTAAATGTTACCCAGTTAATCACAGTATGGCTGAATGCCTGGGGTTCGGGAGTCCTGCCTGGTGCAAAAATGGCTAGACTTGGGAGACCTGCATAGTGGGGAGAGGCCCACGCCTAATATAGCATAGTAACTTATTTTGTTGGATTTGAGAAATTGAATAATTCAGTGCAGTCCTAAAACTGCTAGACTCTGGGGTCCCGCAAGGGGAGAGGCGCCCACACCTGGGTTTTGGCGTGATGCAGGAGTCGGGGGGGGGGTGGGGGTGGTGGTCTCTTACCCTACCATCTAAGTGAATATGTCTGCTTGAAGCCTTCGGTGTGGGACGGGCCGTGATGCTATGGATGAGTCGACTTAGTGGTTTTGTCTTGGTCTGATTGTGTGTTCGGTCTGTAGTGTCCTCTTGTGACCATCTCGAGATATTTTATGGATTGTTGTGGGGGTGCATTCTGATTCATTTAGGCACAATTTAATCAATACCACAGTCCCGCTATTAGGCATACGGTCTAAGTTCAAACTTTGGCACAGTGACACTGTTAGGGGACATTCGGTGATGTTGGGAACACCTTCTAAATTGAACTTTATGGGACATGCTACCATTTACAATTCTAACTAAATGTGGGACATGCTATCATTCACAGGTCTGGGGTAAGGTTATGTTAAAGTTAAAGGACATTTGCACCGAGTGGTCCACTGGTGCTCTGGAGGCTCTGAAAAAGGTAAGGGGCGAGTTATTGGGAATAAACTGGAAAAGTGAGCAGCGATGTGCTGTTGGCAGCCTCAGAACGGTGGGTCCGCTGACAGGGATTGGGGTGCTTTACAGTTGTTAGTCGTGTGCTGTTGTGCGACTATGTGTGGTTTGTTTTGTTGGTGTAGTGAAGTTTGTGTGGATTGTTGTGTTGTAGGCTTGTGGTTGTGTTTGGTTAGAGTTTGAGGTGTATGCAGAGGGGTGAAATTGTTAGTGGATCGGTTAATAGGCATTGCTGTCCTTGCAATTATGGCTAGGTGTGATGCTCGTTATCATGCAGTATTCCATCAGAGTTGCACTTGCTAATCTTCAATATCCTATCTAGATGTGAAGCAGGCTAGTGATCACGATTCCATCCAAGTGTGGCACATGCTAACATTTATATTTCTATCTAGATGCGAAGCAGGCCAATCTTCACAGTTCTCTATGGGTGTGACACTAGCTAACTTTGGCAAGTAAGTTAGTGTGTAATGAAATGCAACATTTACAGTCCAGCCATGAAGAGATTATGGCTGGTGGTCATGAATCTTTGCGTGTGCATGGTTTAAGTCGATGGCAGTCTACGTTATGGAAAGGTTGTGGCGGGGGCTTTGTTGTGTGTTGACTGCTGACTGCAGGCTTCCTTTGCGGACACCTGCAGACACATCTTGGAGCTGCCAATGTAGGAGCCGCCCTTTGTCGCGGGGGCTGCCTGGCAGAGGGCTGCCCTGGGAAGGTCAGTTATGACCAGGTGACTGTCAATCAGGGGAGGTGGGACTGGGAAAATGCCAGACACAAACAAAGGACTACACCCCACAGACTGCACCCTTTGGATGCAGCCCAGCACAGAAAAACAGGCTCAGAAGCCACAAAAACACTAGACGAACACCAGATTAGCACACAGTGCTCACCAAAAAATAAACACACATTAAAAGTTCTCTAAGTATAATGGTTACTTACTGACCAGGACTAGCCGCTGCTCTTCAAACTAATTGGGTTTTGCTTTTCTCGAATTGCTTAGTGCATTCTAAGAGTGCTCATCCTTATCATTGATTAGCTTAAGGTTCCTCCAGAAAGTAGGAGTTTTACTAGCTCTGAACTGTTCAAAATGTAATGTTGCAAGGTGTATACTTGTAACTGGTTTGGTCTATGAAATTATTTCTACAACTGAGTGTCACTGCAAGACCACTAGGGTCTACTACCCTCAATTTACTGAATGTAGTCTAAAAGTAACTGGTTTTACCCCAAGAATAGCAGACTGCCATTCTGAAGGTGTAAGTTTGACTCACCATGACCGATTGTACCCTCAATAAGGTTATACCTTGGGTTGGTTTTTAGAATTGTGTTTATGTTTTGTTCTAGTACCTACCCGGGATTTATCTTGGCCTGCTTGCATTTAAATAAAACATTTATGTTTGACATTAGTGTTTGTCTTTGGACCATATATACTACAATTTCCTTGCATCAAGCTATAGCCCCCCTCCCTCCCAATATAAGCCTGCCTGCTCAGTCAGTGATATTTTCAACCTTGTACCCAAGAGTGGTGGCTTGTGTACTCTGATATTGTTTATGAAGTCCTTGGTTGGACTTTAGAAAGACTGCCCCAACAAGGCAGCAACTGATTAGGAATCGATTTGAAGCACTGGTGCACTACCAGAAATTCCAGGAGCACCGTAAACTAAACTGACAATACAGTACTTTTAATTTCTTCTACACCACACAGGTGGCTAGATGCAACATGGTGCCAAACATTCATCCTGCGACAGTAGGTATATTACCACCAGCCCAACTTGTAATCTGTAATTATGTGTCATGCAGAAGTGATCACAGCTTTAAAGTGAGTATTCCTGAGATTAAAGTAGGATGATCATTGCAGTCTATGAACGCATTGTACTGGCAGTGGAGCAGTTTAGAGATTAGTAAACTAACCATAAACCTATTGTAGCGCTGGTCCCAGATGTCATGGTGGGGAAATGGTGCAGCCAGGAAACCACACTACCATCAAGTTTTGTGGTGAGAGGGCACCCGCTCTTTCGGTAGGTTGGGGGGGGGGGGGGCAGAGTACAGTCAGGATAGCTTTGGCTTGTGGCGCACGAAGCCCATGAGCTGCTTGCAGGCATGGCCTGCAGCAGTGAGATCTGGGTCGATGCTGCAGGTGCATTCAAACAGGAAAACCGTGAAATACTCCCATGATAGATAGACTTTCTGGCATTCAAACTGCAAAATCGTAGCTGGATCTCAACATCTCATGCTTCAAATATTCTACCTTCCAGGATAGCAGAAGCCATTGGCCATGAGTGGACATGTTACCTTTGTCATTTGTTAAGTGCTTGGCAGTTGCTTCAAAGCGCAGCACGGGAAGGGGTTGGTGAGTGTTGTGCTCATTAAAGCCCAACAGACAGACCGCATTAGATACTCCGAAGCCGACCTGACAACTTGTATCAAACAATCCCACTGCCTACACCGACACATTTAACGACAGGGGAGGGGAGAGATGCTACGACCCCATCTCCCAGGTGATCACAATACTCACACCGGGTGTAAATGTCAGCTACAAAACAATCCTTAGCAAAGCAGTACTGTTAATGCGGGCACATGTTCCCCTTGGCACAGCTGGAACCAGACCCACAGTACATGGTTACTTCCACCCATTAATAGCAAGGCTAGCGCATCTCCTCCGTTTGTCCACCAAGCACAGTTCTCCCATGCTTCCCCACCCCTCCTTCATATTTGCCAGAGCAAAAGTTCCTGCAAAATGCATAACAAACGACCTCAGAATGCTTTCCTAGCTTAGGCAAAAATCCACAAGTGGCGCACCTGGACACATGCAGGCACTACACAGGTCACCTGCTTCAAGCTCCGAGGCTTCATTAGGTTGCTAGTTTAGGGCAATGGAAACGGGAGCTGCGTGCCCAAGGTTCTCATCTTGGGCGTCATGGTCTCATGCATGCCTTGCTTCGACGCGGGCTTACCTGAATGCCAATCCATCCACACATTAAAAACAGGCAAAGGCGTATCGTAAAAGGTTTATTTGCTACAAGTGTACCATGAAAAGGCTGGTTGACATTTACAGCAGGCCAGGATACTTCCATCAATGAGTCCTGGGGAAGCCAGAAGCTCCACCCGACGGAGCCACGTCACATTCCACTTCCGTTACAGGAGTTTAAAACCAAAAAATTCAAACAGGTTAAAAAAGTAGTTTCTAGTTCAGGCCCATATGTGCATTTATGGCACTGGCTTTCTACCCTGTTCTACTAAAAATTGAGGTAAAAAAATATTGTCTGCTGCTTCCCCAGAAGTGCTCCTTCAGTTTCCCAAGGCTTTGTCAAGGTTGGTCTTGATGGCGTCCAAGAAGTCAGTGGTGTTGACATAATGTTCATTTAACCGTACACTGGAAAGAAAAAAATAGCCATCAATGACAGAAAATAGCAATACAACAAGTCTCAAATGCATTATTGAAAGATCACCTTCAAGTCCAGGTATTTTAGTCAGCAGCTCTTTGCATGCCCGACTCCACCATGTGCTGAGGATGGGTGCAAGTTCGGTACGCAAAGAATCGGCATGGAATGGCTCAAGGCGCGGTGGCTTGATATATGGGCAGGGTACACCAGTGCAATAATGGATTAAATGACTGGGAGTAGTAGTAAAATACATGGCAGGGCAAGCAACCAATCATGTTGCTTGTAATGCAGGCAGAATCAAATGTTTTAAGCCTGAGATCCAATCAAGATGCTGCTTGCTTACCTCCCAAAAGCATTACATTGAAAACAGGCTTACTTCTGCCACCTCTTCACCTTAGCCAACTGTGCAGCGTTCCTTGCTCTTCTCCCTTGAAACTCACATGGGGTCCCTGTGACAGTCTCCAGTCTAGCTCTGTGGACATCGGTTAAGGGTGGGTGGTGTGGGTTTCATTCTAGTGAAGTGGCATGGATTCACATGTTCATGAATATTCCCGTCAGGCTTGGAATCCTTGGCAAACTGCTGAACTGTTTCTCCCAACAAGCAAGTCTCTGGGTCTTACTGCCCCCAGGCAATGACTGCCCTCTACCTAAGCCCCTCCCTCTGGCAGCCATCTTTAGATTTGATAGTATGTAAAGTGGCAGTAGGGCCAACAGAAGAGCCGCAGAGGGGTAGACGGGAGGTTTCGCGTGTGAATCCATGCCAGACCCATGCTGGAAAATACTTGTTCCTTCTCCAGCATGGGGTCTGACATGGATTCACATGCTCATGAATGCATAGCACAACCACGTGAGGTGGTAAGGTGCAACATTAAGCAACTCTTACCTCCTCACCAGGCTCCCCTTCAAGCGAACAGGTTGTGCAACACTGCTTGGCCGACTCTGGACTCCTCCCTGGAAACCCGGTCGCTGCAGTAGAATCTGTGTGCGTTGACCTCCATGAAGCAGCGCTGCAGATGTGGAACACCGTAGTTGCAGTGATCGCTCTGGTCGAATGGGCTCTCGGACAGCCAGGCAACAGTCGGTTTGCCAACCGGTGACAATGGGTGATGCAGCCGGAGAGCCACCTGGAAATTGAAGCCTTGGGGAGGGCCTTCCCTTGGTTCACAGGGCCAAGGTTCACAGGGCCAAAGTTCACAAACAGTTGTGACCATCTTCCGAAAACTATGTGGTCCACGTTGAACTTTAGCCACATCCAGCAAGTGCAGTGTGAAGAAAACGGTAAAAGTTAGACGGCACCTTGGGCATGGAGGGGTGCATCCAAGGCACCACCCTCGTCTCATGGAATGTCAAGTAAGGTGGTTTACAAGATAGGGCCTGATCGCTCCCACTAGTCGCGCGGAGGCAATGGCCACAAGAAACGTTTTCCACGACAAAAATGTCAGTGGTGCAGCATGCAGAGGCTCGAACAGAGGACCCGTGAGACAAGTCATCACCACATTGAGCTCCCACGCCGGGCTGGAGCCTTCACCGGCCGGAACGAACGGAAAAGTCCTTTGATGAACTCCTTGACCAGAGTTCTGGAGTAGCAGGAGATAGCCGCCAGATGAACCTTGATGAAAGCATGCGCCAGCCCTACTTTAGCCAGCGACGGCAAATATGGCAGCACCTGAGGAGCCGTAATCCATAACCTCTTCCACTTATGTCCGTAGCATTCCAGTGTAGACAAAGCCCTGGCCTTAGCAAGCACCTCCTTGCAGTCTGCTGGGATATTGTATCCTCTAAATTCTAGCGCTGCAGGAGCCAGGCCTGCAAGTTCAGTGGCCCAGGGTTGTGATGCAGGATCACACCCCCCCTCTTGCGAGAAGCTCTCCTAGTCGGTCTTGTCGTCACTCTCGACATCTCCGTCGGAGTCCTCTTCCCCCTCCCACGAATTTCTCCAAAATGGTCTGAGAGTAAAAAGCTCCTCAGAGAAGATGTCTGTGCCCTTCTCGACCAGGGGAGACTGTTTTGGCATCGCCTTCTCTGGCGTCCTCTATGGGCTGAACCGACGATTCCCTCCTGGCAGGCAGGGAAACTCTCGCCTTGGGGACTCTACCCTGCGAACCTAGGGCCTTCGCTGGGGTGCCACCAAGCCATCAATGGAAGGCTTCGCTGGGTGAATCTGGGCGTGCACGACCCGGGGCTTCTCCAGAAGCTTACCCAGGTGAACCGGAGTGTTGGCTCATGGTTGAAGGTGCTGGAGACGCTGTGCTCGCCGTGGCCGCTGGGTAGCCCACCACAACAGCCTTCTGTTGGGTCGCCAGAGCACCCTCAAAGGTCTTAGAAGACAGCTCAGATTCTTCTTGTGGCTGGCGGTCCAACCTCATCTTTGACTACCAAATCCTTCTCATCCCTCAATTCCATTTATATGCCCCTTCACACACCAGGGCTCAAAAGAAAGCAGAATGCCTTTTTACTAGAATGTCAAGGTGCCCAAAATAACCTGCAACTCTGCCCTGAAGCGGGCAGCAGATCCTTCTCGGCACAGGCTACTCGCCTGTGCGACTTCTATACCAAAGCTTGCGCTTCCCAAAACACTGGCTATGAAGCACTCACTTGGAAGTAGGCCGTTACAGCTGTAGAGTGGAATGGTAGTGCTGTATAAATCTAGACCCAAATTACCCCATGGCATACAGTGACCACCTTGGTAGGACCTAGCACTGCATGGTTTAGCAATGCAAGTAAAGTAATTTAAAGGAAAACAAGCCCTGCTTGACATGGCAAAATACTGCATGTATGGCAAGAAACCGCAGATTAAAGTAAAAATGCAGAAGTTGATGTGCTTATTTTAGACTGGTGCTGCCATCAGTAAACCTTGAACTCATCCTCTTGTAGGACTGAAATCACTTCATACATCTTCTGAACCACCCCAAAAAGTTCAGCAAACAGCATGGTCTGATGGAGCTGCTCTGGGAAGGCCAACTCACCTGCACAGCCATCCCGATCAGAAACACCTGGCTTGCTTCAGTTTCTTGGTTTGTTGGCTAGAGATTAACGTTCCAGAGCAGCCAACAAAACACGTACAATAGAATGCCAGTAAGCAGCTTTCCTGTGTTAGGTTTAATATGATGAAATATAAACCAGTTCAGCACAGGTAGTTACACGTTTCCTCCGTGCAAATGTTACAGAAAGGGACTGCCAAGTGCCAAAACGTTCCCCAGGGCAGGCCTCCAAATGCCCTGGACTGGAAATACACTCGATGCCCTGCTGCCCTCTGAATAAAAAGCAATGGTAATGTATATTCAGCAGTGTCAAAAATATGGGCTTGGTAATGTCAGCCACCAGATTACCCACAGTGACGGAGGGCTGTGTGGGATGCCTAGGTACAGATTGCCAATTCCATTTTTCTGAATGATTTGGAAACCATAGCGGCCCTTGACAAAGACAGTATGATTTCACCAGCTCAGACCGTTAAGGGGTTTCACTCGGTGGTGGTCATTCTGAAGCCATCGCTTAAGGGTTCTTATGCGGGGGATGAAGACAGACCTACTAGAAAGGAATTGTGGGGGGGGAGGAGGGAGAAGAGACATGTTCGCAGGTCGGTTGGGTATGTAGGTGCAATTAGGATCACAAGCCAGAATATTGGGCAAAGGTACACTCGGAACCGTACTCAAGATTCTGGAAATATTCACCCCCAGTCAAGTCAAAATTGCTGGGGCCACACACCTAAGCCATGGCAGAGAAGAGGTGGGAGTTATGCAGAACACACGGTTGGATCCAGGAAGTGGTTCAGATCTTTGCAGCAGAGACTCCGACAGGACAGCCAAGCTTGAGGCCTACCCACTCCTTCCATAACTATGGCCCCTGGGAAACTACAGGAGAGCTGATAAAGAAACCATGATCAGGGGTCAGTAGGAGGTCTTGCCAGCAGTGGGTCAGCCTCTTGCAAACCGCTGTTCAGGCCGAGGGGCGGCAGCTGCACCAAGTAACTATATTATTAGCCCACAAGCTAAAGAACGGCCAAGCCATAAGCTCCAACTTGGGACTACCTCCACTGGCAGTATGCAGGGAAGTCTGTTAAGGCACCGACAAAGGCCAGCCCTGAAACCAAGCAGGTCCCTGGTGATAGTCATCTGGTTCGCAGAGCAGTCTTTCCTCTAGTAGACAACCAATAGAATGGCCCCACAATCAATCACTCCACCAAAAACGTAGGGTGGCCCAAAAATTGGATAGGTTGAAACTGCAACATTTAACATGGACAGGCAACCAGCAACAGGCATCCACTTGGCGAAATGCAATCACAGTGCATCTCAAAGACTAGGAATCCGCTGCAAGCACAGGCCTTGGTTTCCAGCCTCTAATATGGTAACCAAAGCAAGCCCGCCAAAAGGACAGGGATCGGAACTAGCGGAGCAGTCATTTTGACACTTAATACTTCCAAGCCACCAGCAGAGCAAATGGAGTTAAAGTGAAAAACAGGAAATAAACCAGTGCACCAAACAAATTAGTGACAGTCGAGGGAAGCTAAAAAAGATTCACCTAAGCAACCAGGATACCAAGACAGGTTTAGGGATCAGGGGGTTATCATCCAAAGGACAGTCACCTCAACCAATACATGACTTGAAGGCCTTTATAACATATTAAACATTGGGATATAAGACTAGAACATTATGGGTGTGGAGGTAGTGTACGAGCTAACAATTTGGTCAAAATTAGAGTTGTGAGCCCAGCAATCGTTTTCACAAGTTAGCGAGCAGCATGCATTGCTGCCTCCCCTCTATGAGTAGCACGTGTTAGGGAGAATTCTCCAAATGTGCCAATTTCCCTCACCTTTTGAGACCACCCCTAGCCCCCAAGAAACTTTGCTGGATTTCTAGGATTTCATTGTTTACCTGGGAAGAGTGAGCCCCCCCACTCTATGTATTTTGATGTGTGTGTTTTACTTGTGTTCTTTGGTTATGGAGTTTTTAACAACTCCAGAGGCATATTTTTCTGTGTGTAACGGTACCTTCAGTGCAGTGGCACAGGGGTGTCTTTTCAGACTCCCTAAACGTTTAACTACCTTCCCTGAGAATGACTACTGTCTCTCAGGGCATGTAAAGTTAAACTGACTTTACTAGCCTTTTAAATTTACTGACCCAGCAACTCCCATCTTACTAGACTTCTGGAGGGGTTGTTTCGTTTCCCCCGAGTCTAAACACTTGTTACCTTTTCCTATTTAACGGCTGGTGGCAGCTTAGATCAACTACTGTGATTTTTCCACGACTGCCAACAGTAGCTCAACGTTTTTCAATGGCCCCCAGACGCATCTGTAAAAACAGACTCCCGTCATCTTTTTTCACCATTTCTTTTACGAAAAGTCCTTGTGTTGGTATCTGCGCGCCAAACTAGGTTTGATCCCTTTGTTAGTGCCCTTTGGCAGGCTTTTGCACTGAAGCCCTCCTCTGGTGCCAGAGTGTCTGGGGTGGACAGGATGTGAGGAGGTGCCTCGAAACTCTGCTTAGTCTCCTAGGAGGCATGAATGTACTCTGGTTTGATTGGCCAGCTAGCTGTCCGTCAAGGACAGCCACCCCGCTGGGTGAGTGACAGCCAGGCTGAATATGAATTGGGGGAAAAAAAGCAAGTCTCTGGGACTTGGAAAGAAGAGTCGACCACTGGAATGAAAGAACCGAATGAGGAAGGAAGAGGACTGCTGCAACTCCTGAACGACCAGTGAAGCCCTGCTGCAGGTCCGAATTGCCTGAAACTCGGGACGACAGAGGTTAACTTCTTCCCTTGAGTTTGGTGGAACAACCAACTCGCAAACCACCTGGACACTGTACTATGCTGGTCGAATTTTCAGCAAAGTGCTGTTGAAAACCGGATAGCCAGAGGGAAGGAAACCAGGGGGCCTTTAAGGCTCCCACACCTTACGTCTTGCTACTAGCTTTTGGCCTCTTCCCTGGCCAGTGCAGGAACCTCCTGATGTCCTTTTCCCCACGACTGAAGTAGAGTAACAGCGAGATCTGCTCCAACTGCCAGAACAACTGCCTTAGCTACAGCTTTCAAAAAAAAAAAAAAAGGTACTGTGCAAACGCGGTTAGGAAATCTTTTCGGCCATCAAGAAAGTGCGTGCAACTCCTCACCTACGAAGGCTTGTCCTACCCTAAACATTAGTCAAACCTTTCGCCTAGCCAAAGCCTTTAAAAACCTGTGGCAAAGACTTAACCGTTACATACCAGAACTGGCCCAGGCCTATTGAGAATTGCTGTTCTTGAACCCTTGGCCCTGCCTAGGATTATATTTGTGCTGTCTATTCTTATAACCGTCTTTTCCTTCCTTTTCTAAGTAAAGTGCCATTTTGCTCACACTTCATATGCGCTAAACTGGTTTAGTTACTTACTGGTTGGATTTTTGTGGTTTATTAGTGTATATTGAGCTGCTTGTGCTAGTATAATAACGATTGAGTAAATAAATGGATTTTTACTGAGAAACCTTAAGTGTTTACTTGAATCACTGTATTTGTTGGTCCTTTGTGTAACCTGTTCTACTGCTCACTTAAGTCTGACTGCTCAGCCATCGATACCAATAACTGTAGTACGGGCTTGTAACAAAGGTGAAATTGTGCTTACACTTGTAGCCCCAATTACCCGTAGCGCTCCCAAAGGATACAGCAGGTGATTCTGCCTAACATCGCCACCTCCCTCTATCACTGCCTCCCCCTTTATGAGTAGAATTGTTGGAATTTGAGAGCCCATCATGCAATTAGAATTGGCTACATTTTTACAACGCAAACTGGATTTAAAATGCACTGACTTGCGATTATAACCTATGTTTTAAAACTTGCATATTCTCAGTACAATTCTAAGATTTCTAGCCAGTGGCAGGCCACCACAGACCAATACATGAGTGCATTTCAGTCTAGCATCAACGAGAGCACCACGCAATGCAAGTCATTAAGAACAGACTAGCGCAATGTTGTGAGGGTTTAACTACACTTACTTGCTGAAGCCTCCATGAATGCATCCCGCGAGATCCTTGGTCATTACACCACTTTCTACGGTCTCCACACAAACCTTCTCCAGAGTTGAGGCGAACCTGGAAATGCAAAGCAGGCTTAGCAGAAATGTCGAGCTACAGTAAATCAGCAAATGCAGGGCATGTCTGGGCTTTAGCAGCAACTTTCATGGCAAGAGCTGTTGCAGTTTATAAAAAAGGCTCCTATGCACAATCCAGCACTCTCTGGCTAGAGGTGAATAGCTTTGCTTGCAATGGTACAATGGTGCAACTGGAGGGCCAATGAAGGTACAGCAGCCTGTTACCCTCTCTATGCCAGCTGCCACCAAGACCAGTGTGCAAATGATGAAGGCAGCAAAGCAAGGCACCCCGGCTAATCAGATTAGTTTCTCCTGGTGCTAAACATAACTCAGGAAAGGGGGGGAAGGGGGACGGCAGCATGGCTCCTATGGCATGGAGTCCGTCCTTCTCCTGGTGCTAGATCAGAAAGGGGGGGGGGGGGCGCAGCGGCATGGCTCCTATGGCATGGAGTCTGTTCTTCTCCTGGTGCCAAATCGGGAAAGAGGGATGCACGGGGTGGGGGTGTCTGTCATGGAGTCCGTTCTTCTCCTGGTGCTAAACATCTCATCGGAAAAGGAGGAGGCGGTCTGTGGCACAGCTACTATGGCACAGAGCCAGTTATCCTGCTGCCCAAGATAGACGGCAGGGGATTAAACTCAGTGGGAGAAACATTGGTTATTGCTCTTTTACAGTCTAAAAGCCCTTCACTAGTGGCCTGCAAGGCTTAACAGACTAAAATCTACATTTTGACTAGTAGAACTGTCCAAAGAAAATGCAAAAGCTGAAGCAATGGCTTAGTCTTTAGAGTAGGAGCACATAACAGAATTCAGTAGGTTGACCGGTGGATAGAGGCCCCTGCACTCTAGAAATAGCCCAATTTGACTTACTTGACAAGGTCCTGGTTGCCATCCAGTTTGCCCCTGTGCTCCAATCCTCTGGTCCAGGCAAAGATACTGGCAATAGGATTGGTGCTGGTAGGATTCCCCTAAAAGATTTAATGAATGTAATGGTGAAAATTAGATGTGGCCAAACAATTTGGCTGCCACACTATTATCAGGCTAGCAGAAAGATGCGTGGCGTTGATCGCTGAAAACAAACCTTTTGATGTTCCCGGTAATGGCGAGTAACTGTGCCATGAGCAGCCTCTGCTTCAATCGTCTTCCCATCCGGGCAAACCAGGACAGAAGTCATTAATCCAAGGGAGCCAAAACCTGTCAAAACCACAAAAGCAAATTATGGAGAAGGAAACGCACAGAATTGTCCAGCAACATACTGTGTTCTTGGTTGCATTGTCCACATCTGCACAACATTGTTCAGCTCAGGTTTAGCAAGGCGGTTATCATAACGATTTAGGGGTGCGGGGAGCTTCTCAGAAGGGCCCTTGACAGGGATTTGTGAAAGGCCAGTAAAAAAAAAAATAAACAAACGACCACAGTTCAGGGAATGCATCATGAATGTATGGTGCGTTCCTAAAAAGACAGTAAGTCACCACCACACCAGCCTCCCCATTCACTCGACATGCAAGTATGCTGTAATCACCCCATGTCATTCCAACACGCACAAGTCCGTATTCCAAGTGCAAGCATTAAAAGTCAAAACTTTGAGGGGTCATGTGACACGGCAGCTGACAGATTATGCCTTCACCACGCCTTACCTTGAGCCAGGATGTCAGACTGCACATCTCCATCATAGTTCTTGCAGGCCCAGACAAAGCCACCAGAAGACTTGAGCACCTGCGCTACCATGTCATCAATCAGGCGATGCTCATACCAAATCTTCAGCTTTTCAAATTCAGGCTGGTAGTTCCTGGAATATGAAGGAGAACAGATAATGCTTGAATACCACTACTAAGTCTAGAGCACAGATACCAGGAGACAAATCAACCAGCAAATAAAAGCTCACGTGACCAATAGAATAAATATGGAAGCATCTGGGCGCACTGGCACTAACATGGTCAACACAGCAGGAACAAAATTGTCCTTCAGTATGTGGTGGCCCAAGTTCCTCAAAGTCCCAACATACAGGAGATGGTCAAGGATATGGGCAGTCCAGTGCAGAGTCAGGAAGTAGATGCTGCCGCGATGTAGATGAACTACTGGCAATTGGGGCCACAATAACCTCTGCAGATCCACTGACGGAGAAGGTGAAACCAGGTTGTACAGTCAGGCCGAATAAGCTGGAAGGGCGGTCTCAAATAGTGCAGGGTTTCTCAAATAAAGCTTTGCAAATCCCAAAGAGGTTGGACCTTGAGAGCTTAACCTTAACTCAGTTAACCATGGCTAAATGTCAGGCTGGCCCAAAGACAAGAAGTAAACCTGAAATCAAGCAAAGTTGGTGTAGATTTGTTGCCCATTACTTTATGGATTGGAACTATGTGATAAGTAACATTTTAATCGAGAATTTCTGTAACCCTCTTTACAACACTGAATTTACATTGGACTCGACACTAAAGTTCAACATGGCAACAACATTGATGAGGCACTTCATGCCATTGGTTTGGGGATGCCACATGGCAGTGCCCTTGTGTGGTTTTGCCACTTATTGATTACTATATTTGTACTACTTTGTAAATTGTCGAATAATCCTGTAACGGTTGGCTTTCAATAAGATGTCACCCGGCCACCTTGAAACTTGAGGAAAAAATATCGGTTCCGGAAACTTCTGAAGACCTTACTCTTTGCCTCTGCCTTTGACCCCCCTTCTCCCCGTTGATCCGTTTCTTCTCATGGCACTGTGCACCTGGCCACCCTCTGTTCTTTCGGGCCCAGGTACCTGCTCACCCTCCTGCACTGCCTCCAGGCCACCATCTGCACTAGGGTTCTGTATCTGTACCCATACAGTCCCCCTCCCACGCTTCTTCTGCACTTATCAGATATGCCTTTCTGACTAACTTTCACCTGCCACTTGCTGGCTGCACTACCATGGTTTAAAGCCCTTATTTATTCCATTTCATATTTATTTGTTTTTCTCTCCTCTGCTTCGCACCCCCCCCCCCCCCCATTTTCCTTTCCCATGCACTTGCGCTTTCCCTGTTATTTCAGTTTTTTCCTCTCCCTTGTTCCCCTTCCTTTTTGCCTGGTCACGTTCTGAAACACTTGTGTACGAGCGCGATATAAATAAAATATCATTTCATTTCACACCAGTCTGGTGAGGATTGTGGGGTGTCCTACTTTTTAAAATCTGTGAACAGTGGGTTGTCAGGCAATATGTGCTATAAGAGTGGCTCCATGCATAGATGTGTCACTCCCATGTTAGCTGCTGGGTCCATGTCGTGATCAGTATTTACACCACTTATACAGCAAGGTTACTCACTGCTTTTTAGGTCTCACATTCATTACCATATTATAATTGTTTTTTGTAACACGCTTAAGAGGTTTCTAAGCACAGACTTGGGATCCGAGGCTAGCCCTTTGCCACTGATCTATACTACCCATTACTGCCATACATGCCTCCACATTTCATGTAATTTGCTGCTGTGAGCAGTTCCACCTTATACCATCTACACCCATTTCCAATTATGAGTATTTGGATGTGCTTAGCTCCCATCAGGCCGCCTCCCCCTCCTCTTTCCACCGTGTTCACTCCAGATGAGGTTAGAAGTCCGGTCAATGAAAGTGTTGGGCAGGTGCTCCCGGCTCCTCCAGAACCACAGCGACAACCTCGCTTCAACCTTGGCCGATTCTGCAATCACTTTTGGCACTGAACTTTGCCCCCTGCACTAAGCACTCCCTTGTGCCCCTCCCCCTTAAGCAGCCTTCTACTGACCCTTCCTCTCGGCAAACTACCGCCTGATCTCTTCCACTCCTTTCCTGGGCAAACTGCTGGAAAAGCTGGCCTTTTCCCAGCTCACTTTCCATACTGAATCTGTTGGTTATTTAGAAACAATTACAGGATTCCATATATAAATGGAATAGGACAATACATCAAACATCTTGGGTTACAGTTTTCATCCTCATATTTGGGGTAGCTGTGAGAGGCTTACAACAGATCTTGTACGAATAGCCAGGTTCACATTTTTTGCAGACGATCCAGAAGGATGATTCCGACCTTAATAAGGCTAGCAAGGTGTTAGTTTGGTGGCTTCCATTGGGCAGCTGCTACCCCCAGGCTTCCAACTTAAATGAGGGAGGATGGCGGCGGGGGTTGGGGGGTGTGGAGGAGAGTATGTGGGTCTGTTGGATTGATACATGGAGAACCTATTGGCTAAATACTTGGGGCTGAACTAGATGTGCATCAAGGAGAGGGTTTTGAATAGAATTAGATCTTGGACTGGTGACCTGTGGGTGTTCTGGGGATGGGCAAGGCTGCTCTTAAGGTGATATGTTCAATCACCTGAAGTTGTTATTGTGGCTTAGTGCTAGTCTTACCTGAATAAGATAAAGGGTCTAGCCAGCACAATACAGCTGTTGGATGACGGGGGGGGGGGTCTACAGGCATTGGTGAGCTTTGTAGTGGAAGCTGCTGCAGATGCCATGGTGTTGACTCATCTAGTTAAGGAGAGAGTCACGTCCATGACCATCTATCTAGCTTTAGAGCAGCCAGAAGCACGGAAACTGCACTCCTGAACACCCGTGACGACCTGCTCTCTAATCTAAACTCTAGCCTTCCTTCGGTCCTTGACCTTCAACACAGCCAATCACACCATCCTGATCAATCGTCTCCATGACAACCTGGGCATCGAGGATTAGGCCCTAGCCTGCGTGACCACCTTCCTCTCTGATCGACCCTCCCAGGTCCAACTAGGGTCTCTCCACATGTGTTCCCGTGGCTCTAACCTCACCCTGGATCTTCAACCTTTACTTGGCACCTCTGCTCTACATTTTCTCCTGTTAGGCAGACTCTGCTCCCCTTCAGGCTCCCCTCTCTCGCTCATTCCCCGACTATCCATGATTCAGGAATGGTGTGCGTCCAACAATCTCTGCCTTAATGCCAATAAGACCGTTCCTTTTCCTGCTTTCCCTCATGCAGTCTGGCCGCCCTCATTGGGCCATCTACCTGCGGCTACCTCCGAGGCAAAAAGCATTGGCGTCATTTTCAACTCCAGCGCTCCTTCTCTCATCCTGGACGTCTAGGAAATCCCACTACCAGCTGCACCTCAGAGGTATTCTTCCTTTTCTCACTTTCCCCCAGAAGCCCACTGTCTTCAGAGCCTTGCTTCTCCAGGCTGGACTACTGCAACAGCCTCTTTCTAAATCCTCCTGCTGCTACTCTTCCGAACTTTACAACTTCTCCAGAACAGGACTGGAAGACTTGTCCTTCGCCTCAAGCCCAGGGATCGTATCTCTCCAGCCCCAAATCTCTCCACTTGCTCCCAGTGGCTGCAAGGATCCAAGTTCAACACCCTCTGCATTATCCACAAGGCTCTCACTACATCCAACTCTCCAAGCACTTTCCCTCGAACCCTCTGCAACTTTGAGGGTCACACCAGGCAGAGTGGCAGTAAGATCTCAGCTGGTGCCTCCCTCTGAGCAGCCTCCCTGCCCCTCAAACTTGACATCCTCAAGTTCCAGAAGCAACTCAAGACATTCCTTTTCAGTTCCGATTTCTCTCTCGCCGATTTTCTTATCTGCTTAACTAACTGGTTACTTGGCCTTCCTCTGAACCGTATGGGGGGGTGGGGGGGAAGGCCCCTCCACGACCAAAAGCACTGTGCACTGCCCCCCCGGCCTATCACGCAATAGGGACCATCTGTAACCCCTACAGTCCCCTGCCTCCTTGCAGCCACCCTGTGGCACTCCAGCTTTGCTACTGCACTCTACCCTCACACCTGGCACTTCTCTCCCTTACAGGATTTCAATGACATGTAAAATTGTTTGGTTCCCCTTCCTGGTCTCATCGTGCCAGGAAACATTACAGTCGTGTCATAGCATACGCTTGTACACATGCACTTGTTGAATGCCAAGATCTATGCCCTTACTCAGATGAGTCTGGAAAACGGATGAGTGTGGAGAGCTGATGAGTGTGGACGAGTGTAGAGGATTAATGCGGTTGGCGGATGAATATGGAGAGCCGATGTGTATGAAGGGCGGATGAGTGTAGAGAAGCGACGAGTACGGAGAGCGAATGAGTGGGGAGGGTGGACGAGTAGAGAATAGTTGAATGTGGAGAGCAGCTGAGTATGGAGAGCAGAGGGGCGTGGGGAAGAGAGTAAGAGCGGAGAACGGAGGAGCCTGCAGAGCGGAAGAGAGTGCAGAGGGGAAGAACAAGCAGGGAGGCGCAGAGTGTGGAGGGAGGCGCAGAGCGTGGATGCATACCTCTTATCACACCCCACGCTTACTCTCTCCTTACACCACCAACTAGAACACAGAGATACTATGACACCATTCGGTATAACTGTTCTCATATCAACATCTGCCACTCACTCCCCATCACTCTAAGTAAACATTGCTGGTCTCACACCCCCAGCCAAGCGTTCTCCTCAGGCTTAACGCTGCCACTCTCGGTCTGGATAATTCCGGCCAGATCGAACACATACTCCTGATCTATCAGCCACCACACCTACCGCTAGGAAGCAGCTGCCACAGGAATTCCGCACCAGCTGCACACATAACTGGTGTGCACACGCACCTTTGGACTCTCTACTCCCTCTACTGACCAGGACTTCGGTTCCCAAGGGCGTTCAACCTACCAGCACCTTCAGACCATACCAATGGTGTAAGGCGCTATACAAGTGCAAAATAACATAAGCACTACTTTTATAGTTGCCACTAGTTCGGTTGGATTTCTTACATTTATAGCTGCTGTATGTTAATGTTAAAGGATATTTGTACTGCGCACCATCACCACCGGAGTGGTCCCCTGGCGGCTCTGGGAGAAGGGGGCCTGGAGGGCGAGTTCGTGGTAGTAAGCTGGAAAAGTGCAAGAGAGCAGTGATGTGCTGTTAGCGGCCTCAGCCCGGTGGGTTTGTTGGCTGTGCTTGGGGCGTTTTATGGTCAGTAGTCCTCGTGTGAGAGTCTGGTTTGTTGCAGTGTAGTTAAGTTTGTGCAGGTTGTGTTGTAGGCCTGTCCTTGGTTTGAGAGGTGTATGCAGAGGGGTGAAATTGTTAGTGGATTGGTTAATTGGCGTTGCTGTCTGGACCCGAGGCGCTGAATTTCCGTATTCTCTCCAGGTGGGGTGCAGGAGCATCTCTGCATCTCTGTCCTGATCTGGGCCATCCAATACTCAGTCCCGTTCACACATGGCATCCACTCACATTCATAACCTTACCCAAGTTAGGCCTCGCCCACCTATGTGACACCTGTCTATGCAGGGCAGGCAGGCATTTGTTGTCCCTTAAAATCTGGTCCAAAGAACGTTCCCAATCCAGTCGGTGCGTGGCATTGACTTGTCAAAGCTACTGCATCTATGTGGCGTGTGGCTGGCATTTATCATCTCATTCAGTTGTTTATGCAGACTATCGCTCTACAAGTGTGATACCTGGTAGCAATTATGGGCCGTGTGTGGTTGTTGGCTGGAGTTTGCTAGGGATGCTGATTTCTGTCCTCATGGGTGTCTTGTGTCACTCGTAGTAAGAGTTTCTTCTGGTCGGTTCAGGGTGTTGTCAATGTCATCCTAAATTTAGTCATCCTTTGTTTTTTGCGTTTGGTTGTTCGGTTTTTCTGTTTGAGCCCAGTTTTCAGCAATTTTCTGAATTATAGCTGGTCCTTGTGTTTTATTTCTTTTCGGGATGTTCCAGGTCCTCCTCTACCCCCCCCCCCACGTTTTTGCTTAAGGAATGGTTTTTCTTCCGGACGGATTTTGTTGCTTGATCTAAGGAGTCATGTTGGCTTGTAGATTGTTAGTTTCTTTTGCAGGAATTGTCCTCTGATGTTTTGAAGATGATGCAATGTTTGACTGGGAGCCAATGCAGTGGGCTGGAGTGATGTGGTCTCTTCTGGATAGTTTCAGGAGCTGTCTGTATTTTGGATCTGTTGTAGTTTCTTCAGAGGTATTCTGTTAACCGGAGGTAGAGGCTGTTTGCATAGACTATTCTTGAGATATGATATGGCATTTATAACGCGCCTACACACAAGTGTTTCAAGGCGCGACAAGGCAAGGGAGGGGGAACAGAGGGAAGACAGACAACGATCCTACTAGGCCAAGTGTCATTCAGATCACGCAAGTGCATGGGAAGGGGGGCGGGTGGGGAGAAGGGAAGTGCAGGGGGGAGAGGGGACAGTGCCATACTTGGGATAAGAATAAATAACGTAAAGAATGGCCAACAGGTGGCAAGTGCATGGGCGAAGGGTAAGTGCAGGCAGCAGGTGTCAAGTGCTAGTGGTAGGACTGTAGGGATACAGAGAACAGTCCAAGTACAGAGGTATCCAGGAGGGCAGTGCAGGTGTGTGACTGGAAGAGGAGGGGTGGTGGGGGAACCTGGGTCCGAGATCAGAGGGTGGCCAGGTAAGCCAGTGCAGTTTCAATACAAGCAAGGAAATCAGCAGGGGAGAGGAGGAGCAGAAGCAAATTAAGGTTTTGAGGTGCTTCCAGAAGCAGAGATGGTTCTCAAGTTTCAGGGGGCAGGGAGGCTGTTCCAGAGGGAGGCCCTGGCCGAAGAAAGTGATCTACCACCAACTTGTTGCTTGGAGAAGCGACTGACCCTGAGGGAGTTGGATGAGCAAAGAGCTTGAGAGGGGAGATATTTAGTAAGAGTTGAAGGTACTAAGACCCTTGGCCCCAGAAGGCCTTGTGGACGATGCAGAGGGTTTTGAACTTAATCCTTGCAGCCACTGGGAGCCAGTGCAGAGATTTCAGTCCTGGAGAGATACGATCCCGAGATGTGAGGAGAGAAGGAGAGTGTGGAGTCGAAGATGACCCTGAGGTTTTTAGCCTCACAGGTGGGAGCAGGAAGGCGGGCCAGAGTGACAGGAAAGGAGGGTGTGGGTGTGCCGATCGAGGAGCAGCTCAGTCTTGCTGGCATTCAGGCAGAGATCATTGGCGGCACACCACTTCTGGATGGCAGACAGGCAGTCAGAGGTGAGGGAGAAAGTGGCTGAGGGTAGCCTGAAAATGAGCCGAGTATCATCCGCATAGCACTGAAGTTGGGACAGAGAGCGGCGATGTGCTGGGCAAGGAGTGCCAGGCATTGGTTTAACAGCCAGGGAGAGAGGTTAGACCCCTGGGGAACACCACAGGTAGGAGAGAGATGGAGGAGAGGAAGGACCCGAGTTGGACCTGGGAGGAGGGCACCTATTGTGAATATTTTGTGGGTCAAGGAGAGGAAAGGTAGGATTCTTCTTGTATGCATTCCATACTTACCTGTGTCAGTTTAAATTATGCATATTTGGATGTGCATGCTAATATATGCAGACTCCCTCTTTCCAGTTTCAGGTTTATATTTAATGCGTTTGACATAAGCCCTCAATGAGCAGCTAATCAATGTATTCCATGTTGGGCAGCTTTCTCTATATGCTGCCAATTCCAAGAGGTCTGCCTGCGTGTCCTATGTATCACTGCGCTGCCACTACATTGCAATAGACTGAACACACAATGTATTCACCTCATAGCCAAAATGTGGTCAAGACCCTTAGTGCAGCCCCCCCCACCCCCCTCCCCCAGTTCGTCCTCGTTCACCCTTTTTTCTGTCACGTCCGGTTTATGAATAAAAATGCCAGTAATTATTTCTTGTATATTATGAACTGTTGACGACGCGGTGTGGTCCTGGCGTGATCTACTAAATTGAGCCAACAAAGCAGCCATAGAACCACCAACCTAGGAATTCTGGTCTAACAAGCTTGCAGACACAAAGGTTTTACGGCAAGAGTGCTCTGTGGAAAGTGCCTGCGGCAGAAATCTGAGTGCAACATCAAGGTTACAATTCCTGCAGGTCTACCTTCACCCCCAGGTTTCCAAAACAAGTCCCTTTGAATTAGGGAACCAATGCAACAAAATATATTTTTAGAGCTTTAAAAATAAAAAGCATCAAAGCCCAAAATGTTTAGATGCATTTGAAACACATGGCATACATTATTTTTTATAAATCAAAACAGAGTAACAGGGAGTGGTCTGGCATTAGAGGGCAGATGTAAAAGACAAAATCGCCTCAAGGGATATTGCCGGGCACCTCACCTCAGGGTGTCGCGACCTGACCAAGCAGCTTTGCCTTCAGGGTTCTGCAACTTTTGGATTCCCAGATGTTTTAGCCATCAACTCCCATTCATCATGGGAGTTGGACCAAAACATCTGGCAAGCCACAGGTTGCAGACACGATATATTTGGCCAGTCAACTGCTGGGTGACTTGCAACACAGTAGGTGGCATTTCTTCGCATATTCTGGAGGCTTGCCACCTGTAAAGGGTGTAGAATCTCAGCCATTCAGTTAATGCAACAATGTCTGGGCCTGCATCTACTGTCTTGAGTGGCACAGAGCAGGTTCAAAGGTCACAAGTGCCCTGTTCCAACAGCTGCTAGTACAGCAAACTCACTGTAGACAGGTCCAACTCAAAATCATGTAATGAAGAGCAGTCTGGGGAAGAGTAATCTCAAAGCCAAATCTAGGTTTTGGTGTCACCTATGCCAACCCGGTGAGCTCAGGCCAGCTGGATCTGCATATGGCCTTTTCCCTTCTGTAATGGCTTGGCAGGCTGAGGAACGATGTTCTGGAGGGTTGCCCAGAGCGGAGTTATGATTTATTCCAAACCTTCCTTCCACCCATCACCTATGTAGTTGGCACAATTCCAGCTAAACCGCCAGTCTCTGCTCGGCCAACAGGCCAATAGGAAGGAAGACTAGCTCTCCTTTGATCCCAACCTCCCAGGGAAACACTTGGACAGGAAACTATGCAGGGGGAAAGGTTCAGCCACAAGCAAGTGGCAGCCTCACACCAGGGTGTTGCATACCAAAGGACCTTTAAAGTTAGATGTCAGAAGGGGGCAGGATTACAACACAGCAGACGAGGGTTGGAAGAAGGGTACCTCCATCTTGATTTCCCCCCACCCCTCCAGTCTCCTCCACTTCCCGCAGAGCACTTGACGCATAAGTCACTTGGTACCTTGACATGGAATGGAACCCCTAAACTAGGCTTGCTTTTACCCAATCCCCTGGGAGATTCTTTTTGGACCAACACCTCAATCAGCGCATGGAGTCACCAGGATCTTATTGCAAACCTACATGAAGCTTCACCTCAAACCAGACGGGACACTCGCAGTATCCAAACCTGGCGAGACCCGTTTCACCATTACCAAACACCAATGCTGTGATCAATTAGGTTCACCGGAGTAGTCTCAAGCATTGGAAGTCACCCCGGGCGAATAGAAGCACAACATCATCATTCCCACAATGGAACAGAAATGTGCGAGGGTTCAGAACTCGTGGCTATCATGCAGAGGGCAAATACAAAGATGTGGATCCAGGATTCCGCCAAAGCAGGCACAAGTCTTCATCAGACCCATGCAGCCCGAAGGAATATGCATTAGAATTGCAGCGCAGGTAAATGTGGCCGGAGTGTTATAGTGGAGGATTAAACAGACTATAGCAATGCGGATCACCATTGAGCTTGTAATGGAGGCACTAGGTTAGCCAATCCATAGGACAATAAATCGTGACAGACATTAGTAATGTCCCAGGCCCGCTTTAAGCACCACTGATGAGTGCTCCATTATGTCAAGAGGCCCCAGGGCACAGTGTATAGCTCAGATCAAGTATCGAAAAAACAAAGACCTACTTCTCATAGATTTCTTGGAAGATGTCTTTGAAACGCCCGTCATAAGCCTTCAGAATAGTATTCTTCGTACTCATGTAGAGGGGCCACTTCTTCTGAATGGCGTACTGGAAACAGCTATGCGCAAAGCCCGAGATGGACTAGAGGAGACAGGACAAAGTTTTAAAAAAAAAAACACAAGTAAAAGCGACCATGGAAATACAATGCAAAATATTTGGAGGAACTGGGTCGAAGTCTTACTGATCTATCGCAGAACTGGATAGATTGATCCCCTTCAAGCAGCAGGTGATCACACGGCCATTTCCACATCCGCCATTAAAGCAGCATCATGCATAACAAGCTTCTCCACTCATGCATGTAACCCTCACAACTCAGCAGGTGTCAAACCACCAAAAGAAACCCCCTGCCCAATTTTCTTCATTGCCCTTACAATCAGTAGCCTCAAGATTACCTCATCTGTGTTGTACATTCCCATCCCCACGCCTCCGGCTGTAAACTTGAACACCTCCCATTCCTTCGCAGAGGTTCCGTCAGTTGGAGTAAACACCATCTTGAAGGTACCAGCTCGGTCCACAACGAAGTCTGTGGCTTTGTACTAAAAAATAATTTTTAAAGGGTTCAAAATAGCTCTTAATTTTGAGCAACATAATCACAAGCGTCACACCAAAAAAAGATTACCTGGTCACCAAATGCATGTCTGCCTATTGTGATTGCCTTCGTCCAACCGGGGACAAGACGAGGAATGTTCTTGCAGATGATTGGCTCGCGGAAGACCGTGCCACCCAGAATATTTCTGATTGTACCATTGGGACTTTTCCACATCTTCTTCAGCTTAAACTCTGAGGGAGAAAAAAGGTGTCATTACTACACCAGTGTCCAAAAAGCTGGAGTAAAAAGCTCCGCACCCCAGTTTCAATCATTACACACTGAACCAAAGTACTCCATTGTCCGACACAGGGTAATTCTTTGAACGGGTGATGGACCTTTCTTATGGGGGTTGCAGATCTGCAAATGAACATAGGAACATGGAATGGCAAAATGCAAGTACCAACACGTGCAGCTGAAGGAAGCTGCATGCCCACCAAGAGGTGGTGCTAGCTGTTCTGGTTCCAACCACCCATTAGCCTGGGAGCCATGCATGTGCTTCACAAAAATCAGCACAATCTAGGGCTCAATAAAAACGGATTCACCCCCCCCCCCAGCCCCTTTAGGGAGAGTGTCCGTGACTAGGTGAGCTTAAAATGAAGCCAGTAATTCACTCAGTGCTGTGCAGCTCCACGTTGGGAGAAACATAAGTGTCCATGAAAAAGAATCTAAGCAAACCGACCCTGGAAAATTGATTGCATAACAGGAAAGCATCTTTAAATAAAAGAAACCCCTCCTCCCCACTCAGCTAAATGTTAGTTCTACCTTCCACCCGGGCTTCATCAGGTGTGATGGTGGCACACTTTACAGCCACGTTGTACTTCTGGGTTGCCAGGGCGGAGTCAATGGTCACCTGGTCGCTGGTCTGGTCCCGGTACGGAAGCCCAAGATCATAGTATTTAAGCTCCACGTCCACATTAGATAGGATCAGCTGGAAGAGTAACAGCCATGAATGAAGATGCGCCATTCACAGATCAGACAGAAAAGGGCGTACAAAGTCATTCCAAGCAACAACCTGAATTATCTACATGGACAACCGGACAAGTATGGTCCACAACTTCAGTCTCGCAGCAAGGTCTACCATTAATACGAATGCAAAATTAAAAAAGGCGGCAGCAGCTTTTTCAAGAGCAACAGAGGGCAAAAATTCCTGCCAGAATATGTTAACCCGCCACCTTAACACTAAACACATCACGTCTTACTCACCAGTGGCGAGTGCACATTTTGCACCCTGCTTACAATCTAGAAAGTATTTGGTTTTACGCAAAGCATTATTTTGTTCATTCAAGGTCTGCAATCAGGCTCTCTCCCTGCTTGACCGCTCCCCAGACACTGCAGAGGACTCATGGGAATTATCTGAAAGGTCTGGGTGCCGACCATTGTACAATAAAATTGCAAACAGGAGCTTCAGCCAATGACCAGAAATTCCACAACCAAAATAGATTCCAGACCCCAGACACTATGCTGACCCACTTAAAAGTGCATGCTTTGTTTCAGTGAAGTACTAGGCACAGGTCCCCTACACTACCATCTATATTACAACACTTTAAAAATGACAGTAAGTAGTATCCATCTTAGGGGGTGAGGGAAAATATGGAGGGATAGAATTACTGTAAACAATCCCAGCTTACAATACAGAAGGGAAAGAGCGAGTAGAGAAAAGAATCTCAAACCTAGCCCCCCTACATATCCAGACTCCCCATCTGCAACTGCTCAGATGTCTTAAGGTTCAGCATATGGCACCCCAAAAATGGATTGCACTTGTCAGGCTAGTTTGAGCACTGACCTAACCCAGGCAGATGCAATCCCACACTCCAATCTTCACTTTACATTAACAGTTTAGGTTCAGCGGAAGCTTCACTAAGATGAGTCTTCCCACGCCCACGAGTTACACCTGAACATTTTACAAAGACGCACTTAAAATTGGACCACATGCTCGAGCGTAACAAAGCAAAGTAGTTAACACATCTGTAGACCAAAGCACTGGGGCGGGTAATGGTGGACACTCAGGCGATTGGAAAGGTTTCAGTGTAGTCATTAAAGTTCTTGGGGTCTTGGGGGTAGCCTTTGGGCATCCACCTCCCATTAAGTCTTTAGGCTGCTGAACACGATCTGTCCCAATTCCTCTCAGCAAACTACTGCCGGGTCACAACTACTGGTCCCAATCCAGAGGTTACAGTTTTGCAAATCAACATTTCGCCATCTTTATTTCTGGGAGAGGGCGGGATGACTAAAGTTGATCAGGGTTTCTTAAGGAGATAACAGCAGACCTGTGGTTTACTAAAACCCTTCTTAATTTAGATGTGGCAGCCTATGCGGTAAGTAGGGGTAGGCATGTGTGTGCCCAAGTAAGTCAGAGGACAGGGTGGTAGAGCAGACAACTGGGTCTGGTGGGAGATGGGATGGAACGAGGGGAAGGGGCGTGCCAAAGGAAAGGTATAAATGAGCTTGCAGGCAAACAGAACCGCAGAAGGCACATACCATTCAGAATGTACTCAACTGGATCACCATCTAGAGAACAGAAGCAGCAAACGGGTCAAGACAATCAACCCAATAGCCATGCATGGTTATAAGCTGATACAATATTAATTTATTGTTCATTTGTAATGCACCTATACACAAGTGTCAAGGCGCAACAAAAATGCAAGGAGGGGAGATGAGGGAAGAACAGACAATCTTCAAGGCATGGTACATTCAGGTCTTGCAAGAGCTCAGGCAGGTGATGGGGGGGGGGCAAGTGCGCTCAGTCAGAAGCTGGTGTAAGTGTGGAGAGATGCCACTCATGGGTCATTGGCCAAGGGCAATACTGAAGTGCAAGGGCCGGAGGCAAGTGTGAGCACTGGTGAGGGTGCCAGGGACCCGTGGGACTGAGGTACACCAGGAGCCCAGTCAGCAGGCCATGCAGCCAAGGAGGGAGAGGGGAAGAGCGGAAGAGGATAGCAAGGGAGAGGGAGAGGAAAGAAGAGGAATGCCTTGAGGAGTTTCTGTAACTTAGAAGTCGGCGCAAGACTGAGGGTTGCAGGGAGGCTATTCCAGAGGGACACCCCTGCAGAGGATAAAAATCTCACTCCAAATCTCTGCTGTGAGAACCTGCTCACTTGCAGAAGATTGGAGGTGGATTAGCAGAGGGCTCGGGAGGGACTGTATTTTAGGTAGGCATTGTCGCAGATAGTTGGGTCCCAGGCCCCAGAAACCCTTTTGGACAATGCATAGGCTCTTGAACTTGATCCTTGCCGCCAGTGGAGGAATTTCAGCACTGGAGAGGTTGTCCCTGGGCTTGAGGCCAAGGAGAAGTCTTGGGGTTCTGTTCTGGAAGAGTTGCAGAGAGGCGGTTAAGCAGTCCAGCCTTGAGAACCAGGGCTCTGGAGACAGTGAGTCACTGGGGGACGGTGAGAAAAGGAAGAGTACCTCTGAGGTGCTGCAGCTGGTAGTTGGACTTTGATGTCCGAAATGTGAGTGGAGAAGGAGAGTGAAGTCAAGGTGACCTCATGGTTTTTTGCCCCACAGATGGGTGTGGGCAGAGGGCCATGGGAGGCTGGCCAGAGTGAGAAAGCGGGAGCAGGAGTCCCAATGCGAACGATCTGTCTTACTGGCGTTGAGGCAGAGGTCATTTGCAGCGGACCATGCCTGAATAGCAGAGAGTCAGATATGAGCGAGTTAGAGGCGGTTGCTGAGGCTATCCTGAAGGGGAGTTGCGCATCGTCCGTATAACACTGGAAGTGAAAGATGAAAGTGGCAATCACACGTGCCAGGGCAGCCAGGTAGACATTGAAGAACCAGGGGGAGACCACAGGTTGAACGTGATAGTTGAGAAAGACACAAGTTCCACCTGGGATGGTTAACCATGCCAGAGCCTGACCTGCGATTCACAGGGTGTCTTGGAGACGTGCGATCATGATGTTGTGGTTTACTGCGTCAAAGGCAGACGAGATGTCAAGAAGAAGTTTAGAGGGAGTAGTTTCAATATTTGAGAGCCGGTCTTCACAGGTGTTCAAAAGATCAGTTTCCGTGCCTCTGGATGCTCTACAGCCAGACTGATGGTCGTGGAATCTACCAGCAGCTTCAGTGTGGAGGGTAAGCTGAGAGCCAACTTCTCCAGAAGTTTGTCCAGGAAAGGAGTGATCGAGATATGGCAGGAATTGCCAGAATGGAGGGGGTCGACAGAGGGTTTCTTGAGCAGAGGGTGCACAAGGGAGTGCTTAAGGAAGTTGGAAAAACTCCAGTGGCAAAAGATTGCAAAGATCAGCCACGGCTGGAGTGAGAGTCAATGATGTCCTTAATGGTTTTGGAGGGGCAGGGGTCCAACTGTTTGAACGAGACCTTGTTTGTTTATTTATAAAGCGCGGCCGAACCCTTAGGTAGCTAGGCACATAATCATGTGGACAACATAGTTACATAGCGTTTCGCAAGACAAAAAGGGTACATACAATCAATGTACCAAATAGGTATGCAGCAAGCGGAACAGATACATGCAGACCGGGTTACATGTTGGTGCGTTACAAGATATGGATATGTCGTACGGTAGAAATTGGTAGAGAAAAGGTAGCAAAGGTGGCAGCGAGTTATGTGGAGAGCAAGGATTTCACCATGGCTCTCTGAATGGCCAGAAGGAAGCTTCGGATCTGATAGCGAGAGGGAGTTCCAACTTTGAGCTGCAAGAACAGGGAAGCTGGAGCCTCCTGCTGTTTTGGGAATATTTAGTTGGTGGAGATAGGGAGTTCTGGTAGTGCTGTGTCTAGAGAATGTGTCAGATAGGTAGCGTGGGGCAGTCAATGACAGGCACTTATGAGTAATGACAAGGGTTCTTAACTTAATTTTGTCACGGATGGGGAGCCAGTGAACTTCTTTGCTGGCCGTGGAGATGTGTGCCTTGCATGGGAGGTTAAGAGTGCATCTTAAGGTGTTATTTTGTAGAATCTGGAGTTTGTTCAAATTTGTATTCATTGTCTGGTGACCTCATCAGATGTTACGGGAGTGAGAAGTGTTGAGGGGCCATGGGAGGCTCCAGAGGTGTTGGTGTATGATGTGGTGTGGAAAAGAGGAAAGGATGTCTTGGGTTTTTGCAATGACGTGTGCAGCCAGGGCAGAGCAAAGATCCTGGGTGGGTGTGAAAAGAGGCTGCTGCAGGACTGGCCAGTTCCTTACAACATTGAAAAGTTTGGCTGTGTTGGATGCTGCGGAGATGCAGGCTTGAAAGACTCCCCGGAGTGGATGCAGAGTCGAAATTGCCTTTGAAGGCGGCGGCAGGCCAGGGTCCGCCTGACGAGTTCCATTTCCACTCAGCTGCCCTACACTTGGGTTTAGGGCAGCCAGACAGATCAGAGTCGCACGAAGAGTGGCACTTTTGGAAGGCTTCAGAGTGTTGGAGATAAAAAGATTGAAGTTAGCGAGGGCTGTGCCAGGGTGGGAGTTGGCTGCAGGAGTAGGAGGCGGCAAAGGCAAAGACCTGCTCTTGAACCTCGATTCCAACACTCCGTGTGCTCTCATTCTGCTCGATCTCTCCTCTGCCTTTGACACTGTCAACCATGCCATCCTGCTCAACCGTCTCCGGGAAAACCTGGGTATCACTGGTCAGGCTCTGGCGTGGTTGACCTCTTTCCTTTCAAATCGACCCTCCCAGGTCCAACTGGGGTCCTTCATCTCCGACATCTTTTTCTCCACCTGTGGTGTCCCCCAGGGATCTAATCTCTCTCCCTGGCTGTTCAACCAGTATCTGGCACTCCTTGCCCACCGCATCGCCGCTCTCTGCCCTAATTTCCAGTGCTATGTGGACGATACCCAACTCATCTTCAGGCTACCCTCAGCCTCCCCCTCTCCTTCCCTCATCTCTGACTGTCTGCTATCCAAGAATGGTGTGCCGCCAATGACCTCTGCCTTAATGCCAGTAAGACTGAGATCCTACTCATCGGTACTCCCACTCCCTCCTCCCCTGTAGCTCTCTGGCCTGCCTCCCTTGGCCCCCTCCCTGCTCCTACCTGCAAGGCAAAAAACCTTGGGGTCATCTTCGACTCCACACTCTCCTTCTCTCCTCATATTTCTGACGTCGCCAAGAGGTCACACTACCAGCTGCACCCCCTCAGAGGTATTCTTCCCTTCCTCTCCTTCCCCCAGAAGCTCACTGTCTCCCGAGCCCTGGTTCTCTCGAAGCTGGACTACTGTAACAGCCTCCATCTTAATCTGCCTGCCTCCACTCTCCGCCCTCTGCAACTCATCCAGAACAGAACTGCGAGACTTGTCCTTGGCCTCAAGCCCAGGGACCGTATCTCTCCAGGACTGAAATCTCTACACTGGCTCCCAGTGGCTGCGAGGATAAAGTTCAAAACCCTCTGCATTGTCCACAAGGCCTTCTGGGGCCTGGGTCCTAAATACCTTCAACTCTCTCTTCCCAAATATCTTCCTTCCCGAGCCCTTCGCTCATCCGCCTCCAATTCCCTCAGGGTTAGCCGCTTCTCGAAGCAACGAGCTGGGGGTAGATCTCTCTCCGCGGCAGGGGCCTCCCTCTGGAACAGCCTTCCTGCCTCCGTGAAACTTGAGGAGAACCATCTCCGGTTCCGGAAGCACCTCAAAACCTTCCTCTTTGCTTCTGCTTTCTCTCTCCCTCTCCCCTGCTGAAGAGCTAATTTAATTCCTCACTGAAACTGCACTGATCCTGCAACTGGACCACTCTAAACGGCCTCGGCCCTGGGCCCTGCCACTCTCCACTTGCACTGATGCTCTGGAACCCTTTTGCACTGCGGGACTGTCTCTGTATCCCTACAGCCCCCCCCCCCCCTCCAGCACTGACCTCACACTTGCCACCAGCTGGCCCTATTTATTTATTACGTTACGCCACTTACCTTGTACTGCACTTCCCCCCCCCTCCCCTTCCCCTTGCACTTTTCCCCCTCCCCCACCCCTGCACTTGCGCGATCTGAATGACACCTGGCCTAGTAAGATTGTTGTCTGTCTCCCCTTGTCCCTGCCTCCCTGCCTCGTCGCGCCTTGAAACACATGTGTATAGGCGCGTTACAAATACCATATCATATCATACCCTTCAGCCGTCTGGTGACTGAATCTAAGTGGCCGCGCCGGGTGTGCCGCTGCAAGAGGAGAACTTCAAGTGTGAAGAGTGGTCCGTCCAAGAGAGGTAGTAAGAGGGATAGAGCGATGGCGGTAGAGATTAAAGCATCCCAAGTGTGACCCACTGTGGAGCCAGAGGGTAAGAAAGCGAGGGAGAGACTTGTATAGAGTGCGGAAAGGTCCCGAGTAGTCAGGAGAGCCCAGCAGGAGGAGTTGAAAGGACAGTAGAGGTCAGGTTAGCACATTCCAAGAGGAAGAGTGAACTGTCCTGGTGGCTGATAAGAGAGAGCCTGCAGACTAGGCCAGAGTAGGGAAGATGGACACCGGTATCCATTCTGGGAATATCAGCACCACTCCCCCCCCCTGTCCTCTTGGGCCTGGGAGCATGGCAATATGGAGCAGCTTTCCATCTTTGAAGGACTTCTGCGGGGGAGCGCAGGGACGGTGGTCCCACCCCTAGGTGGCAAGAGAGGCAGAGGGGTAGTTGTGGGTGGCGGAGGAGCCATGGCCGACAGGAGCCGGGCGGTGAGTAAAGGCAAGGGAGCCTGTGCAGAGGAGGAAGGTACAGCGGGCAAGGGAGCCTGTGCAGAGGAGAAGAAGCCACAGCGGGCAAGGGAGCCTGTGCAGAGGAGAAGAAGCCACAGCGGGCAAGGGAGCCTGTGCAGAGGAGAAGAAGCCACAGCGGGCAAGGGAACCTGTGCAGAGGAGGAGGAAGCCACAGCAGGCAAGGGAACCTGTGCAGAGGAGGAGGAAGCCACAGCAGGCAAGGGAGCCGGCCCACGGTGAGAAGTAAGGGTTGAGAGATGAGGTAGGAGCCTGTCAAAGAGAAGGTTGGGTTGAGGCCCCTGAACCATGATGGTTTCATTCAGATATTGTCCTAGAAATGGTGAAAAGGACCTCCCAGTGGGTGCCACCATTAATGAAAGAAGAGGCGATAGGAGAAAGGTGACCATAGGTCGGGAGAGGAGAGTCTGACAGAAGCCATGACATAGGTGTCTGCAATAGGGTGGCCTGTGTTGGAGTCCAGTATGTCCTGAAGTTTCTTCTGAGCAGATTTAGTGATAGGAGAGGGGCAGGAAATGGAGAAGGAGTTAGAAAAGATAGATAGCGACATAGCTAGCTGCAATGGTCAGGAGGACACTTACCAGAATGATGTACCGGGGAACATGGAAGGGGGTGGAGGGCTGGGCACCCTCCTAGATTCGATTTTAGCTAAAAGCAGACTAAAACGACGCAGCATGTGCACAAAGCCAAATACGATTTTTAAGAGGAATTATGAGCGGAAGTACAGGTGAGACAGAGTGGAGGGTGGAACAGTCACTAGAACATTAGAAGTACACAGAAGTGTCATATGCCCACTATCCCTCGTAACAGCAGTGTTTTAGTCGACCCTATGCCATGTTAGAGTGGGAAGGAGTGAACTTAAATGTTATTTCCGGCCAAGCAGGGATCTACTGTGAATAATGCAGGGCAACATTGTGGGATGGTAGTGCCTCTTTACGACAGGCCCCAGGCAGGCCCAGGCCGGCCCCAGCCCAGGCAGGATTTCCAAGTATACTTTTTGCGAGGAATAAGTATCTCAGGACAGGGCCCGCAATTGTAAATCATATCAACTTCATGTCAGTGAAAGAAAGTCACTTTTTATAGCTCAAAGTGATCGATTGTTCACACTGAATCCTTCTACTGTAAAAAAGCGCAGATGCTACTAAAACAGTCTATCGTTTACGATATTACAGGGTGTGGGCAGTGCATGTGGTCTGGCACGAGCTGCAGTAAGGTTTGTGGGCAGTGCATCTGGCTGGCATGAGCTGCAGTAAGGTGTGTGGGCAGTGCAGCTGGCATGAGCTGCAGTAAGGTGTGTGGCCAGTGCAGTTGGCTGGCATGAGCTGCAGTAAGGTGTGTGGCCAGTGCAGTTGGCTGGCATGAGCTGCAGTAAGGTGTGTGGCCAGTGCAGTTGGCTGGCATGAGCTGCAGTAAGGTGTGTGAGCAGTGCAGTTGGCTGGCATGCAGTAAGGTGTGTGAGCAGTGCAGTTGGCTGGCATGAGCTAAGGTGTGTGGGCCGTGCAGTTGGCTGGCATGAGCTAAGGTGTGTGGGCAGTGCAGTTGGCATGAGCTAAAGTGTGGGCAGTGCAGTTGGCTGGCATGAGCTAAGGTGTGTGGGCAGTACAGTTGGCTGGCATGAGCTAAGGTGTGTGGGCAGTGCAGTTGGCTGGCATGAGCTAAGGTGTGTGGGCAGTGCAGTTGGCTGGCATGAGCTAAGGTGTGTGGGCAGTGCAGTTGGCTGGCATGAGCTGCAGTAAGGTGTGTGGGCAGTGCAGTTGGCCGGCATGAGCTAAGGTGTGTGGGCAGTGCAGTTGGCCGGCATGAGCTAAGGTGTGTGGGCAGTGCAGTTGGCTGGCATGGGCTGCAGCCTGCCCCTTCGTTGGGACGAGTCCTTGGTCAGGTGTTCGGGGCCATTACCTTCTCCTTGATGAACTCCCAGATGATGCGGGTCATCTCGTCGCCATCCATCTCCACCACTGGATTTGCCACCTTAATGCGATTGTCGGCATCTGCATAAAAAAGAGGTAGCAATCAATTCTGACAATCGGTTACAGAAAACAATTCGGTCTTAAAAACCGAGTCAGCTGACCAACACATCTGTAGTTCATTTCAACCCATTAAAAGGACGCAGGGCCAAGACAAACATATCAGCACATGGCACATCGTCCCTTACTTTCCACACTGCCTGCTTTGGGACCAATGACCGGGACCAATGATCGGCCCTCCCTTATGCCACGTTGCCTGCTCTGGGACCAATGATCGGCCCTCCCTTATGCCACGTTGCCTGCTCTGGGACCAATGACCGGCCCTCCCTTACGCCACATTGCCTGCTCTGGGACCAATGACCGGCCCTCCCTTACGCCACATTGCCTGCTCTGGGACCAATGACCAGCCCTCCCTTACGCCACATTGCCTGCTCTGGGACCAATGACCGGCCCTCCCTTACGCCATGTTGCCTGCTCTGGGACCAATGACCAGCCCTCCCTTACGCCACATTGCCTGCTCTGGGACCAATGACCGGCCCTCCCTTACGCCACATTGCCTGCTCTGGGACCAATGACCGGCCCTCCCTTACGCCACATTGCCTGCTCTGGGACCAATGACCGGCCCTCCCTTACGCCACATTGCCTGCTCTGGGACCAATGACCAGCCCTCCCTCACGCCACGTTGCCTGCTCTGGGACCAATGACCGGCCCTCCCTTACGCCACATTGTCTGCTCTGGGACCAATGACCGGCCCCCTGCTCTGGGACCAACGACAGGCAAACCACGGGGTGAACCAATGCTCAGGGTTAAAGTGATTGAATCCCAGGAGTTTGTATTTTCAGATGTGCTGCGAGAGGTATAGCAGTTGGAAGAGAAAGTTCCAATGGAGCCAGTGACCCAGGGAACGAGATAATGATCGATAATTCAAAGAGCACCTGTTTACTCTGCCTCCTCCATATGCTTGAAATGTATGTGAACCTTTTGCAAGAGGTTAAGGTTAAAACGGCTTTGGCCAGTCATTACTAGTAATGACTTATGTGCGCACACAAATCAACTGTTTGAGGTCATGACCTACTACGGAAACTCCTAAAAGGAGCAGTGTTCTACGCATGAGCTGAAGATGGGAGTAAAGAGTCAATGTCCAATCAGTGAAGGAACTGGAGAGAGTGGCGATTTCTTTTGAAGGGGTTTGTCCAATCACTTGGGGAAGGATTAAGTATCTGCGAGTGTTTAAACTGTTGCAAAAACGTATATTAGACGTCAGCTGATTGTGGGTTTAGTTCCACAACACCATCCAACTGCTCTCCAGGAGAGTGCACAATAAAGTTACTTAAAACGTCCGCTCATTCCCAGGTGGGGGGGGCTGCTTGGGTTGCGGTAATTAAGGGTCCACCCTCACAACAGTGCACGCAAAGTTTCGTGCAGATAAGTTGCAGAGGACAGACTGCCCAAAAGGGAGCCACCTAGAGCACACACACTAGCCCCAAGTTGGAATCAACCAACAACCCCTGAAGAGCCAGTCAGGAAATAAGTTAAATACCCGAGTCTCAGCCAGTTCTGAGTCCACTCGCCACAAGAATGACTGGAAAATATAACAGATTTAGAAAAACCGGGGTCAGCTGACAGCCAGTGTCAAGCACCACCGGGTAAGGAAGGTGGTCGCCAGCCGACGCGGCAAGCACCACCGGGTAAGGAAAGTGATGGCTAGTTTTTTTTTCCTCTTCTAAAAACAAAGCTGAAGCACAGGGAAGCCAGTAATCAAATTAGTCATTTCAGAGGCAGAACCGCCCCCCCCCATACAATTTACATCAACCGAGATTGTACCCTGGCGCACAGGGCAAATATGGATTAATCGAGATCATGAAGGCCATAGAGCCATGAAACTACAGCAGAGCAGTGGGGTTTTACACCGCGCTTCATGCCGAGTCCAGCCTCTACGTATGGGATCGGGCAGCAAGGCCCTGCTGCCCAGTGTGGCCCTGCTGCCCAGTGTGGCCCTGCTGCCCAGTGTGGCCCTGCTGCCCAGTGTGGCCCTGCTGCCCAGTGTGGCCCTGCTGCCCAGTGTGGCCCTGCTGCCCAGTGTGGCCCTGCTGCCCAGTGTGGCCCTGCTCACTGAACAAAGCTTTAAGCAGAACTGTATGATGGGAAGGGTGAGAAGAAGCCGGTGCAAACTACCAGTGAGGCATAAACTCACGGATGAGGCCTGAAAATATAGCTTAGGGGAGGCAGCACGTCCACTGGACGGTTCTTCACTGCTCTTGCTAAGAGCAAACTGAAAATGCAAATAAGGTTTGACCACATTCATTCACTAAGAGCAAAGTCCCTGTAACAATGCCATTATGTTAGCATCCTACTGCTAACAACAACCAACGCAGTGGTCCAGCGGTGCCATGGCAAATGGAAAGAAAGGGCAAGACCAAGGGTGGAGCCTGCGGCAAATAGTTTTCTGCACTGGAGGGGAAAAGCAAACCATTCTATTCGAGCAAGCAGTGGCCGCTCAAGTCACAAGATGGAAGGCTGTATAGCACCAAGGAGAAAGCCACAGGCTGTAGGCACCAAATGTCTGAACAGGGAGACGCCCCCCCCCCGCCGAATGACCGGTTCTATAGTGACCAGGGCCCCCTCTTGGGACTACAGCACAGAGGCTGTTACCCAAGAAGTCATTCAGCCGCGGGCACACTGGGGACTGTAAAACGTGCTCATTGGGGGCCAGTCTCTAATCTCAGAATAATATGCACAAACACTTGCCACCCTCTTCCCCCGAGTGCAACAGGTGGCAGAGCAAATCCATACTTGGAAGGGGGTGCCCATTTGACATAACCCATCTCACCTTTTGCAACCCTGATCTGGACCAAAAAGGGGGTGGGAGGGTGTTAGTGGGCTAGAAGGGTCCTAGAAGCACAGGCAAAAAGCCGAGCTGTCAGAAAACCGGCGGATCTCTCGGGGTGGACGAGTTTGCAATATGTTCTTGGCACACACTTGAGAATTGTTGCACTGGGGGAGGCACAGCTACAATACAGATGGTGGCATGTGCAGGCCTTGGTATGCCCCCTCCCTGTGAAGAGGGAGGTTGGGAACTGGCGGAAGGAGGAACCGGAGCCAGCACACGGAGCACAATCTCACGCGCCCACGACCTATTAAAGCACGACCTTGAAGTCTGCTCACGCGCTCCACTACTTGGGCAACAGGTTTAGAGCAGCCGTGCCAGCAGCTTTGCTGTAAACCCTGGCTCCAGCAATCAGCTGACCTCTGGAGAAGGGCATTCAGGGCGAACACAGCGTTCACCTTCAAAGGCACTCATTAAATACAAGTGCGCGTTCGTTGGTGGCTGCGAATGAACTGCCCAACATGTGGGCAGTGTCCCAAGTCAAGCCCTGCTCCGAGGGGACACTGCCGTGTACCCCTGCGGGGTATGGCTTGCGATGCACCCACAACCCTCCAGGCATGGCAGCTAAACGCCAAGCTCCTCTGGTACACGACCAAGGCTACCCCGGACCCACTTAAGCACGAGAAAGCACTCTCACTCGTTGAGCAAACAGCTGCGGGGAGGGGGGGCCCTCCCTAAAGTGCACCCGGCGGGGGAGGGGCAATCGCACGTTTCAGGTAGTTGGCGAGAGCTAACCAAGCAAACACCTCACCAAGACATTGAGTGATGCGCGGGGGGGGGGGGGGGGCGAGTGCTTGGGCTATAGCCGCGGATAGAAGGTCAGGGACCCCAACCAAAAGGCTATGGCTAGCCCCGAATCCCGCCAGTCCAGACATTAGCCCCTGATCTTTTCCAGACCTGACACCAGGTGTGGTGGACCCGTGTGTAGTAGCTTCCCACCCCACACGAAAACAGACAGGTGCCAAACAAACATCGAAACTGAAGAGGGCCAATAAATTCACGATCTTCATGTATGGTGATTACAGGCCACAAAAAAAAGGCCACTTCTAGCCCAGGAGAGCCTGGCCAGCTTGAAAAGACACCAGGAATTACTTCATTAATAATTTGGCATTTTATATAGCGCTACGAACCCTCAGGTATCTGAGCGCTGCTTATTATTACCCACGGTGTGTGGTGCTCATTTAGACCTCGGAAGGATGAAAGGCTGAGTTTGGCCCCGCCGGGATTCGAACCTGCGGATGTCAAAGCGAGCGCTCTACTCGCTGTGCCACTTGACCGACTTTAGCTCCCTCTGCCAACTGGTGCCTTACAACCATGAATTTGTGACATGAACCGAGTGCTCGCAGATGTTACCAAAGAAAAGTTACTGTACATCATCATCTGAAGATGGTTTGTGGGGCGCCGGTCTGTACATCCTGCCCATGGTGCGGTGACCCACACCCCGGAGCTGGGTTCAGCTCCTGATCAAATCTATATTAATTGGATATGAATTCCAGGTAGAAGGCAGGGCCTGCACTGTAAATGCAACATTGCATGCTAAGCCCAGATCCAGAGATCTCCCGCCCACGCTCCCATGAGGACAGTTTGCACCCCACCTGCCACACTGTCCTTCACTGCCCCTAAAATGTTGGAAAGATGGGGTTTCTCACCCAAGAAGAATATGCCCTAGAAGGCAGTGATCAGAGACCAGCATCTGGTGTGCAGGTCACCTTATACTGGACAAAGCATGACCCCGGCCCATCCCCTGGCGACCAGGAGTTATATCCCATATAACTGGCTGAGCCCTGAGACCCCAGAATTCCATGGCGCCAGGTGCCCTCTGACCACCAACCCCAAAGTAACAAGTCCTGAAATGTTGCATGAGGATGGACGGGCCGGGCCATATGGTTGAAGCCACAATCGTGTGATTTGTATTGCGAGGGGCTGGGTGGGATAAAATATAGTTCAAAAAGAGGGTGGAGACCTTGGAGCCGGATGACATGGAGGGGAGGGAGTGATGTGTGTATGAAGGTTAGAGTGCCCCAGAACCCCATGCGAGTCCGTCTTTAGGCCTGCCAAGCGCACATTATGAGTGAAAACAAGCTGTATAGCAGGAGTATAATTAATTTGGTTTCTGGCCTTCAACATGAAAAGATGAGCCCCACAGCACCCACGTGATGGAAGACGAGACCAATAAACTGCCATCCCTTATAGATAGGATTTGGCATATTTATAATGTGCCCATACACAAGTGTTTCAAGGCGCAACGAGGCAAGGGAGGGGGAACAGAGGGAAGACAGCAATCTTACTAGGCCAGGTGACATTGAGATTGCGCAAGGGCGGGGGCAGCAATGCAATACATAGGATCAACAGGCAACAATAAAATAAATACAAATTATAGTGTGGCCAGCTAGTTGCAAGTGCAGACATGGGGTGTCAAGAGCTGGTGGGACTGTGGCGATACAGAAACAGCACCCCCCAGTGCAGGTGTTGCCCAAGAGGCAGTGCAGGCGTGCTGCTGGCAGAGGAGGGACCTGGGCCCGATATCGGAGGGTAGCCAGGTGATCAGTCCAGATTCAGCAGGGGAGAGGAGAGAAAGCAGAAGCAAAGAGGAAGGTCTTGAGGAGCTTCCGGAACCGGAGATGGTATGTCTCAAGTTTCAGGGAGGCAGTTCCAGAGGGAGACCCTAGCCAAAAGAAAGATCTAACACCAACTTGTTGCTTGGAGAAGCAACTGACAGGGAGTTGGAGGCGGATGAGCGAAGCGCTCGAGAAGGAAGATATTTAGGAAGACTGAGCTGAAGGTATTGAGGCCCCAGAAGGCCTAGCGGACAATGCAGAGGGTTTTGAACTTAATCCACACAGCCACTGGGAGCCAGTGCAGAGATTTCAATCCTGGAGAGATACGATGCCTGGGTTTGAGGTGAAGGACAAGTCTCGCAGTCCTGTTCTGGGTGAGTTGCAGAGGGTGGAGAGTAGAAGCAGGCAGATTTAGAAATAGGCTGTTGCAGTAGTCCAGCATAGAGAGAACCAGAGCTCTGGAGACAGTGAGCTTCTGGGGGAAGGAGAGGAAAGGAAGAATACATTTGAGGAAGTGCAGCTGGTAGCGTGACTTCTTAGAGACGTCAGATGTGCACAGAGAAGAGAATGGAGTCGAAGGCGACCCTGAGGTTTTTAGCCTCATAGGTGGGAGCTGGAAGAGGTCCAAGAGAGGCCGGCCGGAGAGACGGGAAAGGAGGGAGCAGGAATGCTGATGAGGAGAATCTCAGTTTTTCTGGCATTAAGGCAGAGATTGTTGGTTGCACACCACTCATGGACAGCTGTCAGTTGAGAGGAGAAGAGTTGGCAGAAGGGAGCCTGAAGATGAGTTGAGTGTTGTCCGCATAGCACTGAAAGTTGGGGCAGAGTGGCGGGTATTGGTTGAACAGCCAGGAGAGACGTTAGACCCCTTGGGAACACCACAGGTAGAGAAAGGACACAAGTTGGACATGGGAGGGTCAATCGGAGGAGAAAGGTCAGCCAAGCCAGGGCCGATCACCGATACCTAGGTTACCACAGAGACTATTGAGCAGGATGGCATGGTTGACGCGCTGGTTTTTAATAGATGTATTGCATCATGTTTGACTATGTTTTGCTTTATAAGATTCTGTTTGTACTACTTTTCGGCAGAACGTTATTAGCAGCCAAGAGTTATTTTCTGTTGCTCTCTTTGAGTAATTTTACTTGTTATCCTTACAAGATCGACATTGTCCTTACTTCTCTAGCAGGGTGTCATGATTTAAAATGTGGGAGCATCACCAACACAATTGCATGAAAGTGTGCATTATTAGGACCAGATACTGGACTTTCCACCAACACAAGAACGATGGTCGAATTCTATGCACTGTCACGTCACGAAGGAACTGTGAAATCGCTGGTGTGAAGGAACCGTGTGAAATCGCTGGACGCTATTAGCGCCTGCTCCTACCTTACCAGTGCCTGGGTAGCTTAAATTCAAGTTAGCAGAAAAGAAAAAGAATTAGAACACATTTAAATATAATTGATGATACCTAACATTGTGCATCTCACGTGAAAGCTACATTGGCAGTGGGCAGAATACTCGACCCTGGCCCCACAGTAGCGCTGGCCTACTGGGTGATTGCCGATATCTGGAGCTGGCATTACCCCCTCATCTAATCTGAAGTTTGATCATGTGAAGTTCCTCCTAAGCCAACTGTGCTGTCTGGAGATTTAGCAAAGGGGTGATGGCCGGGAGGTTTAGAATTAATTTTAACGAATCTTAACCTCTGGCATTGCTCTGGGCAACCTTCCAGATAGTTCTTCAGCCTGCCAAAAGGGGAAGACCAGCCCTAACTGCTGGGTGGCATCCCTTCTGCCCGAGAGCACGATCATTCCGCGCTGTTGGGCCCTTTCTGTAAGGGCTTGGCAGATGAACAATGATCCGGAGGGTCGCCCAGAGCAATGCCAGAGGTTATGATTAATTCCTAACCTTCCAACCACCACTTCCTGTAGCAAACGTACACATATTGCCCCCAATACTTCCCTAAACTAGACTACCCAAATGGACATACAAACCTACCATTCAGTGCCACTGAACAACAAGTGAAAGCATCTGATAACATTTAAGCAACCGCACCAACCACAAGAAGGGCACAGGCGAGTGACAGGGAAAGGATGGGCTGCTGAACTGTTGTGAAGCATCAAAGTAGACAGCAGTCAAAGCCAAGTTATGGCCCCGGTGCATATTAATGTGAGCTAGAGAAGCACAAAAAAGGCAGACATAAAGCCAAGATTGAAAGTAACGTGAAAATACCCAGCAGAGCATCGTAAGAGCAAGGAAGCCGCGGCACCATGGACAACAAAAAGTGGGAGCCCTGGCCCAGAGGGGTGACCCTGGGAGGGGAAGCTGGGGGTGCCAGAAGTGCAGGGTCTTGGAGGACTAGGCCTAGGGGTAAGGAGTACCAGGCAACCCTGGCTCAGAGGGGTGACCCTGGGAGGGGAAGCTGGGGGTGCCAGAAGTGCAGGGTCTTGGAGGACTAGGCCTAGGGGTAAGGAGTACCAGGCAACCCTGGCTCAGAGGGGTGACCCTGGGAGGGGAAGCTGGGGGTGCCAGAAGTGCAGGGTCTTGGAGGACTAGGCCTAGGGGTAAGGAGTACCAGGCAGCCCTGGCTCAGAGGGGTGACCCTGGGAGGGGAAGCTGGGGGTGCCAGAAGTGCAGGGTCTTGGAGGACTAGGTCTAGGGATAAGGAGAACCAGGCAGCCCTGGCCCAGAGGGGTGACACTGGGAGGGGAAGCTGGGGGTGCCAGAAGTGCAGGGTCTTGGAGGACTAGACCTAGGGATAAGGAGTACCAGGCAGCCCTGGCTCAGAGGGGTGACCCTGGGAGGGGAAGCTGGGGGTGCCAGAAGTGCAGGGTCTTGGAGGACTAGGCCTAGGGGTAAGGAGTACCAGGCAGCCCTGGCCAGAGGGGTGACCCTGGGAGGGGAAGCTGGGGGTGCCAGAAGTGCAGGGTCTTGGAGGACTAGGCCTAGGGGTAAGGAGTACCAGGCAGCCCTGGCCCAGAGGGGTGACCCTGGGAGGGGAAGCTGGGGGTGCCAGAAGTGCAGGGTCTTGGAGGACTAGGCCTAGGGGTAAGGAGTACCAGGCAGCCCTGGCCAGAGGGGTGACCCTGGGAGGGGAAGCTGGGGGTGCCAGAAGTGCAGGGTCTTGGAGGACTAGGCCTAGGGGTAAGGAGTACCAGGCAGCCCTGGCCCAGAGGGGTGACACTGGGAGGGGAAGCTGGGGGTGCCAGAAGTGCAGGGTCTTGGAGGAATAGGCGAACCAGGCCCCTCAACAACCCGTACCCGTGTGGGGGGGGGGGCGATCTGCCGCCCCTGCACTGGAGGGGCTGGAAGAGGAGTGTAAAGCGCCTCCTCTCGCCCAGGACAGCGCCCTCCCATTCACAGAGAAGGGCATTAGAATGACCTCGAGAGCGGCCTTGGCTGCCCCCCCCCGTGCCACCCGGGCGCTGCCCTTCAAGTCACCTCCAGCCGCAGGCCCGGCACAGCGCCAGGCACGGGGGTGCGGGGGGGGGGAGAGAGACAAGCCCTTCTGCCGGGGCACGACATTATGGAAGCCCCCACGCCCCCAGAAATACGGAGATCCCCGCTCCTGGCGACACTCCTAATCACACCGCCTCCTCCCCCAGCTCCTGAAGAGCAGCAGAAAGCGCTATAAATAGCCCCCCCCCCCCCCCATGCGCAGAGCCGGGCTCACACCGTGACTCGCCCGGGAGATGAGCCGCGGGGGGGGGGGCACATAGCGCCCAGAGGGGCCCAGAGGCGCTAGAGCACAAGAACAGAACCCCCCCCCACCCCCACGATGCTGCAAGCGGTGATCAGAGCCCAGTCCTGCAGGTGGGGGCAAGCCTCGGTATGCTGCCCCCCCCCCGCCCCAGGCGGGGATTAGTGGCCCTGGAGTGGGGGTCTCTCCAGGGGCCCCTGGAGAGACCCCGGGGACTGGCCAGGCCAGTGAGGAGCCTCGGAGGCAGCGGTGGTGGAGGTGGTGATGATGATGAAGATGAGGACCCCTCCCCCCGGGCCGGGCCCCCCCATACTCACAGTGCCTGCGCTGCTGCTGCTGCTGGCCGAGCGCCGGCCCCAGGGCCCCCATTGCGCTCTTCGGCCCCAGGGCCCCCGCGGCGCTGCTGGCCCTGCTGCAGGCGCACTGGAGTCCTCGGAGGTAGCCGGCCATGGTGGGCGGGTGGAGAGGCAACGAGGGCTCAGTGAGGCTGAGGCGGGCGAGGGGGGAAAGAAGGAGGCGGCGGCGCGGGCGAGCGCTTCCTTAAGCCGCCGGCGCGCGCAGGCGTCACGTCACGCCCCCTCCGCCAATCAGGCGAAGGGGCGGGCGGCGAGCGCGCCGCAGGGCACGCCCCCGCCACCGCCGCCCTCACGTCACCGGTGCCTCCGCCAATCAGGCGGCGGGGCGGGGGTCGCGCGTGGCCCACCGGCCGTGCGTCGCGTTTCATTCATTCTCTATGTCTTGCGCGCCTCGGGGCCGCGCGGCGGCCGAGGTCACGTGGCCTCATCTGCCCTATGCCTGACTTCCTGAGGGCCACTAGTAGACAGGCTGCAGCTGCCCTCTGGGGCCACACAGGCTGGAGCTGAACTCTGGGGCCACACAGCCTGCAGCTGCCCTCAAGGGCAACACAGGCTGGAGCTGAACTCTGGGGCCACTAGTAGACAGGCTGCAGCTGCCCTCTGGGGCCACATAGGCTGGAGCTGAACTCTGGGGCCACTAGTAGACAGGCTGCAGCTGCCCTCTGGGGCCACACAGCCTGCAGCTGCCCTCTGGGGCCACATAGGCTGGAGCTGAACTCTGGGGCCACTAGTAGACAGGCTGCAGCTGCCCTCTGGGGCCACACAGCCTGCAGCTGCCCTCTGGGGCCACATAGGCTGGAGCTGCCCTCTGGGGCCACACAGCCTGCAGCTGCCCTCTGGGGCCACATAGGCTGGAGCTGCCCTCTGGGGCCACACAGGCTGCAGCTGCCCTCTGGGGCCACACAGGCTGCAGCTGCCCTCTGGGGCCACACAGGCTGCAGCTGCCCTCTGGGGCCACACAGGCTGGAACTGGCCCCAGGGGCCACACAGGCTGGAGCTGAACTCCGGGGCCACACAGGCTGGAGCTGACCTCTGGGGCAACACAGGCTGGAGCTGAACTCCGGGGCCACACAGGCTGGAGCTGACCTCTGGGGCAACACAGGCTGGAGCTGCCCTCTGGGGCCACACAGGCTGGAGCTGCCCTCTGGGGCCACACAGGCTGGAGCTGCCCTCTGGGGCCACACAGCCTGCAGCCTTACCTGCCAA